>NC_037649.1:9457430-9769305 GCF_003254395.2 Apis mellifera
GCGATGTTACCCCCCCTTTTCCTTTCTCCTTCCCTCCAAATCGCATGCCTTATACGCGTTTAGGAAAACCGCGCGAACGTGCCTCGAGGAATACGCGGTTTTCCGCGGATTTCATTCGATTTTCACTCGTGGCATCTTAAGTACACGTGGAAAATTCTCGAAATCGTTTGTGAATTAGGGAAGAAGAAGCGAAGTTTAATTCTATTTACATCGAAATACCTGCCAAATTCGATAAAATCTTCTCTGGATGAATTTTTGGTATGGTACAAATATTTTAATCTTCTCCCCCCTAAATAATTATTTTTATTATATAGAATGTTATTTCAAGCAAGTGAGTTTGCGAACGATCAACGATCAGAATCGTTATAAAATTCATTTTCCATCAATCTTGATATCCTTTCGTTGTCTGTTTTTCTTTCTTTCTTTCTTTTTTAGTACGATCAAATACTAAACGCGATATTTTATTCCTTAAAAACGAAATTGAAATTGCTAGAAGAGACTTCTAACGAGCTCGACTAGAAGGACTTTGAAGGATCACGTTCTCGAAGGACGTGAAGAAGGGAATAAATGAGGTTCAAAGGGAGTTTTCAATATTTCGTGGAAAGGACGTGGTATACAACGTGGAAGAACGCTTGTCGAAAGATAAACGTAGCGGACGGCCATAAGGGAATAAACAGTATACGATACACAATCGAATAATAAAAGAATATGAACCCAGTGGCTTGTAAGACGGTGAACTTGTGATACTCGGGTGAACACTCGTTAAGAAGGTTAAGGAAAAGAAGGGGAAAAGGGAGGGAGAAAGGGGGAGGAAGAAAAAAAGAGAAAGGAGTTGCACAAAGAGGAACAGGAAGGGAGAAGATGGTGTAAAATTGAAAGTACAAGTCGGTAGGAGTTTCATTAACAGCGGAGGATGTCGTGCCGTACGTTGCTGGAACTTGCCAACTTTAAAATTACGTTTCGGCGGGAAACTGTCGTTAAAACTAAAGGACAGATCATCTTTCACGTATACATATATTTTCTCGCTTCGTTTTTCTCTCCTCGTTTGCTCGGTTTCCTCGCGATTTCTTCGAAAATCCTTTTCAAGCGAGAGAACTTTATTATCGTCGAACAGTGCAATAATATTTCTCTCGAATCATTATTCCTTTTGGATTGGTCGTAACTTTTTCTTCGGTTAAGAATTATTCTTCAAGTTTCACATTTCTATTCGATCCTCTTTCTTTCCTCTCCTCTCTAAGAATCTTTCTCTAAGAATTTTTCTTTTTTCTTTTTTCTCTCGATTTTTTTTTAATGTTTTAACGTTTCGCTCGTAAATTTCGAGCGATATTAATAGTGAAACGAGGTAACGAAAGTTGAAGCGAGTTGATGGTTAAATCGCGGGTGCTCAAGTTTTAAAAGGATAATTAACGACTTGTTGACCAAAGGATCCAAGTTCCGCTCGCGTTTGTGTTGTATAGTTGTTGTTTGTGTTGTATTTTGGATGGATTAATTCATTTACGAGATCATCGAATCGCCAAAGGAAGAAGCTTACGCCGATATGGCATAAGAGGTCGTCTTTAATATCTCAATTTAAAAAGGAAAATTTCGACGAGATACAAATTAAAATTAAACCACTAATATATATTACCTATATTTCAAACTTGACCTCGATTTCAATCTACAAAACACCATAAAATCCCATAAAATTCCTCAACCTTGGCAAGATTTAAGAATACAAATTATGAAATAATATACGTATTCATCGATAACATTCATCGTCCGACAAAGATATTAATAATTCCGCAATTGTTCCACGTAATTCCTCCAACCCTATCAAGATTCAAGGCACAAAAACACCCCTAACATTTCACAAATTATTTATCACACGAACGAGCATGCCACCCATTTATTACGCTTCTCCTTAACTGGTGAAGAAAGAGGTGAAACTGTTCTCGAGAAAAGCGACCCTTCCTCCTTTTTTTCCCTCGCCGTTTCTTCTTCCACGAAAGCGTCACACCTTCCTCGCAATCGGGATAATCCAATTTCCCGCGCGATATTGCGTAACCGCGCGACAAAGTGGGTTAATATTTTCTCTCTCTCTCTCTATTTTTTTTCTCGACTGGCAACAGACGTTCCCTTCCCTCGGAGGGTTAGGGACGCATTCTCGTTAAGTAATTAGTTTATCGACGCCCCACTCGACCCGGAAGAAAGTTTACACGATTCCCATTAAGTGCGTGTATCGATAATGAAATTTTCTTTTTGCCGTGTTCTTTTTTTTTTTCTCTGTCGCCACGGTTTCTTCGATAAAAAAAGTTTATATCCTAGGAAGGGTATAAAGTGTCCGGTTGTTCGACGAAACGCTTTCGCGTTACCAAGTTTTATAGGTGAACGAGATGGTCGCGTGACCCGTTTATGAACCCTTATGAATGTAATGGAACGTTGAACGGGGGATGGTAATGGTGGAAAATTTGTGGGTGGAAAGGTTTTCGAAATTAGACGCTTGACGTGATCCGTGGTTGGTTACTTGATGGATTTATTTTATCGAAGTAGAAAATAAAAATTTGAATTTGGATATAAGAAGAGAGAAATGATACTAGTGAGTTATATTTTACGAGATAAACAAGTATTCAGAAATAGAATTGATAGAAAGGTAGATTCAGAAATGACATAATTCCACGGAGAAATTGAATAAAAGATTTGATATATTCAAAATCTGGCGCTGGAACAATCTAAGCTAAGATAAGAATATACATGAACGTAAAATTACCATCTGATTTCCATTCGAGGATCGTGTTTCATTCGGAATCGTATCTTATTCGGTAAAAAGAAACAAGCAGATTAAACGAACTTTCTGGAGAAAGTCAGATTTTAATCGAAACCGTGTCTCGTTTATTGTATCCATTCGAAAAATCGAGTTTGACTCGTAAGTCGAACGATATAAATTGATATCGACGAGTGCAATCTTGTCGACGATCCGATGTGATGTGACAGGTGGAGAAAATTCGAAAAGATCGTTCGAAAGACAATACGTGGCAATTCGTCACGCACAATGTGATGAGAAAACGTAGGACACGCCTTCGAAACAAGGATCGGGGAGTTCGAGTACACGTTTCATTTTCCTTAATCGTTTCACGGTCGAATTGGTCGATCATCGATTCGAGACGAAGCGTGGACAGCTTTGTCCGTGGCTGTTACGTCGAGCAATGGAATACAAGCGATTAAACGTTATCGTAGATATATTAAACATAGGAATCTGAGCAGGTGATCTATTCATCGAACGAAAGATGTTTTTGAAGGAAGAACAAAACGAACGAAAGTCGAATACGATTATTTTATTTTCTAGAATATTGTTACAATTTTACGATCTATCTATATTTATTTAATATCGTACATTTGTGTGAACAAATTGTGCGTGTAGTGATCTTTTATCAAGAAGAATTTCCTTTCTAGATAAAACCGTTCTCGATAATTTTTTAACTTCGAGTTATGTTACAGGCTATTTGTCACACACATCTACATATATAATAATATAATAACCAAAAATTGAATTTTAAATCTTGTAAGAATATAAATAGCTTGCAAAGTGAAAAACAACTTACAATTTGATACGAGGAGGGACGACGATACACAAATTTATCATCATATACATAAATAATTTATGTTTTTCGGCAGTATCTCATAGTATGTAAATAGATATACACAAAATCGTTCCGCCCGTTTAGAGAAATGAATTTTGAAATTTTCCGTGAAATGAAACTTTCTCTCTCTCTCTCTCTCTCTCTCTCTCTCTCTCTCTCTCTCTCTCTCTTTGTTTTATCCATCCTCGACAGTGCGCGCGTATTTTGCTTTCTCTCTCTTTCTCTCTCTCTCTCTCTCTCTCATCGAGCACAACTTTCCTCTCGAATAAGCCGGAAAGTTATCCCGTGGGACAAAATGCATAACTCGCTTATGTTGGTAGGCGAATTTTCTCTGAGTGGTCATAAAACTGCATATTCATATTACACGAATGCCGCTTTTAACGCGTAATAAAATGGCGCGAATAAGACATTTCGTCATTAAGGCGTTTCATCGTCAAAATATCATGGACGTTGCGCGCAATTAAACGAATAACAGACTGATTGGTAAGCTTGACGTGAAGTGCCGTTTTCTCGAGGAGAAATTGTAAACACGCGTGGTTTTTTCTTTTCTTTTCTTTTCTTTTTTTTTTTTTTTTCGAAACATCAAATCAATCGAAATAATTTTCGTTAATTTCCGATAATTTCTTCTAATTCTAATTTTCTTCTGATTTCTTCTTTCATTTAAAAGTTGGGCACGAAAAAATTTCAAATGTGATGGAACACTTTGCTCAATTCTTCTCAAATCCATAAGTATAAAAAAGTATATATATTATAAGTCGAATAATCATTTGTAATTTGTAATCACAACATTAATTGTTAAACAACACTAGAGTCATTTATATTTCATCGGTGGACACTTAGATGTGCTGATTTTTCTTGCACCGATGTTTACAAATTCTTCGTAATCGATATATTATAAAGATGAATTTTAGAATTATGGCGATAAAAATGTATTTATAATTCTTTTTATTCATGTATTTTGAGTTTATGCCAGTCATATTAATATTTGAGATCAATGGATCTGTAATCTGTATTTGTTTAAATTTTTCTCTTTCCTCTAAAGACTTTTCCTCCATAAGTCTCTTGGTCATTTCTTCAGCGATACTTATTTTGCGATTCTCTTTCTCGTCAGACCGTGTTAACGCGTTGGATACAAAAATGATGAAAATAAAAACGGCACTGATCAAACGTGCGTGATGCATCGTCCCGTGTCTGAATACTGACTACGGCCGAAATAGATTCATTTGCGAGTGAATACCGAACGACGTGATAAAAATGGAAGATTAAAAATATCAGTGATACATTATTCATAATTAGCGAAGGACATAAGTAGCAAATTTTTGCAAACTTTAAATACATTTTCACATCTTTTTCACATTTCTTTTTATCTCTTTTTTATAAGAGAGAGAGAGAGAGAGAGAGAAGGGGGAAAAATTCCAAATAATCCTTAATAATTTTCACATTTGTAAAAAAAGGAGGGGGAAAAATAGAATCGATGGCTTGTCTATTTATATAATCGTCATTTTCGATCACATTCTCCAAGATATTATATTCCTTCGATTCGAATACTACAATGGTGTAATTAGGCGTATTGTCCTTCAGAGATGTTCAATGATCGTTAAAACGCAACAATGCTTGATTGAAACGGCATAATTAGTAGCCGGATACTACGTCAGTTCCACTTGCGTGTCGATACCGATTACGAGGGACGTCCACTATGGAACTGGTCATCCACGAATTAATATTTTGTAAATTAATACGTTCCAAACGTAACGGTATTTGACGCGGTATCCGGTACCGCGATACAATGTCAACGCGAACCGATTAATTCGTCCACCGTTTAATGGCTCTTTTAATGGCCGTTGCAAACATAATACAGCGTTTCGCGATTCGCGAGTGATTTCACAGATTGGTTGTTGCGGCAATTGTTAACGTCGCCCCCCCCCCCTCCCTCCCGTTTTCCATTCACGTTTATATTTTTTCATCGAATACTTCATTCAATTCATATATAAAGAAAGGAAAAGAAAGAAAGCATGATTCCTGTGTACAATCGCATCACACTTTCCGGACGAAGAAGAAGGAACGAGACAGAGAGAGACTGAAAGTTTGAGAGAGGGGTGTCTAATTATTCAATGTCAATAGCAACGGCCGTTGAAAGGGTGAAAATCCACCGCGAATTTTCCATTTTCCGTGATGAGACGTGACGGCATCCATACGTGAAGGTCCGGAAGGCCTGATTTGTCCGCGATTGCTTATCGAGACGTGACAATGCTCATTGAGACACGGCGTAATTACACAGAGCCGACCCACAGGTCGGACAACCTCCCTCTCTCCCCTCCTCTGTTTATACGCGACGTGCTTGGTTACCGCGATTTGTGTGTAACGCAACCCCTCTTGTTCCGCGAACAATCGGCGGGGATAAGGGCGCAAGGATCACGCCGCTTCGCGTGAATATATCCATTACACTGTCCTTTCATGCTGCGCGGTCACGTGGCAAAAAAAAAAAAAAAAAGAAAGAAAGGAGCCAGTTATTTTCTGGTCGAGCTTGGTCCTTCGTCGTTTGAGAATTGGGGTAACGATCGGAAAATTAGGGGGAAAAGAATGATCGAAATAAACAAATAGGAGGAAGTTTGATCGACTCGATTCATTCCAGTGTTATTCGCTGTTGGAGATTCGTTTTATATCGATGAAAGGATTCTCTTTGTACAAGGGGATTTTCACTTTGAGGTAGATTTGGAGATTTAATTGAATTGGCGGAATCAAAGTTCTTAATACTCGATATTATTTGATAGTTTTTTTTTTTGTTTCGAGCAAATAGAATGGATGGATTTTTTTGTTTAAATTTGGTATTTATTTATTTATATACGTGGTTCGAAATGAATTGATGGTTCCTGTATGAATTGAAAAACTGACACTGAAACTGTAAAATAATATCAGGTAGAAATTTGTTTTTATTGAGAAGCGGGGATTAAACGGAACTAAGCTTCGATTTTGGTGTAAAAGAAGGATAAAAATTTGCGTGCAAAAGAAATATTTCCCATAGATGAGTCGTATAGTATCGAAAATTGGAAAGATTCAAAAGTTTTAACGCGTTTCATCGATCGTGTTAATGATTCTTGATGGAAAATTATAATCCTTTCGCGATGTTCAACGTTATCGAAGAAGAAGAAGAAAAAAAGGAATCATAAAAGAATCATAATTTCATTCGAGATACTTAAAAGCCTAATAAAATTTGCAAGATTCGTAGGAGGACTTTGACTAAAAATCCCAAAGAGGTAAAGAATTCATGAAAAATGATCGAGAGTACCAAGTTGGCCCGAAAGGAAACTTTAACTTTAATCTTGACGTTCGCCAAATTTCGCTTCGTTCCTGCCGCAACCTGATTGATTTCACCACTTTAATTACACGGATCGAATGGAAGAATTCATTTCGAGCGTATTCCACGCTCCCCTTTTCAAAATGCGAACAAAGTGATCACGGTTTTCTTAATTAATCGTGCCTCGTCGATTTTCTTTTGTATCTCTCGATTCTTGTCTCCATTTGCACGGGAGGAATGTCTCCTCGATAAACGGATAGGTAAATCGAAAAGGTAAATAGGATGGTTGCCGCCATCGTCCGAGCAAAGCCGTCAAGTCGTTCCCTCCGAAGTTTCCACGGAGGCGAGAACGGAAGGAAGAAACTTTCCTTTCCTGTCGATGAAGTGAATAAAGCAACGCGGGAGAACTCGATGAGTATCGTGGAGATTTGACGCACACGAACACTCGTACACAAGCTTTTCACCTAGCCAAACAAGCAAGGGGTAAACAGGTCGGCGGAAGTAAGCTATTCATGCAAATTTATCGCGATGCATTCGCGTTTTCGCTTCAAAGAGGATGATTCGAGGCTTGTTCTCGATCGTGCTCGAACGACGAGTTTCGAGAGTTATAGAGATAAGCCTCGACTCGGCACGGTATTTCAAATTGCAATTGTTATTACGTAGAGATATCGAACACGAGATTCGATCAAAACGGCGAATCAAAACGGTAATGCGGAAAATACACGAGGATAGAGAGTCTAATAAAATTTAGTGGCTTCGGTGGAACGAACGAGTTGAAAAGAGTAACTCGTTGGCGAGGTTTAAACGGTGGCCGGGAAACCGTGGAAACTTTTCGTCCCTTTGACGGGCGCGCGGATTGATCGACACGGCCAATTTAAAGCGGGCACGCACGCGTCTGATAAAACAACAGATTTACCAGCGTGGAACCGAGCCGCGAACAATTTGGTTTGCGTATGCACGTACAGTCGATTGACGACAAAGGGGTGCCGAAACTCTGCCTTTGGGCCCAGCTTTTAATACTAATGGCCAACTATGTGCCAACTTGGCTCTCGAATGGCAAAGCCTGTTCCTCAACTCCCCCCTCCCCCCTCACAGGCCACGCGTAGCGTTCCAGTCTCTGACCTACTTGATCGTCGAACCAACCCTGCAGATTCAATTTAATCTTATGACCGGATTAAGCCGCGAGCTTAGATTATCCTCTCTCTCTCTCTCTCTCTCTCTCTCTCTCTCTCTCTCTCTCTCTCTCTCTCTCTCTCTCTCTCATTCCAGCCAACCCTCGAACCGCAGAAACCTCCACCGAATTTCTACCATCCGCGTAAGGAATCTAATAACATCAGATTGTTGTTACGAGTTGAAACGAAATACGATTGCCCTATTATCGCGTGTACGATTAGAGGGAATTGTTTTTTTTTTTTTTTTTTAGAAAAGTTACACACAAGAAAGAAAAATGGTGTGCTATAGATGGAAAAAGTTTGAATAGCTACGGGATGTGAAAAATTGTTCGCGTACGATCGATGGGGAAGAATTAAGTTGATGATGTTGTTATTAAATCGACGAGGGAGAACGTTGAAATATATTTAAGAATAAATAATGAGATCCCCCGCTTTTCAAGTTTTCGTGTCGGTATCATGAAAATCGTGAAACGACGACAAATTTTTCGCCGAGCTTGAAGCGGAAGATGAACGTTGAAATTTTGTTTGCGCGGGAATATTTTTTTTTTCTTCTTCTTCTTCTTCCTCCTTTTTCTCTTCGCCCTTATCTCTTATTTTCTGGTCGACACGGCACCGTTACCGTTCCCTTCGCCAAAGGTTTCAGCATGAAAGAGTATCAACACTATCACGGTGACACGTTAATCTCCGAAGTGCCACACTCTTGAAGGAATACCTCGATTAAAGTTTCCGAACCCCCGCCTTTGAAACCTTCTTGTCTATTACAAAATGCTTTGAGCCCTCGCGCATCAGCAGCCCTCCTTTCAACGATGCAACCAGCTTGATTCTGTTTTTGACCCAGAAAAATATTTTCACCGGATACACATCCTTCGCGCTCATTGGCTTTGCCAAATCTTCTCCCCTACCTTTCGTGTATTCCATATTCCCCGGCGTATATATTCTTGGCGAAAAAAAAAAAAAAGAAAAGAAGAAAGGGAAAAGGAGGGGAGAATTTCGAAATGCAACATTAAAACAGTTTCCGTTGAATTTTCGGTGTGATCTCGTTTGAAAGAAATATTCCATTTTCGAAACGAGGTCGACGAACCTTGAGGTCTGATTAAGGTACTGCGATTATCAAACATATTTCTCGAAAAAAAGAAGAGCGAAAACTCGGGGAGAAAGTTTTATAAATAGAGGCAGAGTTTATTCTACCAAGCGTATTACGCATCAATCAAATTTACATTTTATATTTTATAATAATTACTCTTTTGTATAATTTAGTATCGTGCACATTTTTTTTTTAATTAATTCCTTTAAACGATCCTTTGTTCGAGAAGAATAGAATTTATATTATAATACATCCACGATAGAATTTACGTGGATAAGATTAACTTCTTCTAAATCGAAGACACTGATAAATCTACTCCATTCAAGCAACTCCATTCATTTCGAGTCATAATCTCGAAATAAAAAAATCCCTTTTTAAGATCTCGTTTCAGCCAGCTGATCCTACGTATTTTCTACGGCGTAAAACAAAGAATCGAGAGATAGGAAAAAGTTGTCAGAGGTTTTAAATCTTTCTCTGTCTATCTCTCTCTTTCTCTCTCTCTCTCTCTCTCTCACACACATACACAATCAAGTTTACGATCTTGCGGAAGGGAGAACCTCGTGTTAGGCGTCGATATCTTTAAATAGTCATAAAAAAACGTTAAATAGGTATGAAATGGCCGATGAAACGATTGCAGATTAACGATCTCATCAAGCTCTTCAAACAGGTACGGTTACAAGCAATTACGCCCCTCTGTAAAATCCACACCTTGGCCGAACGACTTTTATATTGACGCGTGGAACGCGCTCGCCTTTGACTTCCGGCTGTGGTTCAATCGACCGATCCTCACAGTTTTACGATCCATTGACCGATCGTGGAGAAAATGCAAGATCCATCCTCTTGAACGCGTCGAGATAATGATTATGGGAACATTCCTCTCGAATCGTTATGAAAATTTATAATTCCAACGATTTAATTAATCCATGGAGATTGCATCGTGAAAATTATAGTTTCTGAATCTTTTGAAGGCAAGAATCCTGAAATTTTCACGATCAGAGAAAACGTTAACAATTGCAAATAATCGAGGATCGAAGAGGAACATATATATATATTTCAAAATATTCAATGTTTTCTTACATTTTACACCTTTAAAAGTTCCTCTCACATCTTACGAGGATATATTTTTAAGACCTGGCCGGGTAACCAGTTTCTGCTCCAACATTTTTCCATTTGTCATTGGACAGAAGGTTGGCAAAGCGGGCATGAAACGAAATTAACTCCGGGGCTCTGTATTTTCGACGGGAGGCCTTTCATCAATCGTCTTCCTCCACTTCTCGTCATCCATTCCAACGCTCCTCGATTCAGACCACTCTTCCTTTCTATCGTTTCCTCCGACCTCGTTTCCCTCGTTCTCATCCTCTCCCAGTTTCTCCACTGTTTCCCGCTTTTTTTTCATCTCCACGGCTCATTTGTTATTCTGCCAGGCCGTGTTGTCCGCCTCCTTTCACTCGACTCATCTACTCCTCTCTCTCTCTCTCTCTCTCTCTTCGACCAGGAGGCCCTGGCTCGCCTTCTCGGCTCCGTCTTTCCTCCGTTTCACCTTTTACCCCTTTTCCAGAAGCCCTTTCTCTTCTTTCTCCGCAGGCAGGCGGCTTATCCGTAGACAACTTGTACGGTGATCGATATTGCGAGCGGAGGGAGGGGGAGGGTCGCTCGAGGCGAGGCTTGTGTCAGCACGCGGAGCGCGAGTTTCTTGTCGCCTTGTACGAGATCGACGACACGTGAACCTGCTCGAGGATTTGTTCGAGGAAAAGATGCTTCGCATGCGCCGGATCGTTTCGACACGGGGACCAGATAATTATGATAATGAAAAGCGGTGGTAATTTGTCCTCCAGATAGAATCAAAACTTTCGAAGACAGTTTTTTAGAGATCGTCGTTAAAAGAGATGATTCCTAGAAGAAAGAAAACGTCTCGAAATTTCTCAAAAAGAAATTCTCTCTTGAATTTATGCGAAAATACAGGACGAGGTTAATTCATTAGCGATATCGTTACAAGATAAAAATTATTAAATTATTTTAAAATACTATAAATGAAACATTGTCCTCGATAAAAGTAAAAGGAGAAGGAGAAAGTTAAAACTTTCGAGGAAAATTTTTAAATCGTCGTGAGGTGTTAAGAAAATCAATTTCCAAAATTTCCAACGAAATAGAATCTTCCAACGAGAGGCAAATATAACAATTATTAACGAGAAATTCTATCCACATCTTGAATCTATGCGAAAAATTGGTGGAAAGGGTAGTTCATTCTCGAGCAATGTCGTTACAAGATAAAAATTATTAAATTATCTTAAAATACTGTAAATGAAACAATGTTGTCCTCGATAAAAGTAAAAGGAGAAGGAGAAAGTTAAAACTTTCGAGGAAAATTTTTAAATCGTCGTGAGGTGTTAAGAAAATCAATTTCCAAAATTTCCAACGAAATAGAATCTTCCAACGAGAGGCAAATATAACAATTATTAACGAGAAATTCTATCCACATCTTGAATCTATGCGAAAAATTGGTGGAAAGGGTAGTTCATTCTCGAGCAATGTCGTTACAAGATAAAAATTATTAAATTATCTTAAAATACTGTAAATGAAACAATGTTGTCCTCGATAAAAGTAAAAGGAGAAGGAGAAAGTTAAAACTTTCGAGGAAAATTTTTAAATCGTCGTGAGGTGTTAAGAAAATCAATTTCCAAAATTTCTAACGAAATAAAATCTTCCAACGAGAGGCAAAGATAACAATTATTAACGAGAAATTCTATCCACATCTTGAATCTATGCGAAAAATTGGTGGAAAGAGTAGTTCATTCTCAAGCAATGTCGTTACAAGATAAAAATTATTAAATTATCTTAAAATACTGTAAACAAAGTTGAAACAATGTTGTCCTCGATAAAAGTAAAAGGAGAAGGAGAAAGTTAAAACTTTCGAGGAAAATTTTTAAATCGTCGTGAGGTGTTAAGAAAATCAATCTCCAAAATTTCCAACGAAATAGAATCTTTCAACGAGAGGCAAAGACAATTATTAACGAGAAATTCTATCCACATCTTGAATCTATGCGAAAAATTGGTGGAAAGGGTAGTTCATTCTCGAGCGATGTCGTTACAAGGTATCGCGTGGAAACGAAACCCTCGCCTCCACACCCTCCACGCCATAATTCCACGGGAAACAGATATTTCAGTCTCCCCCATAGCTCGCATTAACGTCGTTGTTGCCTAATAAATTTCAACCACCTTTTCCTCCACCGCGCCAACAAATCGTCCCCTCCCCTTAACTTCCAAGGATGGACCTGTAGCGTCCATTTTACACATCGCGATTACGTTTCAATATTTAAACGAGCGGAGGGGGAGAGGAGCGGAAATTCGTTGGGAAACAATCGCCAGATTATATCGTTCCATTCTCTGTAAGGGGCGGAAACGGGCAGATCGTAACGAATTATTTCGCAGTTCGTAAATATTCTTTTCTTGGCAACCAAGAGGAGGAGGAGGAAGTTACACGCGAGGCAAACGTGGAAGGAAAGTTCGAGGCAAGTTCTCTCTCAAGGTTTCCCTAGGTAGGCTAGCTAAGATTAAGTAATAAAAATCTGTCGCGCTATTTCACGAGGAGGCTTGCGCGCGCGGCGTTTACAAGCGGAGCTCGATAATGCGCGGCCAGACGGCCGCGATAAAATAATCCCATAAATTCACATTAGCCCCGTGTGCGGAGTGGCAAGTTGAAAAATCACGGTGTATCCCTTGAAACGTTTTTCATCTTCCATCTCCCGCAACGTTGCAGAGGGTTCATATATATATATATATATATATATATATATATATATATATATACTGCGATAGAATCTCTTTGCCACGTGTTATTACACGCGAGCTCTCGTGATCTTTTAATCTTCCGACGTCAAACGTTGATATTCCACTCTGTAATATTCACAAGTTCAGAGAGAAGTTGAAAAAACACGCGAAGAAATTTCTGTAGTAGATTTTTTCGGAGGTTCGTGGAGGTTTTAAATTTTCAACTTCGTTTAAACCTTTGACGAGAGACCGATCAGAGTAAATGAGCGTTCCAAGAGAGCGAGGAAGAAAAATAAAGAGATGATCGTGTATGGAATTAAAGCATAAATCGAATGTTCAACAATTGGACCAAATTTCAATTTCTTTTTAAATTTTACACCGAGACACTTGCCCGCCTGTAATACACTTTTGGAAGCATTGAGAGGAACTGCGAGCATTCTCTGTTTCAACCGAATCTGTTTCATTTCCTATCTAATTTCCGCCTCTTACTTATTAGATCTTTGAAGTATAGAGAATGCTTTTGCTTTATATATATATATATATATCCAGTGTGTCGAGATATTAAGTAAAATTACTCTTTGAAGATCCAATAAACGGGCATCGCGTGAGAGAGGTAAGATTAATTGCATTCGGAGTGATTCTCGTTTAAAAATTAGACGACCGTGCTATCATGATAAGAGCAGTTGAATCTTCTCGAGTAGAATTTGCCCTCTTAACGATTCCTTGATTTGATTAGCGCGTAATTCGGTTCGAGTTTAATCTTTTTGGAAAAAGATTCTCGAGTTATTGCGAATCAATTTTTTTTTTAAGAATTACTAGCTGCCTTTGATCGATTCCTTGACGAGAATTACGAGAAATTTTATTAAATTTCCTGAAATATATTTTTCTAATCTTTTTTTTTTTTTCCCCGTTTGAAATTCAACGAGGATCTCGATTTCCAGGCCGCATTCTCCGCAATGGTTGCCGCAAGATTCACTGTCCTTTGGAAATTCGTCAAGTCGATTTAGCCTCGACTATACTTCGCCCTACTTCGCCCGGTGGCAAGAAATCGCCAGCTGAAAAGAAACCGTGAGAAACGGTTCCGAGATGTCGAAAAAAACTTTCGTCCCGTGAACAAACCTTAATCGCACCCTCTCTTCTTTCTCACGTTCTTTCTTCACGAGAGGCGAGAAAATCGTTTAACGCGTTTGTTTTTAATATAATTCAAAGAATTAAAAGATAATCTTCTGTGATAAATGGCGATTATTTTTCTCGATGCGCGAGGAAAATGGCACACACGCAATGGCACGCTCTCTCCTTTGCGACCTTTCTTCAAGGACACTCCAAGGGGGACAGCCCCCGGGAACAATGTTTTCCGTAAATCAAAAGGAAGTTGGAAGAGGTTCTCCCCGCAAAAGAACGCTGGTTAATGGCGTCGGGAAAGTTCCATTCGTGGAATATCGAGTTTCACCCGCGAATCAATCGACTTTGTTCGACTTGGCCGCCACCAGACGAATCCGTCTCGGGGAATAAACCGACTCCCCGTGAAAGTTAACGACTTTCTTCAACACCAAATTTCCCGATAACGAAGTTTCTTCACCCTTCCCTCCTCGCTGCGCGTGCCCGTCACAAGCCTCACCGGAAGCGACTTCTTCTTCTTCTTCTTCTTCTTCTTTTACTCGTTCTCGTCTTCCTTCTCGTCGTTCGACTTCTCTCCCCTCCCCGATTTTCAGTGGCAATCATATTTGCTTCGATAAATCGAGAAGAATTAAATCGACTTTGGATGGACGGAATGAGAATTATGTATAAATGGAACTGGCCGATTATTTCGAATAAAGGAATAAGAAGAATCGTGAAAGAGGAATGATTATTTGAAACATTTTATCGTTTTCCACGCGAGTAGAAGATTGGCCATCGGCCAAAAGGCAGTTTATCGATCAATTTTCGAAAATGTCACGGCCATTGAGCTTTTTTTCTCGAAGAGGAATGGAACGATACCAACGCGAGATCTTGGAATCTTTTGGAAATGTATTTCCTCCGGATTTTGAAGACATTATATTAAGTTAAATAGTTAGTTATTTCAAGAGTTCTATTCTTTTTAAAAAAAACAATTATAAATCTTATCGAACGAGGATCAATCTCTCGTTAACGATTCGAGAACAGAGCCGCTGAAGACACATAGGATAGGATCGATTTTACGAAAATCGATGTAATCCAACGTTATCGTAAATTGAAGTCTCGTGTCGTGCGAATCACGATGTAATCCGAGGGATCTTGATAATCGAATTTGTTCCTTAAGAGTCGACACGTTCGCGCGATTAATAATATCGGGTTGGTTGAGAATAATCGGGCGGTACGTTGTTGTTGTTGTTGTACATTGCGAAAAGTGTAGGATGATATTTACTGGTACGTTGTTCATTCGGATCTTAATAAAGCCGGCCGGTGTGTGCAGCATCAATCATGATCACTTTCGCGCCGACACTCCATTAAGTTTCATTTCTTTCTTCTTCGTAAGGGTTTATTATCAGCCGCGACGAAAATTACAAACACCCGTTATATAAAAGGGAGGCTTTACCCCCATCCCCCCCCCCTTCTTCAAAATCATTCTCATGAATATAAATTGTTGAATAGCGGGGATGAGCGATAGCGACTCAACAAAAACACGATACTCTGTCTTCCCTTTCTTTTTCTCCGTTCCCCTCTGCGCAACACGTTGTTCGCAAATACGGGGAAGAAGATTTACAACTCGAACTCGGTGCGAATCGAATAATGTTAAATGGCGTTGCGTGATTTATTTGAAAACGTTTCCTATCGGGAGGGAAGAGAGTTTAAGATCGCGATTATTCGAATAAATATTTCGACCCTAATAAAGTCAGCGTTGTCGTTGAAAAAAAAAAATGGAGTCTATCGTTAATTTATAGATATATCGTTACGGACAAATTGTTCGGAGGGTGAATTTTAAAATAGAGCGATTCAAAGTATGTTGACAATTATTCCGCCCACCCCCGTAATCGCGAAACGCGATCATCCTCTTAAAATAAATCCTATTCCCCGTTTTATCTCCGACTCAAAGACTTCGTTAGTAGACACGAATTGACAACGAGGGAGGGTCGTCTTTAAAAACACGCGTAACGAAACCTACAATCGAGATCTCGCGAGGATTATAGATTACGCCCTCGGTTCGGAAAGGGTTTTCTCTTTGATGTGACATTAAGCTGTCGTCAGTGGTACGTGTTTACGTGCTGATTAACATTCACAGTACACGTGCGAGAAAGGGGGAGTCTCTGGAGGCAATAAAGGAGACACACAAGGACCGAAAATGGAACGAGACTGATCCTCGCATATGAAATTCCCCGGATTGTATCCCTCCCGCCTGGAATCCCATCTGTGGGTATCGAATTTTAGAAAATACGAGCATTGTTGACTTTAATAAAAGGATCTTCTTGATATTCTTGAAATTTTTCTGAGGAAGAATGGTATGTATTTATTCCCATATTGATGCCCAGCCTTTATATTTTAGGCTACATTTAAATGCATAAAATGGCGGCGAAGATTGGCCAAGAAAATTTCATTGTATCGGATCATAAAGCAAGAAAACCTGAAATAGTATCAAATATTTTGAATTTTCTCTTCGTTTTTAATAACTTTATTTTTTCAAATTGTAAAAATAATTCTTTGAGTCGTTAGCAAGGATAAGTTTGAAAGGTTCATCCGTTTTATTTTTCTTCGAGGGTGAAAAAAATTCGTTGTTGAAATCTTTTTTTTTTTTTTAGGATATTTTTTCAACGCATATTGTAAACATACGAAAAGTCCCTTCGAAGTTTCGCAACAGCTTAGGTGCCATAAAGTTTTGAACCCGAAGTGTGGCTCTCAAGTTCAAGAATTCTTGAAAGAAAACTCGTGAACAATATTCCAAGATTATTCCGTTTAAAAATAGTCGTAGATTTTACGACCAATCCTTCGCAAACTTGGCAAAGGATCGTAAGTGAAAATTTAATTCCTCCTTAATATTATTAATAAAAATGGACGATCTTTTCTACATGCCAATAAATCCCATTTCGAGTAACATTCTAAAAAATTTTAATACAATTTTTCAACCGCACCGTTACACTCACCCTGCACACCACCATCTTACTGCTAATGAATCCCAGGGGGAAAAAAATTCTTATCATCCTACCACGTCAGACGAACGTGCGTCGCATAACAGTTTAATTTAATCCGCCCACCCAACACACACACACAAACACACGCACCTACGAAAGAAATACGAAGACATCACGTATTTTCCAACCATTAATTTCACCCTCCCCGGAATTCAGTAGCATCGTAGCAACGTTTTGTACGAATAGAAAACACCATCCGTGATCTTGTTACATCGTTCGTTCCATCACGACAGGTAGCCACTTTTCACCCCCCTCTCGTTGCTTCCCTTATCGATGAACCTGAATCGGGCAACTACGATGACTTCTCGGCCAGAAGAAAAAGTTCGATAGCAGAAGGAATCGATACTACGACGATGACGATTGGGATGGGTTGGTGTATGTAAATAGGAAGGTCTCGGGCATCGAATGAGGTAACAACGGTCCCTCTCGTGGGAGCTGTTCGAGTGACAGCCAACTTGAGAAAAATCTGGACGGTCGGAAAGGGGTCGAGAATTGGAAGATGTTTTTCGTTCCTTCTCTTCCCCTTATATATCGTTATATTGTTCCCTTCTATATATACAAGAAAAATAGGGGTATCTTAACAACGTACGAAACGTGAAAAATTTTATTCCATCCATAATACAAAAAATTTTTGTATTATTAGGCGTAAATAAATGATTCTTCTACGATACGAATATTCGAGTGATTCGAAAGCATGGAAAAATCCTGGTGTTTGTTGAAATTCCCCGGCAACGGGTTAATTTAACTTAACTTCACAAACAGTTGGAACAGTAATATTCCGCGTTGGCGAAGCGATGAATGCCTTTTCGTTTTAATATTCACCCGGTAACCCGGTAACACGCGGCACGCAACCGGGGAGAAAGTAATAATCCCCGGAATTAATTCGCCGGGAATTAATAAAAATTAATTCATCGGAGAAGAGGGAGGGGAGGTGGAGAGAAATGCGTGCGCGGGGAGTTGAAAACAGGCCGGAAGCAAAGGAACAATCGGAAGGGAAACGAAAATGCGTAAAACGGGAAGAAGGATCCATTTATAATTTGCCCCCAGGGCATGCTCCTCTCTCCCTACGTAACATTCCATTCCAGAATTAGTGTTCCATTTTGAAATTACATCTCGCATGCCGCCAGAAACGACCATCTGTCCGTCTCGTCCCGCGATAAATTAACGGAGTTGTATAATTACAACTTTAATCCAGTACCGCGAATTAATAATATTAATAAAACGCATCGTCTTCCTTTTCACGAGGAATCGATTTTTCGAATTTTCGAAGGACATAGAATAAGGAGAATTTGCGAAATTTCAATGCGCGTTTCTCAATTTTTAATTTTAATTTTGTTTCGAAACGGGAGGAACGAACGATTTTCGATTTACCGTTTCCGTTTTCGGGGATTAGAGGCGAGGCGAGGTAAAGCTAATCAAACGTTGGATCGAATATCGCACGCCACGGTTCAGACGACAGCTGAATAGGTGACTTGCCAACTGTTCGACTTAACCGTGTTACCGGCGTTAATGCGCCGGGCAACGGCCAGCCTCTGAGGGTCGGAACTGGGTTAATTCAAAGTATTACACACACACCGGAAGCGAGAAGAAGAGAGAACGATTGCGAGGAGGAGGAGGGTAGCATGCTCGATTGGAGCGTTGGTCGCGTGAATGCAACGCGGTTTGCGTTGTACAGCAAGCTTTCCAATCTGACTTCAAAAGAGAAAGAGAGAGAGAGAGAGAGGCGAGTCTCTCGTTTATTAGTTTCGCGCAAATATTTGCCGCGCGAGCGACTGATTTTATTAGCGGTAGGAATGTCTGGTATACCGCTGGGTATCTGCCTAGAAATCGTTAATTAGAATGGTTATCGATAATGTAAATAATTGGAATAATAATAACGTGGAATGTTGGTTGGTTTATTAATATTTTTATTCTTATTAAGCGTATTACGATTTATTGTCGCGTAATGAACAACGTTCGATGGAAAGGAGGAAGGATGAAATTTTTAAAAGTTTGCGACCAATTTTATTCCAATATTAACAAATTGCATCGCGTGTATTTATCGTTAAATTTCAAGCAAAGTTATCGCATGCGAGCATTTTAGTAATAATTCGATTTCGAAATCGGTTATCGATCATCAAAGGTCATTCCCCCGGTTTCCAATCCGACCAGTTTCGTTTCTGAATCGTCTAAAATTAGTTTAGAGTAGTATGCGAGATTGGCCGACCCGAATCGTTAATTACGCCAATTTCATTCGTGATCTCTTCATCCGTGGCAAAACATATTTCCAGGCGAGGGGATGTTGCTAATTGGAACGGCGATAAGTCTTGAAAGTAAGTATTTGTAGAGCAACGGATGCGAAAACGATGCAGTTGCTGTTGAAATTTCTCCGAGGCAGGCGTGTCAACATCCGAACTTCCTTTCCTATCCCCCGATTTTCCTTTCCTGCGGGAATGTTTTGCCCTTCGTATCGACGTTTCTCACAGTGTCAATAATAGTTAAGAGGATATGGTCGAGCTTTGGCGCTTCCACCAGCCCGCCATTGTTCGCGATTCCGAACCGTCAGCGAAAATATTTGCCATCACCGCGAAACCAATCGACGAAGGCTTCCCTCTTTTCTTTTTCTTTTTCTTTTTTTTTCTTCTTCTCTCCTCTCCCAATCCATTTTTCTCCTCCATTCTTTATTCTTTATTAAGATGATCCACCTCGCAGGCATTCGTATTACTCTCAATCCGATTCGATCTACGTACTCGAAGCAATTGGAAGCTTCGATGAAATTATCCCCGCTTCGTAATTTTAGATTTTATCGGTACTTCTCCATTTACTTCGCCTCTCCTTCCTTGCTGCGCCTCGAAAGAATTCCTTTCATTCGTCGAATTTAGAATTCTTTAATTCCGCCTGTTGTAAAGGCGGAAAAATATTTCGCGAGATGAATTTTCGTGAAAAACAAATTTACGGATATCATATTTGACTCGATTAAAATCACCGTTCAATATTTGGAATCGAATCGAGACGTACGAATTGCCGCTCTCTAATTCGTCTAATCGCCTAACTCGGGAGGGGAAAGAAACGCTTCTGCGCTCGATTCTCTAATGAATCAGTACACGTCCACGCGGAGAATAAAAAGGGAAAATCGACAGCATCGTTCTAGAAAGGGGAGAGAACTTCCGTCATTGCACGCGTCATTAGGCCCGTTTTTCCAAATCGAGTCTCCATTTGTTCCGCTATCGCGCGCTCTGAGACGAAGCCTGTCCGAAACGAAAACAAATATCTCCCGTGTCCACAGAAGAGAAAGAGAAAAAATTAGAGAAATTTGAAGTCATTGATTTGCAAGACTCCTATCGTCAACAGGAAAATTCTAATAATAATAAAAATAAAAGGAGAGGCCCTTTCTTGAAACGCAAATATAAATCTCTCGATCTAATTACCCTCACTGTCCGATCACCTCGTTCAACCTCGCCATTCGATCTCGTGCTCGAGATTTATTATTAAACGATATTAACCATGGTCGGCGAGATGGCACGGTTTCAATTAACTCCCCTAATTTCTATCCGCGCGGGCGGTAAACTCGAAAATGCACCGCGAGCAAATACGAGCCGGGGGCACGTTTCACTCGTTGATCTGATAAACTTTGGGCAAAGAGGTTTGGGCCGCGTTAACGAGAAACAGGCATCTCCTGGCTGAATATACGTATACACGTGCACCGAATTTCTTCACCGAATTTTGACACGTACTTTCGCCGCTACGTACTTTCTCGGTTAATGCGGGCCGCACTTTCTTTGTTATTATATTAAAATAGATACTCGTGCATACTTGTTACTTAACACGTTTGCCATGGGGCCCCTCGTCGAGTGAAATTAAACTCGCTCGCGACTCGTAATTCCTCCTCGAATGAGTTCTTTTTTTGGGTCGGTTGAGATAGAAACGCTCTTGTCAAATGATATCGAAATTTTGGAGATGAATCTTCAAAAAATTATTTACCAGTGAGAAATGGTCGCATTTCACACTTTCGCGGAAGAAACGGATCTTGTGACCCGTATAATGCGTAACGGTACAGAATTTATTAACCGTGACAAGAGCCGTGACAGACTCTTGAGAGGTATCTTGATAGAAACTTTCATTGTCCCGTAATTTCTCGTTCTGACATGATTCACCACCATGACCCGGTAAATTGAACCCGGTAAATTAAACTGGCTAGATCGCGACACTGATTTCCCCCTAATTAACCGGATTATATCGCAGTTTCCACGAGTTTAACAAATTAAATTTCAAAGAGCCCCTCTTCGACTTTATCATCACGGTTGAAATAATTTTTCGAACGGATACAAAATTTCCCTCCGTTTGATTAATTACGGTAGACGGATACAACTCGGAATAGCGGAATTTTCAGCGTCGCATCGCTGAAAGCGTGACACGTTTTCGTATGATTTCGAATAGAGCCGCGATAGCCGAGCGCGTTTCGATTAGGTTTCCAATCGCAAACACGAACCGGTTTAACCGGTCATTCGATCGTTCGAAACACGGTCGATCGATTTTTCAAGATGACGGGAATGCGGCCATCGCGTTAACGATTCCGATTAACTCGTCGCGCGCAACGCGTGCATATATTTTCCGATATCGAAAAATTGGAGTAACGCGCTCCTCCTGTTCCCCGCGCCCCGACAAATATTAATCATCCCGCCTCGATTTCCTGTCCTCGAACTTGATCGTAATGCACGATCGATGATGAAACGAATATATGATCCTCTCCAAAAACGCGCGCGTCCCTTCGTACGTAAAGAATCCTTTAGAATTCTTACTTTCACGGAAGGAAGGATGAACTAAACGATGACAAGTTTATAAGGTTTAATCCCGTAAGAGGTTTTATTTTACACGCTTTAGAAGCTCTACCGTTGCCGGCTGAACAACCGGCTCTCGCAAAATCGATTCCTTAAGGTGCTTTATTTTTCTAATTTTAATTTTAGAGCGTCTCCCTTAAGATAGTGTAACGATCTTAAGGATTACCACGACAGAACGAATATTTACAATTCCACGTACTATGAATAATTCAATAAATTGCCAAGTCCCTTTTATACAGCAGGTTTGTTACACCAGTTGGAAATTTCCTTTCTTAACGACGATCGAGTATGCGAAGCAGACGAATCTCTGTCGATTTTCGCATAGAAAACAAATTAATCGAATCAAGGCCTCGTCGATCTTGATCTTAGATTAATTCTTACGCGTGGAACATGACAATTACGCGCGTATCCATCTTCGAGGAGGAAAATCTTTTCTTTTGGTTCACCTTTTATTCCTCTCCTTTCGTCGAACGAAGGCACGTGACTTTCGACGCCGTTCACAACGTTTCCACCGGTGAACACCCTCAATTCCCGTGTGAGTTCATCAAGCCACATGCGCATGCCACACCTTTATCTCAAACCATGAGG
This sequence comes from Apis mellifera, assembly GCF_003254395.2. NCBI lineage: Eukaryota > Metazoa > Arthropoda > Insecta > Hymenoptera > Apidae > Apis > Apis mellifera. The sequence goes on from NC_037649.1 coordinate 9,479,914, forward strand.
ATTAAACAGGTAAACAGGGAACGTTTCTAATTTATCGTCCCTCCTCCCCTTCTCTCCCATGACGCAGAGGGTAAATAGAATTATTTGTCATAGAGGCGAAATTGTGTCGATTTGGATGAAAGGATTGCTGATGAACCAACCGTGTTCGAGTTGCATTGGTGCACTGATCATTAACGAATTCAGCTGTTATTCGCTCGATTCTCGAAGAAGAAGAAGAATAGCGCGTGTAAAAAGAAAAGGAAAAAACGTCTGCCTGTTCGCAAGAAGATGAGAAGGGGGAAAGGATATCAAATTTCTGATATTGTCGATAATGGATAACAAAATTCTTTCTTACCAGAGAGAGATCTTACCAGGTTATATTCGAGAGAAATTTTACCGGTTTTGAAAGGGATAGAATTCAATTCGATCCTAATTTCATCAAATAACGTGGAAAATCGGAGGTAAATGCTCCGTCAAAGAAACGATATTCGACGAACAATTAATCAAAGAACGTCTAATCGATAGGAATGGCCGGGGAGGGGGGGGGGGGGGGTAAAAGGTGAACGGGCAAGGGAGCAAAATTGAATGGGTTCTGTAAAACGATTTGCAGAGATGCGGGCCGTGGAAGGTCTTCCGTGTTCCGGCAAATCGTATTATCCCTGATAATAAAGCAAACCCGCCCTACCGTGGATGAGGTTACGTTCCTCGGTATCGGTCCGGTCTGGCCCTCTTCCTCTTCTTTTTCTTTCCCGGTGTCCGCGGTTTCTCGGCGCCCTTAAAGGGAAACTCTTTCCCCGAAAAAGGTCGATACAGATGCTCGATTCTCCGCTTCCAAGAATTATAGGCGATTTAACCGTCCGCCGTTGTAAGAGAGAGAAAGAGAGAGAAAGAGAATCGAGGAGAAATAAATCGGTGGAATTTTGTGAAATTAAACTGCAACCGATTCATTCGATACTAATAAAGTTGTAACTCGTTGCTCTTTCTTCTCCTTCCTTCCAATCAAAAAAATCCGACCTATTACTAAATTTAAAATATTCGTCTTAATAATTTTTAGATCCTAGAAACTAAATCGATAGATTAACTTAACTATTCCTTTTTCAGATCAGCGTCGAAATTACGATGAAACGAAACGAAACTCTTAATATCCATCTACCGAATACGTGGAATGATGCAAATGAAATCCACGACAAAAAAGGGAAAAAAAGAATCAACGTACGCAATTCATGGCGCACAATTTGAAACAATCGTACGGTGTAATTTGTCGTAAATATCGCAGTAGCAATTATATCAGGACAAATTGGAAGTGAACTTAATTCGTCGTTTCGTTTCCGACAGGCTTGTTCTTCCACTGTAAATATACGGATTTCTAATTCTCTCTCTCTCTCTCTTTCACTCTCCGCGAAGACACGCGCAACCGTAGTCAGTACCCCGGCAATTTCCGGCCCGTATACACCGGCCAGGATTTACTCTGACACGTCGCAATGTTTGCCGATAGACAGCGTCGGATATACACCAGCCTCTCTTCTATACGCGAGTGGCTCGGCTATGCTAGAGGGAAACGTCGATACGACGCCGGCGACGACGACGACGACGACGACGAACGGGGAAACGCGAGTCCACGATTAAATCACTTCTCGTTTCGATTTCCCTCTTATTCCGATCGATTTGTAATTCTTTCGTTACTTTCTCATCGACTCGAGACACTTTTAATCGTAACTCTGATTTCTGTTATTCGTAGAAAAATAAAAATTCGAATTCTGTATTGTAAATAATCATCTTTTTCTCAATCAATTGATTTTTATCTTGAATTGAAAAGTTTGGAAAAAGTTTGCCAAAAAAGAAAATTAAATCATTCGTGTTACTGTTGTTACTATTCGTGTAATGAGAATAAAATTTATTATCGAGAAGCATCGATCGAAGGAAAGAGAAAAGAACTAAGGGGAAGGGAGAAAGAAGCAATTCGTTTGGAAGGAGGACATAACCTATATACACCATGGGATCTCTCTAGTTGGATAATACCCAAGGGAATAAAGTAGAGGAGAGACAAGAAAAAACCGTTCTCATTTGTTTTCACTACCATGGTCAGACAGACGTCCTCGGGGAAGGCGATACGAGTATTTCAATGTTGAACAATTTCTCTTTCTCCGATCTTCCTTCCCTCCCTTCCCTATGAAACTTTTTCTCGCACGCGCGCGAACATAACACAAGAAAACTTTTATTTTATACGAAACTACGCGACAATGAGGTCAAGATCACCGATATCGAAACCGATATATACACGTCATCTCCCCGATCGAACTCTCGAAATTCCTCTTTTAATAAAATCCTTTCAATAATTCTCTTTTAATAAAAAATATCTACGATTATTATCGAGAAAGAAATTATCTTCGAATACGGTTTATTATCCACTGTATTTTTATCCTCGAAAGAGATTTCGCCGATATTCCTCAGCTTGGATCTGGACCAAGAAGAGTTTTCTGGACAAGTGGGCAAAAGAGAAATAAACAAAATAGTCACGCGAACCTCGTAAACCACGCGGTTAGTTCACGATCTAATTTCCTCTCGTTTCTAGACTTGGAATTCTCTCCGATCACGTTCTCTTCCCCATCGAAGAAACAAGCTGACCCCGTTTTTCGTAGCGATAATATAGCCCGTCGACGTTAACCCTTTGTCTCGGTTGAATGGCTGGAACCTCGTCGAAGAGAGAGCCTCGAGAACGCTCGCGAGTGGAAATCGTTTGTTCGAAGCGTCTGACGAGTATCCGGCCGAGGGTTGCCTAAAATATCGCGATGCCACTTTATGGCTCCATATTTTTTCTATGGAAATTTCTTTCCTTAATTTCTTCTTCCTTCTTTCTTCTCTTTCCCTTCGAAAGATGGTTCAATTGGCCAAACGAGATAATATTGGCTGAATAGTTTGATTGATTTTCGGTGTGATGCAACATTTATGAGGGTTGATAATTGGAAATGTTGCAGGATAGGGAGGGGAGAGGAAAGAAAGTGGTCGCCAAGTTTTCTCTTTTCCTTGTCCGTTCTTCTTCCTTCTTCTTTCCTTCTTCCTTTCTCGTAGTAATTTTTTTCTGTAAATTCTGCCTTTCATAAATTCCTTAATCACTTCTCTTTGTAAAAGAGGTGAACGTGCGCGAAAAGGCGACGCAATACGACATTCTTTTTCTATCCGTTTCACCCCTCTCCTTTTCTCCTTCTCTTCTTTACCTCGAAAGTCGAAAGTCTCAACAAGGTGATTAAAAGCTTCTTAGGCGAAAAACTTTTTTAAAAAGTTCATCTATTCTTTTTTTTTTTTTTTTTCTTTTGCGAAGAATGCCTTTCCCTTCCCTCGGTAATATCGGTGGTAATAAATTCACGTTGAGGGTGGCCGACAATCGAGCTTTTGAATGTTTCAGAACGTAACAGAATGGCGAAAACGTTCTAACGAAACGCGTGCAAACGATCTTGTTCGTTGCTCTTACCCCTCGTTGCATATACCTTTGATCAAAGTCGAAAAGTTGGTCTTGGCTTTTCCTCGGCGAGGTGACAAGTTTTAGTTGCCGCGTTACGACAAAGATTCAAAAGTTGTTATACGAAGAGAAGAATAGAGAATACTTTTAGAGGTAGCGTGATAATTAAAAATTGCTACCTTTGGAATTAAAGAAAAGGAAAAAATAACGAAAAGATTGTTCTCTTTGCGCAAAAGTAGCGTTGATCTTAATTTCCGCCTGGATGATTTGATTAAAGAAAAATTTATTTATGAGAGAAAATATATAATTCATAAATAACATAAATAAGAAAAGACTGCCGAGTGTAAGATTTAAATTTCGAGAATAATTATAAGTAGGATTCGAGAGATTCACCGAGTGGAATAGCATTCGTGTAGAAAAATAGTTTAAACGAGAGAATAAGTTTTATCGAGTTGACGATGAAATCGCGAAATGATGCAAATTAACCTGTAACACGAACGAATGAAAAGTTTTCAATATCACGAGCCCACTTCTTGGTCTTCGAGGCAATTTAATCCAGAGGCATCGAGGAAAGGAGGGTACACCACTAGTTGGATGAGACTCGGTTTCAAAAGTCGCGAGAATATGAAACGGTCTCGAAACGACTTGGTAAACGAGCTGTGGTGGAAACTTGTAACGACAAAAATATAAAAAGAAGATCAACTGTCATACATATATATATATATATATACATACATTTCAATAATAATTGAAATTCTTAATTCATAATTGATATATAAAAAAAAGAAAAATAATGTAATAAAATAAAATATTCCCTTATCCTAGAACCCTCTCGATTTAACCCTTTTTAAATTTTCTCGCCCGAGTTCCCCAATTAAATTTCGCTCGGTTGCAATTAAAAGCGTCGTTGTGCCAGCATCAGTGCACACTGGTGAACAATAAATATCCCCGCGACGACGACTGGCCCTCTGGATAAAAAAAAAAAAAAAAAAAAAAAAAATAAATAAAAGAGAAAAAAAGGAAGAAAAATCCTCGGAACGATCGACCCCTGTGTGTAACGTTCCCTCCGTTTATTCGCGAACATTTCGCTTGTCCGGCCAACGGCAAAAGTGAATGGGAGGCGAATGTGTCAAAATGGAAAATAAAAGATATTTACTGGGTGGAAGGGTGGAGGTGGGTGCCACGGCTTGATAAAGTGGAAAAATGCAGCCGGATGGAGGTTCGAAAGAGGGAGAGGGGGAGAATGGGGAGGGGAAGGGACGGTTTTGGCGAAACAACGGGACAGTCATCCCTCAAGCCAGCGAAACCCATCAGCTTCGTGCTTGGCCGGTTTTATCACGGCGCCGTTTATCACCGCTTGCCTAAACAATGCCGTTGTTGTTCCCATTGTGAACCACGTCCTGACCTACATCCCCTCCGCTCATCGAACACTCCCCCGCGATGGGGGGTGAATCGATCGACATTTTCGATATCTTGCCATCGCGATTGCGGTCGAATCGAAGGTCGGTATTCCTCCATTCCTTATTCCATTTCTCTGACGATGATCTGTGACGTTCGTTCGATCGAGTTTCGTATCAAAAGAATTGTATTCGAAGGCTAACTTATTATGTCGTGGAGATATTAATAATTGTGGAGCATTGAAAATTTTGAATCATAATATATAATTTCGAAGATAATGAAGACTTTGAGTGAACGATCATCGGAAACGTCAAATCTTCCCCTTTAAAACACATTTTGATTTAATACGAGTTCCGGTTCCTAAGATATCCTCGTGTGAAAAGGAGGATAATTTTTTAATCGTTTATCTCCATCCTTATATTCGGATCTCTAATCTCTGACTGACCTAACCCAATCTCTGGACAATTCTTGGAAATAGTATACGCGTTTCTAGGGAAAAATATAAATCAATGGATCCGTTCACAATTTTTGTGTGACGAGATATCGAGATGAACGAAAAAGCGATTTCAATTGCATGATTTTCTGAATGTATCTTGATGACAAATATACGTGTGTGTATGTATGGTATAAAAACTCGCAGCAATTAACACGACGAACGCAGGATGATGTGGATTATGCAACAGGATACAATGGAATGACGATCCCCGAATAAAACGCGATAAATCGATCGTTTTTTCGATTCGTCGCACGATCCGGGGATGCAGGAAATACTATTGAGGAAATAGTACGCGCTATTGGTTGTAAGATTGCGGTTGGAGGAATTTGCATCGAATCGCAATACAATCAGCACAACTGACGTCTCGAAGATCTTATGCGGCCATTTCGGTAGTTGAACGGCGACGCGCGTGCAATATTCATAGCGATCGAATTTGGTAATGCGATGAACGTTCCCTGATAGCGGAGTGCTTGTCCCGGCTAACCTTTATTCGCGTCGCATCTTCCCTTACTTACTTAAACGAGCAAACGTAAACCGCTGTTGTTGTAATTCGAAGGCAAGAGGAAGAATTTGTCCGGAAACGGAATTGTTTAATCAGAGATCGAACGAGATACGAGTCTCTTTTGTCTACCATCGTTGATCGACACGCTGTTGGTCAGAAGCTTTGCAACACGTTGCAAAGAATTTCTTATATCTAGAGGGTGTCTCGATAAGAATGGATCGAAAAAGAGAATTATTGGATCGTCGGTCTATCGGTGTATCGTTCATCTGAGGATTAATAGAGGAGGATATATTATAATTGTAATTTATATAAAAGGTTTAAATGTATTCTATTTTTGTTCTTTTTACTTTTTTTTTTTTTTTTTTTTGAATCTACCGCAATATCTATTTATTGTCAGGGGAATGATACCGAATAAAATTCAAATAAACGTAATGAAATGAAATATCGAAAAACAGGAATGGAAGTCATGGATTTTTCACGCTATTTGTCAGAACGAGGAACAAAGGGTAAAGTTATCGGTACATCGTATAAATGTTTGCAATAATTCTTGCTCGATTAAAAAAAAAAAAAAAAAAAAGAAAAAAGAATAAAAAAAAAAAAAAAGGAACAAAAAACATTTTAACAGGCGGCAAACTTTTATATTTCGATAAATTTTAAAAACTCGGACTCGCCATCAAATGGTAGTGTAAACGATGAAATGAACGAGAAGAATGGGGGCATTTTTCCGTGTAATTTTTGAAACGACGATCGTTATCGAAAAATTGTTTGACAACACGGACGAAGAAAAACGAGGAAGAAAAAAGGATACGAGATTAATAAAACAGAGAGAGAGAGAGAGAGAAATAAAGAAAACTATCTCTGTCACTGGATTTATTAACGATGCCATTTACCCCTTTCGTAACAACGAAGGATTATTAATTTGTTGGTAAGGAGATTCTCCCTGAATGATGACAAAAAAAGAGTAACCAGGGTGAATTCTTTTCACCCGCGATTTCACTCCGCACCAAGAGAGCTAAGAACTTCATTAAAGCGAAGATTCATTAAAGATTTGATAATTACACCAAGATCGGCCATTTCGTCGACTTTCGTTCGGATCGACAAGAACGACATTCGTTAAAGACGAACCAGGCGGAAGTCGCTCGAATATTGCAGTCGACCGAAACTGAAAATTCATCCTTCCAAAAACCCGAAAGATGGAGAGAAAAATCGGATGGACAAACCATTCACCCCTCTAATTCACACGTTCGCAAGTTTTCCTACAAAATATTTTCCCCGCTCGCAAAAAAAAAAAAACTCATTTCCACAAAACACTCGATATAACGAGATTACGCGGAGATATCAACCCGGATTCCATTATAACCGTGCACCACATCTCGAAATACCATTTCCGATTCCACGGACCATCCGCATGCCTCTCCCAATTTTTCCATTTTCATCCCTCCTCCCCCCATTCCTTCTCCTTCGTCTTTTTCCTTCGAATCGTCCACGACGATTCTAATCTACTTACGGCTCGAATTAACGATCGACTTGGCCGAATCGAAAAAATGTGTGGCGGGGTCCTTAATCGAGGGAGGAAAAAGAGACTCTCGACGAAGAAGAAAAGGAGGGGAAGCGAGATGCTGCGAAACGTGTGCCACGATCGCTTAATTGCCACCTCGAGAAACTAATAAAAAGTATCCCAGGGGTGGGAATCGGTCGAAGGATCGAAGGATAAGCAAACCCTCCTCGAAAACCAGCGCGCCCTCCCGAAGCAACGCGATGCTTTTTATAGCTCGGGTATCCGCTCGAAATATCGGGAAACATTGGAGCAACAGGAATGGAAGCTGCTAACGCCGGATTTTCGATATCGCCACCCCTTTATTACCCACTCGCGCGATCTTGGGAGGGGAGGGAGGTTACCCGTTTGCACTACATCCCCCATTGTCGATTAACGCGCGACTTTCCGCCAATTTCTCCTGACTATCGTATTTCAACTGGCTTTGTGCGACGCGCGCGGTTTCGAAGTTTCTGGGTGTTAACTCGTGCGATTTTTCTCTTTCCTTTTCTCTTTTTTTTTTTTTTTACTTTTGCATCTAGTGATACGATGAAATTGGCGCGCGTTGCGTATCAAATCGCGAACGGGTGAAGCATCGATCGTTTTTTTTTGAATGATAATGGTGGCGGAGATATGAACGTCAATTGAACGAGATTGAAACGAAAGAGTAACTCGAATCAGATCAAAAAAAAAAAAATCCTTTCGATTGTTACAAAAATTAAATTTACAAAAGTGATGGACAAAGTCGTCATTTCCATCTGGATGTGAAAATCTATCCGCTAATTACGGATATTATATCCCCGTCGAACGATGAGACGGATTAATTCGTGCAGATCGAGATAAGATAGATAACGAATGAAAGGGAGAGAGAGAGAGAGAGGATTATATACGTTGCTGTGTATCCAACTAACGACACGAGAGATTCCATGTTGTGTTGCGGAACGATAAATTTCGGCCCCAAATATAGTTGAATTTCTCGCATTGCTCGCGAAATCCTCTTAACGTCTTCCCTCTTGCAACTATCCCCTCCCCTACTCTTCCCACACTTCCCTTTACAAAATTGTAAGCACCTTATGCCTTCTGATTATACATTCGATCGGCAAATATATGGAACCCGTTCGTGCGTGCGTGTCGCGGGTGTTCCTTTGATTTCCAACTTAAATACGCCCCATTCAACCGCTCCCTAAACCGTTTCGAGAGGGTTATACATACAGCCTTTCGTTAATCGGTTTCCACCGCTATAATAATGATAATTCCGTGGTGCTCGTTCCTCGCCACCACCACGATGAATCAACGATTTATGCGATCAACTTACGCGTTCACGATCGTATCGACAATTAACAAAATTTATAAATAATTGTATCGATAATTGAAGGATCGTTTAACCAACTCGAAGATAAAAATATATATATATATATATTTTCGAAAAGAATCGAGTTCTTCTGGATTAATTTCATTTCGAAACATCGAAATTCCGTTGAAAAGATTTTCTTCTTTTCGCGAGGACGAATAATATCGAGGGATTCACGCGCGACGCGGCACAATCCGTCCGTCGTCGAGAAACGAGTCCTTATTCTTCTTCGAAAATGCGGAAGCCGGCGTAGCACGAAATTAAACCAATTTGTCGTGTTGTCGCGAGACTTGTCCGTGAAGAGGGGGAGGGAAGGAAACCGGGTTCCATTTATAGGTTTCTAATTACATTTAAGTCTTACGATCTCTCCCTCTGAGGATTAACGGAGTAAATGCGGTTAAATGAGGTTACTCGATCGCACGTTCGCGGACAATCTTCACCTAATTTGAATTTATATCTCTCGGCCATCCTCCTTCCCCCTCTCCCTCTCGCTCGTTCCACGCTCGTGACTCGCATGCATGGAGGGTCGAGGGGGATGCTCTCCTCGAAATTCGAGGAAAACCATCGAATTAGATTTCGTTCCGGACGATTAAAAATTCGTACGCGAGGAATTCGACGAGATCGAGGTGAATCCCTGTGAATGCAGGTTTTTATTTGTTTCTTTTTTTTTTTTTTAATCAGAAAAATCAGAAAGGATTTTTTAAAATTTTTCTCGAAGAGACGAGAAGAAATTCGACGAATTCGAAACGAGTCGTTACTATTTGGAAGGGAAAATTGTCTCGAACTCGTTGGTTCTATTATTTTCGAGATATTCCTCGAAAAGGAATTTTTTTTTCCTCCTATGCAAAATACAAGAAACGGGAGGGCGAGAAGATGGAGGAACAGGAATCTCATCGTTGAAACTCATAGAGAAATATTTCCGCGTCACTGGGGATCGGGGATTAACTGGAAAGATTGGATTACGCGATCTATCTGTTTCCGCGGTGTTTCCTTGAATAACCGATTTCACACCGGTTGGACAAGAATGAGTTTAATGAAGGAAGTGCATATTCCGCTTGCGGAATAATTAACAGCGGCCAAGTGACTCTCGTTTCTGAAACTGTCCTCGCTTGTATTTCCACTTTCCACTCGAGGAATGATAAGGATAAGATTTCTTGTCTGCGAGACGAAAAATGTTGGAGTATATTCCACGAAATAATTAATAATTCTTACTTCGAATTTGAGAAGAAGGGAGTTGTATCGTTCGAGGTTCTCTTCGAATTTGGATTGCGTTACTATAATAATCTCTAAATTCGTCTTATCGGATTATTCAATTCGCGTGATCTAAAATTAAGGTTTCATGGTGAGGAATCGAAGATTGAGATCGAAACCCGTTTGACCCTATATTCAACAGAGTCGGATCTAAAATTGAACACCTTTCAATGTTACACCCTACCACAGGCTAATGGTGAGTCGAGGTTAATAAACTGGCTGGCAAACGCGATTATCCAACTACATCGAATAATCGATTATCGTATCAGCCTCGAACCATTACCTATCATCGTTTTGTCTAATAATTATCAGAGCTTGATATCTGCCGGTAGAAATTAACCGATCTGTACAGTAATTAGCAACTAACGTCCGCTTTATTCCGCGCGTTAACAAGGTCTCACAGGTGTGGTACATCCAATTTACAAACGATACAATTAAATTGCAACCTATCATCTCATTTGTCAATTCACCCGTGGACAAATTACGTTTCATATGGAAATGCGACTTCTCAATAATTATTTTCGATGTAGCCCCCCATTTCGGATATAAGAAATATTCATTTAATTGGAATAAAATAATTTAAAATTCGGCGAGAGAAAATTAATATATATATATAAATATTGATAAAATAAATTTTTAGGATTATTTTATTAATATGAAATTATTCTGATTTTTTTTTAGGGGAAAGTTAAGAATTATAAATTAAAGCAAAGATTACAGTTTGCGCAACATTTACAGGAAATTTTAAACGATGGAACTTTTAGAAATTTCATTTGAAACTTTAAGAACATTGTCATTTCAACGATATTGAATTCTGCTCTATTTTTCAGCGAATTGCTTCCCCAATCGTCGACACGAATCACTAGCACCGCGCTCAACCAATCTGTAACAACAACAATTTTACAATACTCTCGCGTACAGGCGTATATATATGTAGCGTATATATATATATATATATATATAAAACGGGATGAACGATTTTAACACAGCTAGGCAAGTGTTCTGCAATCTATCGATCGTCTAGTGATTCGGTTAATATTAGGCTTACAAAGAGCGAACGGAACTTCACCGCAAAGGCTTAACTTCGCGTTGACGCTTTCACTACCGCGAGAAAGACGAGTTTCCATTTTGAAGATAAGTTCGCCACGTGGTGAAGGGAAATTATTAGGACGCGAGTTCGATAGAGAAATGTTATTTTTACGAGTTGGTTGAAATAAAAGTTGCGCCTGTCTTTCTTTCTTTCAGCAGAAAATAGAATTACGCAATGTGGAGAGGTACTCGTTGGGTAAATAATTAAATATCTAGCGATATTACAGATTATGTGAAACGCGTCTTAATTTAAAGAAATCGATGGTTGGTAAATAGAAAAGTAAGATGGTTGGTAAATAGAATGAGAAAATTTTAAAACAAAAGACATTCTAAAAAAGTTATTGCTTTAATTTTATTACAGATAGAATATATAATTTATGTCTTCGTATCTTGTAAAATATTTTATACTTTTATACGCGAGGACATATTCAATATTTATTTTTATGACTTTTCTTCCAATAAATTTCGTTTCTATAATTTTCTCATAACGTTCGTCAAACCAGGTTTTAATATATTTGCGTAAAGATTTCTTTACGATACTTTTGAAACAAATATTTGTCATTATGAAATTTTCACTGTGTCTCTTTCTTTTATTTTATTAATATTTAAATGCGTACATTTTTGTCGATAACTTAGATAACTACCAAAAAGTTTCGATGATCAGCGCCATCTCGCGTTTGGATCACCGAAGCTCCGACTCGTTAATAGCATAACATAACACACAAGGAGGTATGCGAACTCAAAGACAAGGAGAGCAACATTGTGCGAGAAGGATAGACAGCATCTCCCACCATTTCGTGAACGCAACAGAGAAAATTCGTTAATTACTCTTTTTCTACGCAAAAATTTGGAACTTTTAAGATCACATTTCAAAGTTAGAACCTCAGGCAAGTTTCTCGTATCAATTTTAATGTAAAATTCTTCTTAATTAATTAATTATAATCGATTAATGCGTCATGCGTTCGATACATTAACGACGCCATATTCAAAATTCATTAATTATTCGTTTTCTAGGCAAAATTTTTATACTTTTAAAATCACATCACAAGATCAGAACCTCAGACAAATTTCTTGTATCAATTTTAATGTAAAATTCTTCTTAATTAATTAATTATTATCGATTATTGTTGATTAATGCGTCGTGCGTTCGATATATTAACGACGCCATATTTGAAATTCATTAATTATTCGTTTTCTAGGCAAAATTTCTATACTTTTAAAATCACATCACAAGATCAGAACCTCAGACAAATTTCTTCTATCAATTTTAATGTAAAATTCTTCTTAATTAATTAATTATAATCGATTAATGCGACATGCGTTCGATATACTAATGACGCCATATTTGAAATTCATTAATTATTCATTTTCTAGGCAAAATTTCTATACTTTTAAGATCACATCATAAGATCAGAACCTCAGACAAATTTCTTCTATCAATTTTAATGTAAACTTCTTCTTAATTAATTAATTATAATTGATTAATGTGTTGTGCGTTCGATATATTAACGACGCCATATTTGAAATTCATCAATTATTCGTTTTCTAGGCAAAATTTGTGCATTTTCAATATCATCTCTTTAAGTTAGAACATCAAACAAGATTCTAGTATTAATTTTAATATTAAATTCTTATTAATTATTTATTTATTAACAATTAAAATGTCATACCGTATTCATATCATTCGCACATAATAGATTATTTATTAATTTTCCGTTAATATAAAATGTATTTATAAATATGCTTATATATATTTGAAATGTTGTCATCTCTCCTATTTTCAGGTATAAATTTTATTTACAATTCTGCTGTTGTTCAAATGAATAAATTAATTGTTTATAACTCGGTTATGAAACGAGTTGGGTAACTGAGAGATTCTCCATTATAATTGTTAATAATTAATCAGTTAAGAATAAGTTTACATTAAAATTGATACTTGAGAAACTTGGCTAAGGTTCTAACTTTGAGATGTGATCTTAAAAGTTCGAAACTTTTACGTAGAAAAAGAATAATTAACGAATTTTCTCTGTAGTGTTCTTGAAATGGTGGAAGATGCTTTCTGTCTTTCTTGCACAATGTTGCTTTCCTTGTCTTTGAGTTCGCATACCTCCTTGCCTATCATGTTATTCTATTAACAAGTCGGAGCTTCGGTGATCCAAACGCGAGATGGCACTGATCAAAATTTTTCAATAGGTACCTAATTTATCGATAAAATTTGTGTTTGAAATTTGTAAGATTAAAGGGAAAGAACGTGATGTGTAAATTAAATTATAATTTAAAAATTATTTAAAGAAAATTACGTAATAATAACATAAAAGGAAATAATAAGAGAAAATATTTTCTAAGAATAAATTTGAGAAGTATACTAGAGAAATATACATGTAAGTAAATAATCATAATATTCATAACATTTTGTTAGGTTAGATTATAAATATATCATTACAATTTTTAATTAGAAATAAATGATATGTATTTTTATAATAGTTATTTATTTATTATTAAATCTTTTTAACGTTTAAATGTTTTATATTGTAAAAGTATAGTGCATGATGTATAAGAAATGAAGAAAACAGTGGAATAAAGTAACTTATACATATATCATCATTGAAGGTACTGAGTACATGTGAATGCAAATAAGAATTCAGAAAAAGTTATTCTTGCTTCTTGAATTTTTATAATCCTGTTATATGGGTATGTATAATGTAATTTTAATTATTTCATATTATTATTTATCATATTATATATAAAAATATGATGCAAAGAAAAATTTTATTTATTTAATGTAAAAATATTATTTTAATAATAAATATTTACAGGTATCAGTAATTTGATACATAGATAGAACTAAACAGAAAGAGTATATTGGTCTTTTATATATGTTTTTAATTTGTATTTTATATTAGAAGAATATAATCTTAAAAGAAGTAGTATATGAAAATTTTTTAAAATTTATGGTTGATAGGTAGATTTTGTGGATTTATATAAAAAAAATATCATAGAAGAAGAGGGAGTATGCAAAATTTTTCTAATATTTCAAAGAAAAACAATTTTTACATATTTATCTTCTTTTTTCCTTATTTTACAGGGTCATTTTTTTTTAATTTTGTTAAATCTAAATATCTAAAATGAATTATTCAACTTTAATATTTAAGAGGAAATGAAATTGATATAAAAAACTTGTCTGAAATTCTGATCTCAAGATATATGCTGGAAAATATAAGAAAATCTTTGAAAAACTAGTAATTGATGAACTTTTATATCATCTTCAATGTATTAGAAGTATAATGCCTTAATAATTAATAATTAATTAAGAAGAATTTCTCATTAAAATTGAGAAATATGAGAAACTCTAACTTTAATATATAAGCTTGAAAATGCAAGAATCATTATAAAACTAGTAATTATTAAATTTTCAATATAGTATCTATAATATATTACAAGTATAATACTTTAATTGTTAATAAATAATTAATGGAAATAAATTTCAGGTTTAAATTGATATAAGACACTTTCTTGAAGTTCTAATTTCAAGATATGAGTTTATAAATTCCAACAATGTAGAAATATTAATAGAAAAATGATAATTTTCAATATGTTTTCAATATATTAATAGATAATACATTTAATCGTCAATATATAATAATTGAAAAAAAATATCACATTAAAATTGATAAGAGAAACTTGTCTATATTTTGAATTTAACATGCGATCTTGAAAGTATCGAAATTTTGCGTAAAAAAAGCAAAAATAGAATTTTTCATGCGAAACAATGAATCTCTCTATCTTCCTTTATCTATATTGCTTTGTCTTTGAGTTCGTGTACCTCCTTGCCTATCATGTTATGCTAGTAACAAGTCCGAGCTTCGGTGATCCAAACGCGAGATGGCGCTGATCAAAATTTTTCAATAGATATCTAATTTATCGACAAAATTTATTCAATTGAAAGTTTGTAACAGCAAAAGAAAAAGTATATAATACATAGATTAAATTATAATTTAAGAATTATCTAATCGGAAATACATGTCAATATAAAGAGAAATAATAGAGATAAGTATGAACATTAATATATGTGTCTTGTATGTATTTTTATACAATAAATTAGTTTTGTTATATATACTATATTTTTACATAATTTTTTTTTTTCAGTATGCACATTCTGTAAGCATATGGCACAAAGGATTAAGTTTTTAAAAGGTAAGTACAGGTACGTATATCAAATTCTATAATTAGTATTAAGTAAAATGTTTAAAAAATGTTATTCTGAACGTGAAATGTCTAAAAAGGTAAGTATTAAAAAAGGTAAGTATAAAAGGTAAGTATAAAAGGTAAGTATATTAAATTTCAAAAAAAATTTGCATAGAATTCCATATAAAATTAATATTTTATCAAAGGATTTTGATAATTTGTAAAAATGACGTCAAATTCCTGGAATTTCCAAAATTCTTGGAAATGACGTCATATTCTTGGAATTATCGAAATTCTTGAATGAAAAAAATTTTTAGCCAATTTTTCGATTTTGTATTAGGAGAACATGAGTTGATAGGAGGTCACTCGAGAAATTTTTCCAAGAATTTCGGCAGTTCCTGGAAATGACGTCAAATTCTCAGAATTTCAGAAATTCTTGGAAATGACGTCAAATTCCTGGAATTTTCCAAATTCGTGAACGACCGAAATTTTTGGCCAAATTTTCGACTTTGTATTAGGAGAACATGAGTTGATAGGAGGTCGCTCGAGAAATTTTTCCAAGAATTTCGACAGTTCTTGGAAATGACGTCAAATTCTTAGAATTTCAGAAATTCTTGGAAATGACGTCAAATTCCTGGAATTTTCCAAATTCGTGAACGACCGAAATTTTTGGCCAAATTTCCGACTTTGTATTAGGAGAACATGAGTTGGTAGGAGGTCGCTCGAGAAATTTTTCCAAGAATTTCGGCAGTTCTTGGAAATGACGTCAAATTCTCAGAATTTCGGCAATTCTTGGAAATGACGTCAAATTCCTGGAATTTTCCAAATTCCTGAACGACTGAAATTGTTGGCCAAATTTTCGACTTTGTATTAGGAGAACATGAGTTGGTAGGAGGTCGCTCGAGAAATTTTTCCAAGAATTTCGGCAATTCTTGGAAATGACGTCAAATTCTCAGAATTTCAGAAATTCTTGGAAATGACGTCAAATTCTTGGAATTTTCCAAATTCCTGAACGACCGAAATTTTTGGCCAAATTTTCGACTTTGTATTAGGAGAACATGAGTTGGTAGGAGGTCGCTCGAGAAATTTTTCCAAGAATTTCGGCAGTTCTTGGAAATGACGTCAAATTCTTGGAATTTTCCAAATTCCTGAATGACCGAAATTTTTGGCCAAATTTTCGACTTTGTATTAGGAGAACATGAGTTGATAGGAGGTCGCTTGAAAAATTTTTCCAAGAATTTTAGCAATTCTTGGAAATGATGTCAAATTCTGAGAATTTCCTAAATTCGTGGAAATGACGTCATATTCTTGGAATTATCAAAATTTTTGAATGAACGAAATTTTTGGCCAAAATTTCGATTTTGTATTAGGAGAACATGAGTTGATAGGAGGTCGCTCGAGAAATTTTTCCAGAAATTTTGCCAGTTCTTGGAAATGACGTCAAATTCCAGAAATTTTTGGAAATTCTTAGAATTATAACTTACTTACCTTCCATACTTACCTTCCATACTTACCTTTCATACTTACCTCATAGATTTGCCTGTTTATTCTTGTAATATTAAACATTTTTTGACAGTTTACTTAATTCTAATGATATATGTAGTAAAATGTTATGAGCGAAATCTCATTTGTTTTTTATAATACAAAAACCTATTTTAGATAAAAATTGAATGATTTCGAGAGGAGTATATTCTGGTTTTATTAATATTTTTTTATATGGACGCGTATAAAATTTACGACGATCAACTTTATTTTTTTATATAGAATAATATAATTTTTAATACAATAATAAATGCAGTTCTGTATTCTCCATAAGAACGTATTAACCATTTAAATTGAATAACGATTAATTCGAAAGATATTAAAATATCTCCTAAACTAACGGTTATTTCCTAGAAATGGTTCAATACTTTTTTATAGAGAATAGTATATTGCATCTATGCATGCATCAAAAAATACGGAGTTCTATTTAAAAAAATATGTATTAGATCTTCGTACCAAGTTTACGCGTCCATCTACGAAAATATAAATGATATCAAAATATACTCTATTTGAAACCGTTCAATTTTTATATATAAAAACATTTTTCGATATCACGAAAAACAAACGAGATATTTCGGATATAATGTTGTGAGAGACAACCAATTGTTACATGAAATAAACGTACGACGTATCAAAACGTAATAACTCGTATAAAGCATTAGAAACACGCATATTTTTTTCTTCGACCTCGGTATTTCACGACATAGAACACGAAGTCTAATAAAATGTCGTTTCTACCTTATACTCTATCTTTATACTTTAATCGATAGAAAGTTTCTAACAAAAAAAAAAAAAAAAAAAGTTTCCCCTATAACTGGAACGTTTTTGAATAAATGAAACGCTCGAACTTAGACGTTTCCCGTACAACTCTTCGCGTAGCGAAACTAACTCCATTCTTTTCCAAGCCTAGTTTCCATGAAGCAACGTTTAATCAACCGAACGAGCGAAAATGTGTACGTAAAAATTTCAATCGAGAAGATTCCGACGTGGATTCGTCCAATTGATCGGGAATCGCTTAATGCAAACGGATTTAGAGATTCCTCCTTTTGTCGGAGACAAAAGGAATCGGATAACGCGCTTGCATTTCTAATAAAACGCGACCAAAGGGTAAACGCGTGTAACGCAAACAAAGCGACGAGAAGCATCGAAATGGCATGGAGGGGGAAAAAAAAAAAAAGGGAAAAGGGATATTTCCAAAACCTCTCGAGGGAGAAAAGAAGAGGGGAGAGGGAAAAAAACGGAAGAAGGAAGACGCAAAAGAAATACTTTATTGTTGGAAACTGGTCGTAAACCGTAAGGGGATGAACGAGGGCGAAACGTCGGATCGATTTATCGGCGTCGGTTTACATAAGAAAAGTGTTTTATGCGCTGTTTAATAAAGTCGGTGAGGCTCGTCATGAAAGGATGGACCGTGCGTGGAGAAGAGCGAGTGAGAGAAGGGGAGGAGGGGAGCGGGATATATCCATCCATCTATCCTCTTTTGAAACGCGGTCTACGTCACCCGAGGGATGCAGGCGACGGTTCTTGCACGTGCGGATTCATAAAACATTCATTCGGGTCGTTTCGCGCGGCGTAACGGCCTCGGAGACAACTTTCATCCCCCGTACTCTCGGATGACAATACGAAGAAATTGAATGTACAACGTAGAAAAACTGGTTTTTTCCTCTCCCTCCGCTTCCCCCTCCCGCTGGCCCGCGACCGCGTGCCGGATCCGGTAACACCACCGGGGGTGGGGAAAAACGAAGTTGTTTGTCGAAGCAGGCAAGTTGAATCGAGAGAGTTTCGAGTATTACGACGAGGCTATATTGCGAGGCTGTTTTTTTCCATATCGCGGTTCCATAGTTCGGTTCGCATAGTTTATCGCGCCTTTGCAATTTTATTAAGAATCCTTTTCAGGCTATTGATCGATGTTATATTCATTCTCAATACCTTTGCGATCCTTTCGATGATAAATAATAATAATGATAATAATTAACTCTCCCTTTAAACGAGTTTCAAAGAGGAAGATATTCAGAAAAATATAACGTACCTGAAACTCTCGCCACGAGTCAACATCCCTCGCCATCGAGAACTTGCGGCGTGGAAATTGTTTGGACGTCCCCGACCAGAATGGCTTCTATATCTTTTTTTTTTTTTTTTTTCCTTTTTCCCTTCGACAGGCCTCCCTCCTGTTTTTTCAAGCCACGTTGGAACACGGGTCCGCGTAATCCCTGTCTCGTCGCGTCAATAATGTATCCCCACAAGGACAAGAATCAATGACTGATCGTTGGTGTGATCGAGTGACCGGGACTCGTCCCGATCGGGAAACGATGAAGATTGATCGCGGCTCGCTCGCATGGGGCGATACGTGTCCTCCATGATTATCGTTCTCCAACAATAATTCTTACTGATAATCCGCACTCTCCGTAATCCTCTTATCTCCCCGTGATACGCGATACGCAATTAAGCTCGGGCTTCGCGGGAAAATTTCGCTTCGAACGAAAGGAAATGGATCGAATTTCTTGGAATTAGAAATTTCCCCCCTTTTCTCGAAGGAAAAGAAAAGTAATTTCGATCAGGTTTGTTCTATTTCCGTTGACAATGGATCGTCGTTAATGTAAATCTGGGAATATTCAGGGATACGATACATCTTTTTTTTTTATCCCGTAACCGGGTTTGATTCGAGGCCAACGAACCGACGAACGAAGCCACGAAGGGACGAATCAACCGAATCGCAATTACCAATGCTCTCTATTATCGCGACTGTGCGTTACAATGCATCGACTCTCGGGCCAATCAGGCCAGAGAGAAAGAGAGAGAGAGAGAGAGAGAGAATTCATTATCGTCGTTGCGATAATGTCTGTTAATTTAACTTTGCTGGTTTCGAAAAGGAGATTTTAAGATTTTTATTTAAAAAAGAAATCTTACGCAAAGTTAAAAATTATTTTCGAAGTGGGATAAAATGCACACGGTTGCAATTTTTGGAACGTTTGATATCGAGGACGGTTCGAGTTCGTTTCGCAAGTTTTCCATTAAATTGGAGAGAAAGGGGGGAGGAGGAGGGGCACGAACTGAAAATTCAAACGAATAAGTTTCATTCGTGAGTCACAAGCGAAAGTAGCTCGTATCCCGATAGCGAGACTAATTTCGTAAGAAGTTCGATGCGAGTAACACGATCGACCTTGCAGCCTGGCAAACTTCGTCAATTGGATCCACGATTTCGCGTACGAGGATAGAAATAGAAGGGAAAAAAGAAAAGAAGAACTAGAAGAAGTAGAGAAGAACAAACAAATAAAAATGGAGAGAAAAACTTTCGAAGCACGAAGTTCATCAAGTTACTCACCCAAGAATTGGCGCCCAACAATTGATATCGATTTCACGAGAAAGGAGATTGAGATATTGGACATTTACCTGGAACAAAAGAACGAATATATTCGTTAAATACAATTCGTATTGATAAAAAAAAAAAAATTGAATTTCGATCGAAATTATAAAAATATATTTTTTTTCGTCCCAAAGTTTACCCGGCTCGAACAATAAATTTAGATACCTTGTTAACAAACCTTTATTAATTTTCTATCCACCGTTCTATCCTCTTCGTTATAAAATTAACGATCGCGTCGTTGCCGAAAGTTTCGGCCAACTAATTTTCCCGGCCGTTTGAATAGGAAAAGTTGCATCTGACGTTGCAACAAAAAAAAAAAAAGAAAAAGAAAAAATGAAATTAAAAATTAAACTATCTCAATTTTTCCAACTAACAACCCCCTTTTTTTTGCGATACTCGAAGAGAATAAATTTTCGATATAAATTTTTAATATATCCATCAACTATGTTAATCTTAACTTTCATCAACAACAATACTAATAGTCGTTTGATAGGCGAAGATAAGGCAACAGCCGAATTTATATCGAATATAAATATCGATGGATGGAAAACGATTGAAATCGGGTGGTTGGCAAGGGATGAAAAGCTCGGCGACGCGGCAAGAAGTCATTGAACCGCAAGGAACCGTTCGAACTGCGCCGATGAGAGGAGATAATTTGTTGGTTCAGCGACTTCTTTCCCCGGGAGTGAAGCTGTCGCGATTTCAACTACGTGGCTTTTTCTCTTTGCCGTCGCGGCCTCGAAGGAGGAACAACCACCGATAATATCCGTGCCGTGAGGGAATCTTTCGACCTTACCACTTATCTCTGCCAATTATTGATGAACCGAG
This sequence comes from Apis mellifera, assembly GCF_003254395.2. Taxonomy (NCBI): domain Eukaryota; kingdom Metazoa; phylum Arthropoda; class Insecta; order Hymenoptera; family Apidae; genus Apis; species Apis mellifera. The sequence goes on from NC_037649.1 coordinate 9,500,890, forward strand.
ACACCATGTTTTACGTGGGAATCTGGCCTCTCTAAATTTTCGTCTCATCCGTCGTCTCGCCTTCTGCCGATCTATTATCACGCTTTATATAAATTATAACAGTGTACGTTTAATCGATATAATTAAATTAGAATCATTATACTTCGGACAAGAAATTATAATCGAACAGTTAATTGTTTTACGTTCTTTATTATTCATCCCTCGAATTAATCGCTTTTCGATTACGTAGCCTTGGCCAAGATTCGACTTTAAGATTAAATTCACGCTCACGAAACGAACGGTTAATAACCTATTATCTCAGCAGCCAATCCCTGCCGGGAGGAGCAAGGTAACTCCCCTCTGGTAAGGCTCACCTCGACGTACCGTCGCTACGTTGTAAAAGATGTTGGAAAGACGGAGGGGTAACGAGAGGGGAGGATGAAATAGAAGGTGCTTTGCGGTGAGGGCGGGTAAGTGCGATGGTCAACCACCGTCTAACCGGCCAACTCTCCGAGATACGTGTCCGTATAGGTGAAAGCAACTTCTCCGGGAACTTCTCTAATTAAACGGCCCCCTTCTTCCTTTCGTGATTAGTAATACCGCGCTAATGAACTCCCACAGCTTACTTTCGGCTTTGTTCCTCCGCCTTCCGATTGTCTCGCCTTCCAATCTGCTTTGATTTTCGCTTCTCGTCCAGGTGAGAGAATGAGAAAACGCCGAGGCAGGCGTTCGAGATCGGCAATTTATTAGTTGCGTATCGCTACTTAAATAATAAAAACTTGACGTACTTTTACACAGAAATTTTCTACATTTTCCACTCCATCTCGTTTTGAAAAATTCACGCGATTCTTTTCATTCTCGATTCTCCGAAGAAATTGCAAAAAGAAGATCGCTCGATTTCGCTTTATTTTCGAAATATCAGATCCGAAATAAATTTCTCAATCGTTCCCCGCGGAACACCAGTGGCCGAGCATTCCACGCGAGTTCGTTTATAAAAAGGGGGGGAGGAGGGAAGGAGAGGGAAAAAATCGGAGAACGGGAGGATCTCGAGATATGCAGATATCGGTGGAATTTTCATTGTTTCCCTATTTCAGGTGAGCCGTTGGGCGCATGCGCCCGCGCTTGCACGTCTGTTCCGGCGACACGCCCTTTCCGGCTGAGGTATTTCTCTCTGGGAAAGGTGAGATAACGGAAGTACGTAAGGAATGCGGAGCCCGAAAGGAGAACGCTTAACGGGATTAGAATCGGTCGCGTGCCGAGCATATCTTCCCGGTATTACGTAATTGCGCCGTTTTCCGCTTGCGCGACTCCCTCTCGCGTGAGACGTTGCATCCTCCGCGCCCGCACATACGCATCCCTTCGTATTCCATTTTCCCTCGACGAGTTTCTTTTTCGTCGCCGTTTGAAAAAAAAGAAGGGGAGAAGAAGAGAAAGTGGATCGGGAAATGAAATCGAACACGGATGGAACACGGGGATTTTTATCGAATTCCTCTCTTTCCAAAGGTTTGCAATGGTTGGATCTGATGGTTTTGATGGATTCGTGACAATGATTCAGCGGCACGTGAGATTTGGCAGCAACGGGGTATTATGGAAACGAAGGGTGAATGAATGGAATTGGATTGATTGGCAGATGTATATATATATATATGTGTGTGTACGCGATTGTTGTGATGTTGGTCGATAGGAGAAGATAATGTTTAAAAGTTTATCAACTTGAAGATACTTGGGTATTATTTGGGATAAGTGGGATTGATCGAAATGACGATAACGAAATATTTGATGTATTTCAATTTTGATCGGAGAATTATGAATTTTTGAATTGTTGTAAGTCTTTGGAAAGAAATATCGTTCATCTCGAAAGGACAAAGGTTTCAATTTAATTTCGTTTTTATATTTAGAAATGTATGAAAGAATCGAATTTTTTTAAACTTTCTACACAACTTTCAGTTTCAATACTCATTGAATTTTCAGAACGAAGTCATTTGAAGAAACGATACTTGAAAATTTCACTAACGAAAATCGTTAGTGCTATTATCGTTTGAAAATCAAAGATCGTTTCAAGCTAAAACTTCGAATTCCGATAATAACGAAAGACGAAATACTGTTCGCTGCAATAAAACGCATCCATAACCATTAAAGCATCTAAACGTATCACCGTAAAAATCTCGATGATTTTCCAACAAAAGAAAGAAAGCTACGATCCGCACCCTTCCTAGCCGAGTTTCGGGCCGTGAAGAGGTCGAGCACAAATCATCCCCTTCTTAGCAATCCGGCTGAAATTGCGAATCGAACTGACTACGTGACAACGAGAATTTCGCAGAATCGTTGCCAAAGGGGATGTATTTTATTCCATTGGAATTTGAAGCGAGAAGAGCTTGGCCCTGATACAACGTGAAATATGACTCGCGGGGAGTGGAAAGGGAGCGCCACGAAGGAGCAATAAAATCTGTCCCGAGCGTAACCGAACGCCTCCTGCATCCTCCTTCGAACAAGCTTCCGTCTTCTACGTCTTCTACTCGCGGGAGAGGAGGAGGAGAGTGATACGCGTTGACGAGACAGTATGAAATTGGCCGTGGAGGCGCGTCATGTAAATTTTCCGCCACTACGTCGTCGTGGCTTCGATGTAACCAGAAGTGGGTGAAACGGTGCCTACCTCTTTGCGCGCCATCGCAGTCTTGTTGCGGATGAAGGGCGCTGTGAACTCGAGGTGAGAATTTTCTGATGAAGATATTTATAATGCGCGGAATATTGCAAAGGTTCCGTTTTCGAGTGAAGGGATCGAGTGAACGGGTTGGTCGAGATAATGAAACGAGGGAGAATAATTTTGGCGGACGTGGTTGTAATATTTGTGAGACACGCAATGTTTCGAAGCAGCTCGGGGAGAGAAAGAAAAAAAGTGAGAGTAAAATTTTTGTCTTTAAGGTGTTTAAGCGTGGAACTCGATACCGAAGAGGAGCTCGGTCTATGTGTATGTATATACATATATATATACATATATATAAGCCAGTAGCACGATGTCAAACGCTGGAGGAACAATGGCAGCGCGCTGTAATGCGAAGGAGGTCATCAGCGACACGTAATAAAGAGGTCGTCGACGTGGCAGATGCAACCCTCTGTGCAACAACCCTCTTGTTCGGTATTCCTCCGTTTTACGAAACTCCCGTGTTATTGTTACGCAGGTAAGGTTAACGACCTTGGCGAAGAAACGCGGCAAAATTTCGTCGATCGGGATCACCATTGATAAATCCAGCCTCCTCCCCCTCCTTTCTTCTCTTTTACAACGCGTAGACTCGTTCCAGATGCGGATCATGTCCCCCGTCATGCAACATTTACGACTCGCGTTGCCTCTTGCCTCGTTTTTACGACGAAAGACCGGAAAAAGAGAGAGAGAGAGAGAGAGATCTTCCATCATACTGTCGACTAAACACGTGACACGCTGTAAATTTTCCAAACTTCACGAGGAGGACGCGATAAAAAACTAAACTCCATTTTCGCCGATCGACTCTCGTATAACTTGCGGAAAGTTATCCAAGTACGACTCGTATAAATTTCAATGGGAATTAGGATAGAAAGAATAAATTTCCCTCCCTTTCTCATCTCTCATATCTCGTCCAATCTATATAACAGTTATGAAACGAAGGAGAGAGGTTGGCCGATCCTTAAAGTTGTTCGTAGTAGCCGGGAGCGGCGTTGAAACCGAGCGGCGCGCACAACGCTCGTGGCCTTTAAACCGCATTCTGCACGGCGCCCTGAGGTGCTTTTGTCATATGATATGCCGGTGAATAATTCACCTGGCGCGCACACAGGGCGATGACGTCGTGGAAATCGCGATACCACGGGCCACCCATAAAACCAGACCGACCATCCTCACCCCGAGGACCCTCTTTTTCCCATCCCGTCAAAATATATCTCTGCTTATTGTGTCTCCCTCCCCCCTCGTAAACCCGAATTAATTCTCTCGTCCAGATTTTTGCCCCTTCTGGAATGCCAAGATCCTCGATTCGCGTTCCGCAATGTAATTAAGAATAGATCAAATAAATATAGCGTCTCGAAAACATCTCTTTTGCAACGATGATGGACGTAAGGAATACGGAACATTTGAGATCCCTTTTCCAAAAAAAAAAAAAAAAGAGGAAAAAGAGCCGTCGTAAACGAGGAGGAGTTGTTCTTTTTGAACCAGTGTCACGCCGTGTTTCCGGATTTACCAAGGAATAACAGCGTCGGGACTGGTGAAATTCAGCGGGAAGAATGGAAAACACGCCGCGGCTCGATGTGCATTTTTGATGAGCGTGGAGTCGGGAAAGATGTTGAAGCAGGATGAATCCGTGAGGTCGGAATGCGAGCGAGAGGACGGTTACGGGGATCTCGATGCGCTCAAGTTAATGCACGTTCTTCTTCGCGGAGGATATTTTGCAGGGACAGTTCTCTTCAATTCGAAGGAATTCAATTTTCGTGTTTCTACACGGTTGGGAATTCGCCTGAAGAATTCTGCCTACGATTTAAGGTAAATTACATCTTATCGCGACCCCGATGTTTCCCCTAGATCTATTTTAAACGAATCACAATTCGGGAATAAAATTTAGAAGCTCGTCACGGATCAGGATCTCAACGAGATAATGGAATATCTCGCTTCGCTCTTCTCAAATTTACCCAAGAAAAAAGAACGTTGATTTACACAAACCTACGAAAGAAGAAGAAGAAGCGAAGAAAACAAAGAGAGAGAGAAAGAGAGGAAGATTGAGATTCGATATCGAAAGTTGAAGAAGTTGGATATTCTTTCTGTTTGAAGTATCGACAAGCGAAAATCTTGAAAATTTGAATAATCGAGAGAAAGAGAGGAGCCCTGTCTTTCCCCGTTGAAAACTTTCGATAAAATGTTGCTTAATATTCTCTCGCGGTGAACAGCGGAGCAACTTGAGTATTTAAAGCGTTATTTCGAGAAAGGAAACAGGAGGCAAGAATAGCAACGAGTTCCACCACGAGTTATCCATCTTGAGCAACGGGACCGAGGCGTAGGATTAAAAGCGGAAATTCCCCGGGGAATATTTCCTTAACGCCGCCATTTAATCTTCTTAATTAACCAACTTTTCGTTTCGTTTCGTTTCGTTTCGTTTCGTTTCGTTTCGTTTCGGAGATTGACAGGTCGCCAGAGAATGCTTTATTCACAAGGATATATCGCAAGTGTTGCCACTTTGAACCGATTATTAATTGGTTATTAGATACCGATCAAGGATATCGATCAAAGGAGCGTCGTGGCCGCACAGAGGAGAGAGCAATTATCTAAGTGGCAGTCCGCTTTAAAGATCAACGTATTCGTGTCTGTCAATGATCGATCAGAAAGTCCATTCAACCATCGGCGGTAACCATCGTCAAAAGGAATCTATTAATTCCACGTTGATTATCCGCACCGCTAGATTGACAGATATTATTCCCAGATATTAATCTGCGAATTGATCTCGAGCAACACCCTTATCCGTTATCATTTTCCCTCGTGATTCGTGCCAACAAATTATTTTAATTCCTCCAATCTTGACAATAATTTTTTTTTTTTTTTTTTGATTTCGAATTTGAAATCAAATACGAGAACGCAATTTTCGAATCGTTTGCACCGTAATTCCGTAATAAACTCTATTCCATATTCATGCTGTAACCCTTTTAAATCATCCGGCTACTACTAATTACGCGTAATCCAATTACGTGTGATATGAAATTCGGGCGAATTCATTGATCACTCGTCATCGTAAAGCCGCGATAAAATCGAATTACACATCGGGACGAATTAAACATCAACATTGTTCACAGGAGACAATTCGAAAGACGGATTTCGATACGCTCGAGTTTGCCCGAAGAGAAATTTCGCGCGAGAGCGCTACATCCGCGTCAACATCCGCCGTTGCGTGTTTCTCTCCCAGAAAAAAATGAATTTATATTCAAGCGCCAATCCCGACGCTTGGAACCGTTCTCCTCCTCCTCCTCTTCGCCTATCCCTTTCATTTGTCTTCACCCACCGGAAGTGGGTGGAGCGGCTTCAAGAGTTGATAAATGCGAACCCCAAAACTCATCCTACCGATTGCGTCTCGCGTGCGACGAAACAACAGTTGGATCGCTTTGTTTCCGTCCGTGCGCGTTTCGAGAACTTGATGGACGGACAAAAGGAGAGAGAGAGGGAAAGAGAGGGAAAAAAAGACACGAGAGACAAACGGACGGAAATTCTGGGACTCGGAACGCTTCGCGATAAACAATATTCCAAAGGAGAAACGCAGAGAGAAAGAGAGAGAGAAAGAAAGAAAAATTGCAGTTCGAGCGAATTTTGTTCGTATTATAACCGTGCTCGAAGTGAAATTGTTTGACTGAAATAGGATGTGTATCGGAGAATTGTGAGAACGAGATCACTCGTGTGGAATCTTAAATTATTATTATTATTATTATTATTATTCTGGCCAGAAATCGTAGAATTTTGATCTTCATTCCAGAATCCAGAGCGAAATCCCTTGCCAGGATCATGAAATAAAAGGATCGTTAAATACCTTTAAAATTGAACTTGGCAGAACTTATAATCGTAACTTGTACGATTCTAATTTACTCGGAATCAGAAGGCACAGAGAGATTAGTAAGATCTCCAAATCATGAGAGCAATATTCTTACGAAAATATACGAAAAAGGTAAAGAATATTTAATCATCTTCTGATATATTTCCAGTTAAATCTCATCACGATTTGATGAATCGTGCTTTCTTCCTCATGACCTTGTCCATATTCGTGACTCAGTTTGAATAGATTAATGATGAGCCAAGCTATGATTGTTCAACGGATGACACCATGTCAGTATTGCGACTGTAACCTCGCCTCGTACGTGCGTTTCGATTAAACCTTCTGGGTGTGTATCCCAGAATACATTTTCTCCACTCCAAAATGGATTTCTATCGATCATAACGAATCCCATCGTTCCATTAGATTGACTTGTATCGCTCTTAGGTAGTTCAATCAGAGAACACGTAGAGCTCGTGGTACATGGCCGTATCACGAATCCATTGTGAACGGCTCGCATGCGAGCCATTCGTTTCCATGTCGCTTCGAAATTTTATAGTTATTTATACAGCATCGAGAATCTTCCATCTTGCAATCCAATCTCGTAATATTTTTATCGTAATTTCAGAAGAAAAATCAATTTCTTTAAACGTTAAACTTCTCCATAATTATTTCGATACACATCGTTGTGAAACATCAGAAAAATCATCAGAAGATTAATACGCGTTATTCTCGCTAGTCGATCACCCGAGCTCCCCGAAGGATCGCCGAAAATGATCGGCGGAACGAGACACACTTCAACTTCAATTTCTGCGACGTTCTGAAACTCGGCCGGAAGTTTGAAGGGGAGCTTTCCCCAGGCCGGAGCTTACGCGGAGCCTTCACGCGAGCTTTCAACTCGTTCCAGCGAAATTGCCGTTCCATTGCCTGTTCCATTCGGCCTGTTGGAAAACTGACGTCTTACTCCGTGGAAAAGTTTAGCGAGTCATTGAAAAACACTTCTGGCCCTTCGATAAAATTCCGCTCCGCTTGCTTCCGGTGTGTTTTTCCGTTATTAAGAAACAGAGGCGAGGGAACGCAAGAAGAGAAAAGGAGGAATAAAAGGATGGGGGAAAAAGAGAGAGAGAGTAGAAAAAAGAAGAAGGCAAGAAAATTCAAACAACTTGCGCAAAGTATTGATTCTGGAAAATAGAAGTAAAAAGAAAGAAAGAAAGAAAGAGAAGGGATACTTCTGGAGAAATTTTGATACCGTTGATCTCTCTTTGATCGTTGTTTCGCAGAATCACGATTTAAATCTTATCTTAAAATGAGAAGATACTCGTGGATCGGGGATTTAAAAGTCGTTACGAATAAAAATATGAAAGAAGGGAGCGTGAAACGAGCGATAAATTCCCAATAAAACAGTGGATAATTGGAGGCGAAGCGGGCAGAAAGTCCCAAGATATCTCTGCATTGCAGAGAACAATTCCCCGTTGCCCGTGTCGGCCCTTTATGCTGGTCTCAGGCTGCGTCTCTCTGCTTTTGCTCGCTAAATCGTGATATACATGCAAATTTCCACGAAACGGAACTTTGACCGCCATTACGGCCGTCGGATATTGAATATCGTAATGCACCACGCTCGTATATATACCAAGCGTTGGATCGGTTACGCCCACGAAGAAATTCTGGCCAACTTTATAGAACCGACCCGAGGCATCCGTGCCACGAGTCGCTCTATGATTCACGGGACACCACCAACTATATAGTTTAGAAGACACGCAACATCCAGATTCTTTCGAACCTCTTGGAAATTTACGAATTTACCATCTCTTTCGGAACGGCAAGATCGTACAAAAATTAATTTTTTTGAATCGATCTATCACGCGCGTTTATATATAATTTAGAATCTTGATCTTTTTTCTTTTTTTTTTTTTCGATTGGGAAATCTCGATGGAATCGAGCTCGTGGAATTGTTTCGTTAGTCTTGGGGATGTGGAAGTGGATCCCTCTCTCTGTCGAAGGGAAACTTGGCTCACGTTTTAAAACCAATTAATTTTTTCCTCGAAACCAATTTAAAAGTAAGTTGGTAAGTTCGGTGATCCAGTGGTCTTTCGAGCTTTATCGGCGGAACATATATGTGAAAATGATCGAAATTGTCTTGGCCGATTATCTATATTGCAATTTTTCCAATTTGCGAGCAACAGTCCATTTCGTTGACATTCTTCAAGTTTTTAACGCGAGGACCGGAGACGCGTTTCAACTTTGAGATTCTCTCCGGAAAGAAGGATCTCTTATTTCTCCGTCGGATCTTTCTCGAGGGGGAAGTATCGCTCCGCAAAGTTGTCCGAGCGTGTCGATATCGTTCCAACCCGGCACCACGATTCGTTGCCATGGTGCCAGTTTCACGATACTGCGTAGATTCTTCATTCTTTGGATGTCATTCAAACACGAAACGAAGGATCAACCAACCGGAAATGAGACGACCAAAAAAAAAATATCTTTCTTCTAGTCGAAGGCTATCCCCGCAACATCCACACTCTTCTCGAAAAAGTATTATTTTACTTCCATTCTTTTCATTCTATTTTTTCGAAACGGATTAATCCAAAAATTTGTAAATCGTATTCCCCTCTCGACATTATACGAATCGGATATTTTCAAATCATGAAATATTTAACCACGAGTGATTAATTAAAATCGCGATAAATTAAAATCGTTGTAAAAATCACACCGTCGTTATTCCGCATTTTAATACAACTCGTGAATATACATATTTGATACAACAAACTCCTACTACGGTATCAATCTACGGTAATCAATCGTTGTATAACGATATAACAGCGCAATGATACGTTGCATTATAATAGGATGCTATAATATCGCGTTTCGAATATTGAATATCGATTATTTCCCCCGTGTAATTATGCCCCTTCGTTACCTTCGCCATTTCGATATAACAATTTTTCACAGAGTCGCTGTCACACCCGCGACAAACAACACGTGAATCATTAAGACTAATTGAGGTTGAAGAAGCGGTTGGTAGAAGCGGAGAAAGATTCCCACTCGTATTCGTAGGCATTCTTAGATGCGACAAATTAATCCGTATTAAGTAATAAGCCTGCTCCTGAACCTTGGCCCCGCTACCATTACGTATTTAACCGGCATGCCACGGCATGACGTTTGTCGCAATAATTGCCAACATGCTCCCCACCGCTTGCGTAACCGGCGTAAGTACATTAGTACGTACTACTTTGTATCGTCCACGAGATATACACGTAATACGCCCTCGTCCATTTCGTCGTTCGATCGATTCAAACAGCAATTGCTTCATAATTTAACCCATTTTTCGCTCCCGTTTACTCGACGAGGAATTATTAAAGTTTTAGCAATTCGAAAGATATTCCGAAATAATTTGTCACGCTTAATCGAATAATCACGGAATCAGAAGACATTCTGTGCGACGCAAGTGAAACAGGAAGTATGAATAATCAGAAAAATAGATGTTATTCATTAGTTAAATCGAATAAGCAGAAAGTTTCTCTTCTCTCTAATCTCCAGTCATTAAAAGTCTCTGTTATTCTATAATTAAAATATCAAAAAATTTTTCAATTCTTCTTTTTGCGTTACAGTACGTATTTGTGTCTCCCTATTTCGAGACAGGGGGAGGGAAAATTTATGGAGCGAGGGGGGAGGAGGGAAGAAAGAAAAATTACACGTGCGATGTATTCCATTTCAGCCACGTTCTAGTCCCGGCCGACGTGGTCGTTTACGTTCATTGAACACGGCCCTATTGTCGCTGTTCACCCGGCCTCGAATTCACCGTCGATCGGCTACATTCGCGAAACGTTTTGCCAAATTGGATCGGGAAGAAATCGTGGAGGATATCGAAATTATGTATCCGATAGACGAACTTTCCTCGCGATGCCTGTGAAAGCTTACACTGGGATCCGCCCGAGTGGAAGGAAATTCTCCGCACTCGGTGGGAACGACAAATTCTTCCAATGGAAGCCCCGTGAAAGATACTCTTTTGCCAGATCAAACCCAAATTGTGCGTAATAATACAATTCCTCTCCCCTTCCGAGAGTTCTACTAACAGTTATCTCCTTTATCTCGAATATTCTTTTCTCTAACTCGCCTCCCCTTAAATTTACGATTATTCCCCCCCGAACTTTTTCATTTCGTTCATTCGTTAAGAAAATTAATAATCGAGCGAAATATCCAAAATTTCTTTCGTCCAATTGCCCTGAAAAATCATCGAAAATAATTATCGAAAATAGGAAAAGAAAATTCGAAAAACGAATTTGAAAATCTTTTTTCAATCTTTCCTCGCATTTCCAACAATTTCCTATCGCGTTAATAAAATTAATTACAAGGACAAGGATTTCGAACAAGAGATTTGGAACGCGAGAGCGAAGGTCGTGCAGGTGCAGAGACCTTAGTGGCTCGGTTTGAGAGAGGAGACTGCGTGAGGCGGTCGGTCACGTAGCCGGGTGAAACGGGACAAGGGATGGTAGTCCTGCAGTTAGGTGGCTTCTCCCTGTCGATGGGTATTGTGGGTGCATTGACTTATCGACCAGGGCTAGGTAGCACGGCTCTGTCCTACGATGGATTGCGGTTACGTCTGTTGTTCCGGTAACGAGGCACTCCCCCTCTTCGCAGCCGACCCCTCCTCCCCGCCAGCCGCACGCCCCCTCCCCTCCCCGCCTATCCGTCTTTGTCGTCTGAACGCGTCTAGCGGAGGTTCGAATGCACGTCATTACCTGTCAACACCGGGATCCCCGTCGATGTCTCTGATAAGGAGCAAGCAGAGGGTGGAGAAAACTTGAGAGAACCTCCTCGAGACACGTCGATCCTGTGTGATCCCACCGACCGAGGGACGACGTTCTCCAATTTACGACATGCTCGCCACGACGACATGATCTTTCTCGAGTTTGTCGTCCCTGGCTTTTCTTTTTTTTTGTCAGGGTTCCTGATTCTTCTTTCTTTTTTTCGCGTCGAGCTTTAAACGAGGCCGTTTTCACTTCCTCACTCCCATGATGGAAACATTGTTGTTTTCAACGGACAGGTTCGTTGACTGGCACAGTTGCAAGATATCGATCTATTAAACTATTTGATTATGCTGTTACCGTGTCGATACAAGCAACTGTTTGGTAACGTGACTTGCGTATTTCAACGGTTGATGGATACGTTTATGCATAGTTTGGATACGATCTCGATTATGGAATTAAAAATCGATCGAACATTTTCTTTTCTCGTACATTCTTCCGCTGAGAGGATTCGAGAAATATATTGTAAATATATACGTATTGCATGGATAATTAATATGGACGTGAAATAGGAAATACTTTCAACGATTGGACGCCATTCCCATCATTTCCGTCTCGTTGCTTCTTTTATCTAAGCGAGCATCCGAACGTTATCGCGACACCATCTAATTATTATAGAGCCGCTATTCGTCTCTGTCATCCGATTCTCCTTACCACCGGTTTCAATGCACGTCATTACCTGCCGTCAACGATAGAACACGTTGGACGTATCTAAGAGGGTTGATGACGTATGCGGGAAGGGCGTAAGCACGGGAAGATGGTCTCTAGAAGAGCCTCTCTGACAGAATTCTGTAAATAAGACACCGCGAGGAGAGATAATGGGATGCGTGATATCGGCCCATGATGGATGCACTGGAATAAAGGTATCGCTATTCGATGTCGTAACAGACGGATCGTGATAATTCCTTCGTTCATCTTATCGCTGAAACTTCCCATTTCGTTACAAATTATCCTTTATTTCCATTCTGATGCAAAGATACAAATTTCTGATAGTTCTGATAGTTTTTCAATGTTCCGAAGAAATATAAAATTTTATGACAATATATTCCGTAATTTGAAATTTCTTATTTGCTCGAAAAATAATCCATTCTTTTTATTCCAAATAATATTTCTCGCTCCAAGTTTCTTATTTTCCGTTCCTGTAATCCTTCTCGATAGCTGGCTCGACCACCGGCAAATCCTCACGAATATCGTCGAGGTAATGGATGGAGAAACCACGAAAGGAATGAACCGCCGAACGAGGAATATTTCTTGCGCGCAACGGCTAATTAGGAAATCGAAAAGTCGCGATCGAACTCGATTTACTGTGAATCGAAGGGAAAAAAGTTAAATCGATATCGTATTGAAATTCCAGAAGATAACGAAGAAGCCAGTCTGGCCAACCGATAGAACCGTTTTTGGATTGATGGATATCGTTGGCAATGGTAATGGAAGTCGGGCTGTGCCAGACTGTGTAAATTCGTTGGATTATGCTCGCCTTTGAGGACGTTTCTCGATTCAACGATGACTCGAGCGACTTTTAAGAGACGTTTTATTGGTATCCGTTTGACGATCCTTGGTATTCTTCGCGGCTGAATATATTGAATTTCAGCCCGGGTGAAATTTTCGAGATGGGATTCCGTGAGAATAGAGATGGCTGAGTTTCGTGGAATCTCGAGTATGAGAATGTTTGAACGTGGAAAAAAAAAAAATTGGGGAGCGAGGATTTTTATTAAGGATTTAATGATCTCTGTAAAAATTTCCCAAAAGAAAATTCTTCTTCCATTTTTCTTCGTGATAGAATTTCTTAATCGATCTATTAATCGAACCGTAAGGATTCCTCTGTCGAGAAGGAAATAAAATCTTGTTGAAATTGGTGTAGAAGAAATCCGTATAACGAGGTTGTTTTTAAAAACAAGGAAGAAAAGCGAGAAAGGAGAAAAGGGGGAAATTCCAAGCAAAGTAATTGTAACAGAATTTAACTTCTGTTGATGGAGGGCTTCTGAGATACAAGAAAGTCTCACCTTTCCCCGAAGATTTATCGCGGGGGATTAACTGTTAACTGTAAACTGTCGCTCGTTCGATTCTTCTCCCACCCAGAATTATTTCCTCCTCAACCTTTTTTCTTTCGCTTATTCATACCTCTTCTCCCTCTGTTTAAAAGATTTATCCGTCATTCAACTCCGCACGACGCGTAAAAAAGTCAACGTCCAATCTCCAGACGAGTCCATTCAAAAAAATCAGATGACTCACGCAACGGAATAGTCTCGTAACGTGACTCGCGTGATGCCTGACCTACATCGCATTAGACGACACATCGAACGACACGTAATCAATCACGATTCGATGGTAAAAAGAATCTCTTATTCAAAAAAAAACGCGCGACTCTCCTCCCGAAGCGACATCGTTCTCGACTCTTCGCTTTCGCTACTTCTTCCGCGCAACCAGGAAAAAAAAAAGAAAAAGAAAAAAGAAAGAAAAAGAAAAATCGAGGGATGACGTTTTATTAATATCTTTCTTTATGTTATCCAGAATCGACGGGGATATATTTTTACAAGCACGCGATACCTCCTCGTCTCCTCTGAAATATCGCGATGAGGGGGGAAGAGTGTTTCTTGGAGCGTAGGAAAAGAAATTGGCGCCCGCCATTTTCTACTCGAGCCACGTGCGCGTATAAGGTCTGTGTATCGAATGCAAATCGATAGGTTGGGAAGGAGCGGAGGAAGAGAAAGCGGATCGAGCCCATCGGGACGGACAACGGAGCGGAGATCGTAATGGCGAAGGGAAATGGGCCAAGCAGATACGACGTTTGCCCTTTACGCTCGATCCACGCCGCCGCTCCCCTTTTCGGATCGCGTTGGATCGCCGGCAGCGAGCAAAGCGCTTGGAAAATCTGTCGTTGATCGTTTTTCGGACCCGACCGCCGCTCGATTTCACACCGAGGAAATGAGCTTTCTCGCGGCCGATCCGTGATCCGCAACCATTTTCCTCTCGGCGAGCCGAGAAAATGGCGTGGAACACGACCCCTCCTCCGTTTCCGACCGAATATGCCTCGTGGGATTAATTTTTATCTATTTTTCTTTAATTCGAGCCTCAAGATGTTCTTTGAATATCCTGTGTTATTTTCGGTATTATTTTAAAAAGAGCTTTCTTTTTTTGGAAAATATATGATTTCGATTAATCGACAATATATTTTTATCTTCTGCGATATATTTTCTTATCACAAAAATCCGCATGGACAAAATTTCGTCAGTCCGTTATTAAAATAAAATAGAATCAGTTGAATTGATAGATTCAGCAATCTAATCGGTTAATTATCGGTAAAAATCGAGCGATAATCTAGCGAGCGCAGATTTTAATCGATTATTATTCTCGCGTTACTTTTACACGGGCAATTGTTATCAGAATCGTGAAAGCGATATTAAAAGGTTTTGCAACGCGAGACATGGAAACAGTGGAAGGGAAGTAGGAGGAAGGGGGAGGAAGGGAAGCAGAAGGAGAAAGGATCGAATCGAATTGTGGCAATGTGCCAATACATCGATATTTCGATTACGGACGTTGATTGAACCCGAACAGGACGTTATCGTACATTATGCGCGATTTCTGATTAATGTGCCGTTATTGCGCTCGCCGTTCAATCTATCCGTTACACTGTGTACAATTTTTTATTTCGTCACGTTGTTTGCAAACATTGTCTCGATGAATCGGAAGGATCGGGAAAAAAATCAAAATCGTGTTACTCGTGTTACTGTTTCGAATAAACATATGGGTAATGTTTTTCTAAATGAGAAGAAATAAAGTGGGAAAATAGAGAGGAGGACGAAAAATACGAAGGGGGAGGATCGAAAGAGGGATCGAATATGTATTTTCAGGCGCAAAACAGGCGAAGGTTGGTCAAACAAATGCGGACGAAAATAACGGGTTGAAATTTATGCCTGGAATAACCCACCCTTTACGATTTATTTGGCGGCGAATTACAAATTTGTAATCAAAGATCGAGTGTATTTTCAAGCGCCAAAAATTCGAATCGAAATGTTTCTACTCTACAAACATTTGCATTCGCACTCTTATCGATTATACAGGATCTCGTAATTCGATAAATTCGAGCGATCTTTTTTTTTTTTTTTTTTTTTTTGAGAAATATGTTGCTACCCTTTAAACCATTTGCTGAAACCGTGTTGTTGCGTCGATATTCTTTAATTTCATTTTTCATCGATTTCATTTCATCGAGTTAGCAACGATTTTTCAATTTCTCCTTTCAAATAATATGTATAGGATAATTAAAACAATTTCTTTTTTTTTTTTAATTTTGTAATTCCGATCGAAAGTTTAATTTTTGAATTTAATTTCTAGAATTATTATTATTCCGATAGAAAAGAATAATAATCAAAAATTCTCTCGCCCTTCGTTTGTTCTTTTCTTTGCCAATTTCAAATTTAAATATATACGTATTCCTCGTATACCAGGAATAATCAAAAATCCTTTCACCTTTGATCTCCTATCCCTTTATCAATTAATTTCTACGTATTTCTAAAAATGTCTAGAATTAAAAATTCTCTCTTATACTCGATTCCCTTTCTCCGCGTATTCTATTTATTTTATTTATCGGGAATAGATTAAAACTAAATTCCCTCGCTCTCAATTTCCTTTCATCCCTCGGATACCTCGATCCCGAAACAAAATTATTCCAATTACTCCGGACGAACACATTACATAAAATAACAAAAGTAAAAAGTAATCTTCCCTTGCCCTAATCCAAATCTAATTACTACGAAAAATGGACGGCAATCGGATCCGAAAATCCGATCCAGGGCGAGGGAAAATCCGCATAGTTTTTACCATGGATAACATTTAAAATCCACGCGTCTACGTACGTATGCGCAAAGCCCGCCCGAGGATGGCGTCATGAATTTAAATTTCCGCTAATTGGGGCCGCGGTTAAGGCAAATCGACTAATTGCCGCTCGATTCCCGGCGAGATCTCCGCGCGGTAGTATGTTTCCTCGAATAATCCGACAATTATTCTTCGATCGACCGCTTCGACGGGATTCGACGATATCGGGGCAGATATTAATTCACGTGCTACGATTCACCGGAGGATTGAGAGCTGTGTGTATAGAAATATCAAGTTACTCTGAAGAGAAAGGGAGAGAGAGAGAGGGAGAGATTAACTAGCATGCTCAGACGATCTTCTTCTTCGTTCTTCAAATCGGTCGAATAACATTTACAAATATCTACGATTATTTTTCTTATTACGAGCCTCGAAAATTTTATATCGAAAACAGTGACGAAGATACGAATGGAAATCATCTTTCTTTCGATTCGTTTCACGAGAAATATTAATTATTTTGATTATTAAAAAAGGAAAAAAGCGTTCCATTTTCATTCGATGGATCTCCTTCCATGATTTCGAACGCTATTCAAATTCCTCGTTGGATGAGCATCTCGCGGAATATTCGTTAGATTGATCACAGGGTAGCATCAAAGCGTGTAATAAACGTTCAAATGAATCAGATGAGTCGGCGAGTCAAGCGTAAATCAGATGGGGAAATTAAAACGACGGTGGATCGAATTGAAAATAGGCCAGCGGCGGCCGATATCCAGAAAAGGGAATCCACCGAGAGAATTTCTTTCCACGTGTCATTTTCAGTTTTCGGTTCGCCGATTAACTACAGCTCGGCTAACTAGAATTCCCGCTCAAGTGGATCTAAATTGTTCCCCTCCTTCCCTCCGCCTTCCCCTCGTTTTTTCTTCTTCTCTTAGCTTGGCTCCGGATTATCCGTCTAAAAAAGAGGCTCCACCGTCGGATCGTTTTTTAAGAGCAATTATATCCTGGAAAATGGATCTCGCCGCGTCTAATTTAACCAATCAAAAGGGATTTCCATGATTTCTATGTAATATTTCTTATACTTATCGACTATATTATATCTTTCGCGATAATATTTTCAATAGAAATATCTCGTTCGCGTTATCATATCGAGCGAATTCGAATCGTAAACGGCGCCAAGATGACGATAAATATCTTGTCGATGGATAAGATCGAAAAGGATTTTCCTTTTTTCTCTCTTTTCTTTTTTTTTAAAGCCTTATAAAAGATCGTGGCCGGTCTTATGGCCGGTCATTAGCTCGGTTTTTCCGCAACATCGCCGATATACGGCACAGCATCGACCCTTACGGCCGTTGCTGTAAAATTATATAGCGATCGTTCGCCGTACACGCGGCGCGTGTGCACGCATTATCGAAGAAGCATTATGCAAACTTTCTTCGAAAACAATTACCAATCGTATCGAGCCACGATATCACTCCCAGGGCGGGAAATTTTCCACCATCTACATCTACGTATAAACGCGACCGTCTACGTGACCTACGTGTTTAATTTTATCCATCGTTCCATATATCCGATCGATTTCGTTCCATATATCCTTGTGCTTCGATACATTCCTTCCTCTTTACGAGTTACGTTACCTGTTTATTACTTATTAAAGTTCGCGCTTTACGTTTTTATTGTAAAATTGCAAATAGAGGAAAATGGCGAATTGCTATTTTTACGATTCACTATGCAAATCGTAATCATTCGAGGGTATTGCGAAAGGTATAACGATTACACGAGTACGACAATAGGTCGAAATATCAGTCGAGCATCGGCCGAGGAACGGTTCGTGTCCTGGTAAATTCGTGACTCATGACGGGGCCCGTCGTACAAAAGGTGTCGTTCTTCCATTGAATAATCGCGCGTTCGATTTTACAACGTCGATGCCTCGACCGACCAACCGTCCACCCAATTTCGATGGTAATAAAACGTGTCATAAATATTGATTCTCGTCGAGAGCCTCTGAACCAGCGATTCTTCTAAAAAAAAAAAAAAAAAAAAAAAAAAAAACAACGGCTATCCCGCAAGAATCGATACGAGGTAATCCGTTGCAAACTTTTATTTCCCTATTATTGAGTTGGCTCATCTCTGCCGGCCACGTCCAGAGATTTTTTATTCCTCCCTTTTCTAACTTTGAAAAAAAAACGTTCGCAGTCTTCTTTTTTCTTTCTTTCTTTCTTTGTCCCCTCCTGCCAGCGTAGATTTACCGCCGGCCACCGGCAGTCACGATCGATAAATCCTTCGAAACGATTCTGGACGCCTGGAAGGTTAATAACTGGCGAGTTCCGATCGATCGACCCTCGAAAAGGGATCGAAAGGTGGCGCGAGTCCTTCCGCACGGAACCTCGAGCGGATGACAATTGGTTCGATTAACGATGATGGCTTCGTTCGAGCGCGACGAAATAAATTCTTTTTAACCTTTTAGAAGAAACGAGATCTGTCCACGGGAGGAGGAAATCATTCGTCATCCGGTGATCGTATGATTCCATTTCTAACTTTCGAACGTCTTAGGATTGAAGTTTGAGAACGGTAATCACCCGTGAGTCAACGACGAATCATCGTTAACAGGGAAACGAGTAACTCGTGCATACGTCCGAAGCACGTATCGAATTAGCGATAAAAGAGCGATTCGTAACGCTAATGCTCGTTACAATTGGAATGACTAGTGACACCGCTCGATCCAATAATGACGCGCTTTCCTCCTTTTACGATTAGGGCCGATTTTACGCTTCCTCCGGTTTTAATCGTAAACCAAACATCGTTTAGACGTTTTGCTGCTTCAATTACACGATGGATACGACTGTTAAACAACAGGCGTACCATTCAAATTCCTGGGATTGCGATTGCATAATGCACCTTGCCGCGGAGTGTCGATCATCCGGCACCGGTTGAACGGGTTTAGATCGATCGTCCATCCGGCTCGAAACCATCGTCTCGTCTCCGCTCGTTATATATTTATCCAGAAGAAAAGAGGGATACGTGACATTTTCACCTTTAACTTTTATCGTCGTCAAAGATGAAAATTTCCTTTCCATTGTACGAAAAAGAAGAAAAATAAAAATGAAATGGAGGAATAAAATTTCTATGTTCAAAGAGTATTCTCGAGCGAGAAACTCTCGAACAGTTCTCCGCGAATTAGAGAAACCCGTTTTACACCGCAAGACCAGGTAGTTTCGTGGCTGCTGTAACGACCTGCTGTGCGCTCCTCTCCTCCACCCGTATTTGTCCGTACGTGCAATCCGTACAGGGGAAGGGGAGGGTGGCAAGAGCTGGCCAAACAGCGGTTTCTGACGCCAGCCGAGAGGCGGTGTCGTTAACGAGGCCCGTTTCTGACCGTGGAAATTATACTATATGAAAATATACCTATAGGACTCTTCCCTTCGATTCACGCCCTCGCGCAGCCTTGGCGAAACTGCGGACACATGCATCGGGCGGACGACACGATTCCCAAGCGTGGAGCAACGCGAAGGATAAATGCAGTTTCGTGGAACGAGACTCGGATACCGGGGGAATCGTGGAGATTTATTATCCAATTTATGTCGCGATCGGGGCCGATGTCGCTTGGAAATAGAACGATCCGGCCGAAATTAACGCTCCGTTGTAAGGGAAGACGGACGGCCTTGAATATATCTGTACGCGATTTAAGGGATCGTTAAAAAGATGGGTGTCGTCGATTTTTCAATCCTTTTTTGAAAAAGGCCTCGATATCGAGGTGGATGAATTTCGTGTGTTTGGAAAATCCCTTTTATTTTCAACTTCTTCAGCGACGGAATAATCGGTGAAAAGAGTTCTTTTTTACGTGGATCGTGTAAGGTATGCCAGGAAATAATTGATCCCAATCCATTGGGGAAGGTCCGTAAGACGACTCGAAGACGCGCGCACAGACACGCTCGACGAGTCTGTCTACCGGCTAACTGGAACAGATATTCTATTACCACCGATTCCAGGGCTTCCCTCGACACATTTGAAACCCAATCCAATTTCATATCCACCGTATCCATCTGCATTCCGCGTTCCGTTCACCGAACTCTTTTACCCTCCGCGATCGCTTTAACGATTTGCTATTGCTAATTTATTCATAAACTGCTCTTTATTTTCCATTTCTCCTCGAATTATAATCCAATGATAAAGACGAACGATGTAAAAAATCAACCTGGAAAGACATTAATTCGACTCTAATAAACTGTGTATCGGATTCAAAAGAATTCTCTCCTTTAATTTTTGGAATTCAATGACATTTAGCTAGCTTCCTTTCTTTCCTTCTCTTCCAAGAATCGTCACGTGCCAAGATCATCTCTTCGATCCATCTCTTCCGACCAACCTCTGATCGAGACGAGAAAAGAAAAAACAATCTCGTCGTTAACCTGACCGAGGGAAACAGGGCCTCGAATACCTTTGCCGGGCAATTCATTCGATTGTCAAGAAAGTTTAAAACGACTTGTCACCGGGCCCCTTGTTCGTCTTAACTGTTTCCCTGTTTCCCAGAACTCGCAAGTCCTTAGAGACAGTCCTCGACGACATAATAACGACAATTATCGTTATATAAGTTCCCCAACTCCTCTCGTTTAATCCGTCGGCGAGATTCTGGAAACAAATTTTATACGCGAGACGGTTACGCAAAAATTTTCCACCGGAACTTTCCCGTCTCTCGGTCGGCGGCGACCGTATTTCTCCTTCTTTCCCTTCCTTTCTGCACACCGCACAAAATTCGTGTACAAATATCCCGGCGGAGGAAAGGAGAAAGGCGGAGGCGGAGGGGCAGCCGCGAGGGACGCAATTTTCACGTTGGAAAGTTTTTTTCCCGGAATCGGCGCAATTAACGAAACTCGTTCGAGAGTCGCGGGAAAAGCGCGGCTGGCCGCCGAATTAAAATTAAAGTTTCCGCCCATTTCCCGAGATTTTCTTCTCGTCTCGTCATCGACGTCCTCCCCTTAATCTTTCCTCCAGAGATTACGATCTATCCCTCTGGATACCAAAGTAGTTTTATTATTACCCATTTGGTAATGTCTTCGTCTCTTCTTCGTTACTTTTCGGATTTTTTCAGAAATTTTCACTCCTCTCCCTCGATCGTTAAAATTTTAATCGTCCTTTCCGATAACCACTCTCGTCTAGTCGTATATTTGTCTATATATATATATATATACAGAGTATCACTAACGAGCAAAGTCTGCTCTTTCCTTCTCTCTTTTTCTTTTTTCACCAGATTCCTAGACTAGAAACGGTCGCACAAATTTCTATTAAATTTCTACCATTAAGGGATTAGCTCGGCCGCGCGGTCGTGCATGATAATTTCACATTAGCCGTTTATATTACGGCACACCAGCCTCGCCTCTGTTTAAATAATTATATCGTCTCGCTCGATAATTAAGATCGCGTAAAAACGAAGCGAGCAGAAGGAATGGATACCTTTTTTTCCTCTCCTCGAAAGAGAGAGAGAGAGAGAGAAAGAAAACTTCACGGATTTTTCTTTAATCTTTCGAGTGTTTGTGCTCGACGACCGCTTTCACGGAATCTGATCCTCTTATGCGGGGAAAGCTTTCTTTCTCCCCTCCTCACCTGCCGTAATTAATAATTCAATTTCATTATCCGGCTCGGTCGGTGGTATCCGGCAAAGAAAATCTCGCGACACGCTCGATAAATAAATCGTTTCGATAAATCGTTCAAAGGATTGATGGCGTAGCTTACGACGTAATATAACACGTTAATAACGAGACGTTGTTCGATCATCGTAAACAATCCCGAATTATGCGAAAAAAAGGATATCGAGTTTCTCTTTCGTGTGAAACTGAAGAAACATCTTTTTCCCTTCCTTTGTTTCTTTTCCCGATCCGGACAGAAGAGAAACTATTAATTATTAATTAATTAAGAATCCAGAAAAGAAGGAAACACGCGCAAAAGGAAGAATTAATTGCGTCGAATAGAAATACGCGTCTATGAATATTGAACACGCGAATTCGCTTTATCGTAAATCGCGAGGATTATTCACGAGGTTCAAACGCGGAAAGGAGAGGAAGAAGAGATCAAAACAACAATTACACGCCCTGAATCATCAATGTCGCGATTTAATCGAGATCAAGGAACGCATCTCCTAATTACTTCCGCATTACTTTTCGTGGAAATTGTGTAATAATAGATATCAGAAGAAAGGGGGAAAAATTAAAGGTAAAACGGACAAGAAATTCGTCACCATAGAACGATTCTATCTTCCGTCGAATTTACGACGAATTTGCACGCTGACAGGAGCAGATTGCCGAGGGGAATAATCGAAATCCCGAAATCGGCATTGGCAGAGCATGAATTCTTGGGTATAGGTCAGCCTGACATTATCCACGGCAATCAGCGGGCATCACAATTTCGCAAGCGTTTACGAGCGGCACGAGCCACCACTGTAAAATTGATTTCGCAAATGGTCGTGTCTCTCCACGTACGGTAATGCAGCTGTTAAAGGTCAGAGAGCCGGAGCTAGAATTTCAACGGCGCATCGTTTAACTCGGGAGAAGAATGAGACGAAGAAGTTGCCAGTCTGTCTAATTGCGCTAATGGCGCTGGGAAAAGGGGGGAGAGGAGGGGTGGTGTGTAATTGTCAGGAATTAGTGGGAATAAATAGATTGTTCCAGAGTAATGGAATTCTCTCGCGGATTTAATCGCGAGCGTTGTTTTCTTTCGATCCATTACTCCAACTCCGCCACTTGGAAATTTCATAATTCCCTTTTGTTGCTTCTCGTATCTGCCTCCCTCGAATTATTCCTCTTATCGCAACTCCCCGAAACTAGATCCACGGAAAGGAATCCGTGGCCCAATTAAACGCGTGCTATTAACCATTGGCCGTGTTTATTCGTTATTTGGTCCTTTCCTTGATCGAGCGCAAACCCAGACCGCGTTAATAATTGGCACGAGCGAGCAAAACAATTACAGAACTCGATTTCCAAGCCGACGAACGTGAACCATAGCTCGAGTATCGTCGATGATTGGCTTCGAATCGAAAGCGAGATTGAAATCGCGGTAGAAAAGAATAGGACGAAAGAAATTTCGACGAATTTGAAAATGAAAATGAAAATGAAAAGTTTCGTTTCGAAATTACGAGATTGGTCCGCGGATCGATCGAAACGGGTCGGACAGTGATTTTCGAAACGTTGAACGAGGATCCCTCCTCGTTAATGGACGCTTTCAGTGTACGCGTAAACATTTACAGGAAATGCATCCTGATTCCCTGGCCGTCGTTAAACACACCGGTCATAAATCATAACGTGCTCTGTATTTACACTCACGGTACTGATGCACAAGGACCGATGCGCTAAATAATTGGCCGCGTTGGAAAACCAAGGGGGTTGGCGACCGCGTGGAAATCGTCGCCCCGCCTCGTCGTTAATGGATTCGTTTCCCTTCGTTTCGTTCGTTCGTCTTGTCTTACCTGCTGCAGAAAAAAAGAAAACAAAAAGGAATAAAAATAAGAATTGAACGTAGATTAAACGTAACCTAGTAAAATTTGGAAACGATTTTTATTCTTGCCGCGATCGATCACGAATTTTCGCAACGGAATTTTCGGGCGAAAGTGTTTCCACGCGTTCCCAGCTGCGTTGGAAAACCGATCCAGCGTGTCAGCGTAAACGAGTTTGCGATGTTAGATCGTGTCCGGATGGGTACACGATCGCGAACTTGCACAGCCACGGATAAGACCTGGCAGGTGGCCAGCCTTCGAGGAGAGATATTGCACATGTTTCTTCGCCCGCATTTGCATACCAAAGCCCCGTAAAGTGTGAAACTATTGCCGGGCGAAGCCGATCCGTAGATCGCAGATTAAACGGCTGTTCGCGGCCCGCAAACCCCTTTCTCGCGCCCTATTCCTTCCTCGCCAATCTCGATCTTCCCTCCCTTATCCGCCCCGGATAAGAGAAATCGTTGCTGGAATTACGATACCCATCCACCAGTGTTTTTCCTCTGGAAATACTTCCACCCGTAAATATTTATGCGATTCTCCACCACCAGAAATCATAAATATTTTCCCGCCGGTTTATTGTATTATCCGCTTTCGCGCTTCCGCGTCAGCAGGGCCTAGTCAGTACAACGGGATAAAGGGTAAACAAGACGGAAGACAAACGAATAAATTTTTACCCTCTTCGTTATTTCTTTTTCTCGAGACGATTACCTATTAAAAAGATTAAAGGGATTAATAAGCGATAATAAATCGATCGCCAAGATAATTAAGTCATCCTCAATATTCAAATTGATGTATTGGATCAATATCGTAATACAGCAAGAATCGATCGAATTTATCGAGCCAACTCCCATCTAAATTCTCCACCGCCACATTTCACGATCCATTTCGTCGGATTAATTCGTCACGGTGACCCGGATCTCGATTAACCGCAATTAACCCTTACGAAAATCGCCTTAAGGGTGGGGTGGGCTCACGCACACCGTCGAAGGAGAGGCCGCCAATTTCGTGAAATTTACCTCGGGTGGAAATAACGCGCGTGGACAGGTTTCGTTCTCTGAGAGTTCCGTAGCTCCGTCTCGACGAGCACGATCGCAACGATAACGCGCAACGTTAACACGTATACGCATCCGAGGTCGATGCCTCGGAGGTTTGTATCGAGGAATTACATCGAGCCACCGCTGCGGGGCTCGAGGATCTTCGCGGTTGGGCACCATTGCTGAATTATTAGCCGTTTCCCTTCAGAATTACCAGTAAATTAGCATACCATTAACGCTGGCTGCACGCACTTGGGATACTCGATAATCCTCTAATCCCCCGAGTTTATCTTCGCGTGATCCTATTATCGTCGAGTGAAACGAGGCCTGTATACGTATATGCGCGCATATACGTGTTGCTTCCTCCTCGAGAAGAATGCCGAGTCGTTCGTTGCCCCACTGTTGGAAGAAGCTTCTACTAGTTACGTCGTTCGATATTTGTCACTGGGCGATGATTCATTTGGAAAAATAAGGAGGATAGGAGATTATATAAATATTGATGGTGAATTAGACAGTCTCGATCTTATATTATGTTATGGTTTCTCGCGCAAAGCAGACGCGTTTGTATGACAGAGAGCGGCAAGCGAGTTAGCGGCCTTTTGTGGAGGTCGAGGAACGAGGAGGTGGGGGTTGCTGTTTGACGACCTTATTGACTCGCGTAACCTGGCTTGGAATGCGCCTAAAATGGCACGCCCTTCGGCTTCGAGGACCGCAGAATGGGGGGGGTTTGACGTCTCGAACGATCGAGGGATCGTGAAGTTCGATAGAATAGAAATATGATTGAAATTTGAGAGCGAGAATCGTGTGAAATTTCGTTGTTGTAAATATCGACGTATTCTTTGATATCGAGCGGAATAATAATCGTAGAATGTAGATTTTTGAGGCGCGCGAATGCGGAGAATGTAGATGGGTTGGAAAGATACGCATATGGACATAATCTTCTCCCCTCATCTATTCCAAGATTACGAGGGTTTTAATGTTTCTCTTTAATGGAAGTGAGTTTTTTTTTTCCCCCCTCCTCTTTTTTTTTTTTTTTAATACATCCTTTTCGCGACACAGATAACATCGAGGTAAATTCTAAACGAGCGTGTCGTACGAGAATCATCTTCGCGTAATTATAATTAAAAGAAACTTTGAAATGTTACAAGAATTCGTTAAGATGCATCCATTTTCCGTACAATTAATTTCGCTTCGCCGTACGATAAATCGAAGATAAAAAGAGAGAAAAAGAGAGAGAGAGAGAAAGAGAAGAAAAATAAGCAATTCCATTTTATTTAAAATAGCCAGCAACTATTTGCGCGAAATAGCCGCATTTCGACGAGTTTACGATTATTGTTTCGGCTCGATGACGCTCCACGAGGCACGTAAAGACTATCACAGTGTCGAGGAACACAGACAAGGTTTCCTGATTCTTTTCGAGAAAACCTATTAACGCGTTCCACTTTACACCGATGCTATTATCGATTCCCCACGACGGATATGGGGGAAAGAGAAACGACGGCGAAACATCACACGTGACGATCAATTTCCATAAAATATTATTCAAATGTCAATGCCCTTAAACGCCTTCTCCGATCAACGTCACATACGCGCAATCTCGCAATTTTTCTCCCTTCCAAACTTTCTCTTAATTTCAAAAAAATTCAATCAGATTGATATTTCGTGAGGCCGCTCTGTATTAATTCTTCGAGTAATTCCTCGAGAAACGCGGTTGATTCGCCGACATGTTTCCAGGGGAGGGAAGAAAATGGATGTTCACCTCCCTTCACCTCGCAAGAACGACACTTAAGATGCACGCTGGATGCGTAACTCGCGACGAAATAAGAAGAAGCGCTAATTTCAGCAAGAGAGCCACGTGCTCAAAGTTTCAAGATCTCCGCAGGGAGATGTTAAGGGATGGTCGATGTAAACGCCCTCTGATTTCTCGCCTACCATCTCTCTCAATCGATGGATGATATCGCACCTTTTGCCTCCTAATCTTATTCCATTTTCTTATCAGACTTATATAAATGTAATAATATCCAATGAAAATCTGTCGAACGAAAAGTGAAATTGGTCATGTGATATCAAGGCATTAATTCTATCTGAAAAAAAAGAAATAACTATAATCATTCGCAACCGAATCTTTGCAAGCATTCTCTTCTCTCCTGTACACCTCTCTTAACTCTCGAAAGATGGAGCTGGAGATGATGATGATCGGGGGTCACGTTATATCTCTGGGTCGTCGTTAATTAGGATTCAGTCCCCAAGATTCGACAGGCCTCGACGAATTTATCCCACTATTCCAGCTTTCGACCAGAGGAAAGTTGGTTCCTCCACTCCTGTTCTTCGTCTTTCGAATCTCAGCCCCCGAGTCTCGCCCTTCCATCTCTCAAGGTTCGCTCTTTCTCTCGAGGGAGGAGAATACTTCTTCCCTGAGAACGGATCTGTGGGTACCATCTGGTAGGCGGAGGAGTGTCGGGACGTGTCTATTCGAGACGCACGTACCGGAAGGATTCACCGCATCTGGCTCCTTATCTCGCGAATAATCCTCGTGATTTAAGATCCCCCACTTAAACGATAACGATTAACCTCGCGACGATAGTATGTACATACCCGTAGCGAATTAGCGAACTTTCCGCTTTTATGAACTATCCAAGGGAATTCTCCCTTCCTGGCAAACTTCCCTCCCTTTGATTGACGCGATAAAAGAACGAGGAGGGATGTAAGTAGTTCGTTGATGGAACAGGATGGAAAAGTTTCCAGCAAGTTTCGAGTCGATTCACTTGCACAGGATGGAATCGTTGCAATCGTTTGTAATATTTGTTAATTTTCAATTTTATTAAGTTTTCCTCCAAATCGAGAGAATGGAGAAAATTTTCTCTGCCTTTTTTAAGCCGCGATTCTCGTTTCGAGGGATTCGAAACAAAATTCGAAACACATGGCGTTATCAGGAAGATTAAAGAAGAAGAAGAAGAAGGAGAAGAAGGAGAAGAGACGGGCAAGAAATCAGCGTAATGCCGGCGAGGCTGGAATCCGGTTTATTTGGCGGGTGATTCGGTCCGTTTTGTTATTTCGAGGAAAACGCAGGGGATTGGCGAGTGTGCACGGCACACAGATTCCACGGTATGCAAATCGGAAAAACACCGAGAGCAGAAAATAAACTTTCCTGCTTTGAGACCAAACAAACATGGACGTAGTTCTACGGATCCATTCTGGGAAACTTCCGTATTCCTGGATTCAATATCTGGCGTCTAGATAACGTTCCATCGAACGGATTTAACATCGGTGGAATAATCTTACTCGGTCGATGATTGTAGGATATAATTCTTCTACGAATTAGATGTCTACCTTTCAATAATAACGCATTAATGAATTATCGCCATAATTCAAGATATATCTCTTTTAATAATTTTCCTCGTTGGAATGGAACTGGGTGACAAATGGCAATTTATTTCCAAAAATTCATTCGATAAATTCCATTAGCGTTATCCAAGCAACTCCGACACTTAACTTTTCCAATTTCCACGACTTGGAAATCAAACTCGTTATTTCTCTGATCGCGCTCTAAATAATCATCGAATTAAAACGAGCGATTTCCAACCTCTAATAAATTCCATTAAATCCTCCATTAAGATCCCGTCACTCAGATATCCGTGGAACAACACGCGACCTTTCCTCTAGGCTGAAACTAACCAACCAACCTTAGTTAGATACGATTCAACGTCTCTAAGTGTGCATCCGTCTTCCATTCCAGAAACGTGGCAGATACACCTCTTTGTTTCCTCTTTGTGGTAACAGTTTTAAACCAACTTCAAAACGATCTTATCATTCTCCTGATAACACCACCACCGAAATCGCAAATCTCAGTCAACGCTTTTTCATCGTCGTTGGAGCCAGCCAACCTGGAAATTCAACTGGACGATTGCGTTTACGACGATTTACGGCGGTTCGCGGACCTTCTCTCTGTCTCTCTCTCTCTCTTCTCGAATCTGGTTCCTCGTTCTTTATAAAAGGCATTAGGTGCAATCCATAAAAGATAATATATATTCCCAGTGAAACAGAGAATGCACCCAGGCCACTTCTCTATGCGTTTCGAGAGAAATGCCGTCGAAAGAATGCTGGATGAGGGAGAAAGTTCCACGAATCGAAATTGTATGAGGAAATTTTTATCGTATGATATTTTGGAATATTTGCAATACATTTATTAATATACGTATCACGTGGTGTACGCGAGTATTTTCGAGTGAAAGTATTGCAAATAAATTTTGTGATTACAAGTAAACTTTCGCTAAAAATTTATTCACGCGAAACAAACTTGCAAATATTCTCGCGTGCGCGTTAACAAAGCGATATCGTTCCCAACGAGTTGGGAATTACATCAACAGGTTTCGTAAACGATAACTGTTGCTGTATTTTTCATATTTAAAAATTACGATCCTTTCATTTGGAAGATTAAATTTTTCGTCTCGTTTGATATACAATTGTTTAAACAATCGTGGAAGAATACAATTCAAATCATCCACGAACACGTGTTATCGCATTGACTTTAATATTTCATCTGTATGTTGCGTAGTGAAAATTGTTGCCTATTGGTTCACGATTATCCCCTTTAAAAACGATCGAGGCAAAATTTCCCTTTCTCTCTTTGCTCTTTTTATTTAATCGTTTATATATCTCGCACGAGATTTATTTTAATTTAAAAACAATACAATTTAAAAGTTTCTCGTGTATCTCTCACAGAACAAAATTCTCTCCATCAAGAGTCTCGAAATAGCAATTCTTGTCGAATATACCTTCGATATTTGATTACAATCTTTCCGACCAATCAAAAGAAACTATGGTCGCTTAACGTTCCTTTTAACCCGCTTCCACGGGCAATCACATTTCCCGTGGATACAACAATATCAACTTCGTCGCAAGCGCGCAATCAACGCGACTAAATTACTCAAGCGGGATACCTCGATCGGGGCGCAACGTTTTAAACGATCGTTTCTTCCGCGAACGATCGCGCCGCCACCACTTATGGCTTCGATCGCAATTATATAATCCGCGAGAATTACAATTCCCCTCGATTATCGTCGAGCATAACGCCGCGGAGAATTTCCCCTGGCATTATCCACCCTCCTAGTTGCTGGCAATTAAACGGCGCGATAGTAACGGAAAACGTTGCGTTAAACAGAAATTACGTCGATTAATTTAATAGCGAAGCTGCATCGTTCCGGCGAGTCTGTCTGCGCGCTGTCGGTATTGTCAACCCCGCTAATTACCCAGATTCCGAAACTGCGGTGTCACGTGCTCGCAGGCGCTCGAGCGACGACGGTCCAAGTCGGTATTATGGCACACGTTACACTTCTAATAATAACGTGGAAGCATGCCGTGGAAAATTTAACGTTTCAGAGTTATTTGAACAATTTCTTTAGAAAACTTTTGTAGTATTCTTCTTTTCTTTTCTTTCAATTCGAACCTTTGAATTAATTCTTGTAATTTTGTAATTAACGTATATATTCGAGCAGATGAGGACGATGTCGTCGAGAGATCGCAGTATTTTAACAGTAGCTAAAATACATCACGAACCACGTCTGAAGTCATCATTGCTGATAATGCTCAAGCACGCGTCAGCTTGGCTGTACGTATCGTACGATTACGCAAGTTGGACCGTCTACGCAGGCTATCGTTGCGTAACACGCGTTCCACGTTAACGCAGTGTGACAGTTCACTCGGACGGACGGGTAACGCGCCGTCCTTTTAACCCTCGCTTCCATGCGGCATTTCGAGGGAGGGAGCGATAACTCGGTTCCAGAGGGACCGAGAGTAAAACCTTTCATCGCTCCTCCCTTTTTACCTTCTTTTATCTTTTCCTTTCGCGGTCTGTGAATATACACGCGGTATGATATCGATGAATCGGGAGGAAAAGGAAGAGGAGGAGGGTAAGATCGTAGCGGCTTTTTCACCGGGGATTTTCCAAGAGGCTTCATTTCGTTCGAGCGAGATGCAGCTTCTATTGACTTTAATTAATACGCGTATCCGTGCACGTATCTCGTACAGTGCCTCGTTACATTCAGTTGTTCGTGAAAAAGAGGTACTCGGCCTTTCTTTCTTTCCTTTTTTCCGAACGATGAATTATAATAATATTTCAAGGTTTAATTAAAAATACGCTCGAGTTTTGTTATTAATTTTCGATCCTTGGAGCGCAAGAATTACGAAACAGGCCAACTATTAATTCCATTAGTGGCGGACGACAATCGTTATTCGGTTGATTGGCTCGGTTAGCAATTAATCGTTGGTCAGGTTGACGCCGAAGACGAATTGACCCTCTCTCGTTGCGAACGATCGGTGGATCAGATTAATCAACGATTTACGCGCATGCAAATACAATGGACGAGGAAGAGAGTTAGCTATTTTTAAAATATCGACGGGTTTCTCCCGCTGCAACTATCGTCCCTTCCCAATTAATCCCACAATCTGCACAACTCGGATCGAACGAAAGTGAAAATTGCAAAGAGAGGAGTTTTTGCTCGTAGATTCTCTCTAAAAATACGTCTCTTCCCACCTCTTAATTAATAATTTCAAAGGAGCTCGCCAGATGAAACGAGGAGAAAGCGTCCTATTGTTCGTTAAAAAAGTAATAATATACCTGTACGAGACCGTGGAACAATGAGAACCAATTAGGTTAGGTCAAGTTTGAAAACGAGTAATTTCCATCGATATCCTGTTACGAGTCGCGGAAATAATTATAATATCTTCTTAAAGAAAAATCGTGGAAACAACAGTTGGCGTACGATCTTTTGTCTCCAAGTCGACTAGCCTCGAGTCGCTACTTTTAAGAAGGCAAGGGTGCAAAGATATCGAATTCAGATTAGGAAGAAGAGTCAGTGGGTGTAAGTAACTCTCGGAATAGACAATGAACGATATTCGCCGCGGTTACGCCCCACATAAAATCTGTTTACACAGCTGGAAAACACACCCCCGTGGTCGACAGAGAGGTGGTTGCTTGAGCAGCCAAGCCGTTGCCTGCGGGAGCCATCACCTCTGGAATTTTATTAGTAGGAAGAGGGCGTGGAATTTGCATCCAGGTCCTCTTCCCCTTTCTGTTGTTCCAGATACATTCAACCTCGTCTCGCGCGCCCCGTCTTCCCTACCGATAAATTCGAGCCAATTTATCAAGTTGCGCGAGTAGTACTACGACACGGCCTCCGCCAAAATTTCCCGATTTATGGCTAATTGTTGGAGGATTTTATTTATTGGGCCATTCGCGAAGGAAATTACCAGCTGAATATCAAACCTCGTCGTTGATTAACTTTCACAACCCTTGAAAGAAAAAAAAAAGAAATTGATCGCGCGCTAATTCCTCGCGCGTGTCGTCGACAGCGTGAAATTGATTTGGAAAGGAATCGAGGAATACTTTTATACCTCGTGATTCCATCAATTTCGATATTAAACAAAAAATGGAAAAATAGAAGGGACGAGGAAAGATTATATTCCTCAAAATTTCGTCTCGAAATTAAATCCTAGTCCACGAGAGGAGAAGAAGAGGAGGAAGAAGAAAAAAAATCTTCGAATACCACGCGAATCGTAACTCTCTCTCTCTCTCTCTCTCCCTCGTGCAAGATTTAACTTACCTGCCTGACTTATATATCTCGAGGCGTGAGAAAGAAGAGAGGAGCAATAAGAGTAATATTCGGTTTGAATTAACAGCACGATGGCGCGTAAGAAAAGAAACGATGAAAAAAAAAGGAAAAGGACGTACGTAGGTCGAGAATGAAAGAGTTGGAACAGGCAGCCGCAGATTCTGAGAAGCTTTACACCGACGGCGGTGTATTTTATTAGCCGAAGAAGATGAAATTTGCATGAGATCCCTGAACTTTTGCTCAACTCCCCCCCCTCCTCCTCGCTCTCTCGCATGATTCCATCTTTGTGGACTCGCCATAACACCGCCAACTTACTTACGGCTAACTTACGGGCCGAACTTTCGGGCCAGCTTTACAGATTTATCGCGCACGCACGTGTAATAAGTGTCGGATAAAGGGAGAAGGCACGAGCTGTTGGATTTAACGGGTACAGGGCCGGTATATTACAATCCGGATACAAGTCGAGTCCAACAATGGATGGATATATAACGCCGTATAATTGAATCGTGAAAATAACGATTACTATTTTGATATCGATATCGAGGATACGATGTGGATAAGAGAAAAATCTTCCATTGCGAAGGGAAAGAAGAATCGTCTTATTTTAACTTGTTCGTTACTTCTATCATTAATCGATAAATTAATATAATAGAATTAGTAATTAAGCAAGGATAAAGTTGGGTTATAATAATTGGTACAATTTACACGGTAAATATTAGATGGAGCAATTTCCTTGATTAAATGGAAATAGATGTATCATTACGTTATAGAGATTGATAAGAGTTTATTAATTGCCTCTTTCTTATTCAATGTGACCCGTATTATTACGTGTAATAACACCCACTGTTGATATAATTTAGCTATAAAAATTCATTGAACGAGTTTTTAAAAGACGAGATAAACGTTGAATAAAGGTAACGGTAATTTATCGGGTCGGGAAACCAATTATGCTAATATATAGTAGTAAAATTAATCTGAATGGATTAAAGTAAAAGTGATTATATCTTGAGTTTTTTTTTTCCACTCAGATTTTATAATTTTAATTTTGAATTTATTACTCACTAATGCCTCTGGATACAGTTCATGGCATTTGGATAACAATTTTATCCTTTTATTCCTTCTTCTATTTCTTTTGACAAAAAAATCTCTATTTATTCGGTGATAAAAACGTCGCATCATATTTCAAAATATTAAAAAGACTTTCGATACCTCGCATATAGGAATTCAAAGATGGATGATAAAAAGAATCGTGTATCGTAGTTATTTCCAAAGTTATTTCCGTTCTGAAGAAAACTGGAACGACGACGAAATAAAAGATCCATTCAGCACTTATGCAACGAAAGAACGTTTCAATAGTTTTTGGACCGGCTCGTAAATTTTTCCATACTGTTAAAAGAAAAAGAAGAAAAAAACAAGTGAATAGAACGCGTAAGAAAACAACGATTTCGAAATGAAAAATCTGTTTTATTATCCGGGAGAACGGATACGCAAAGTTTTTTGCGAGATTCTCTTCGTATTAGTAGACGATTGTCCCGTCATAATTTCGTATCCTCGTTGCACGTATTCACAGAATTTCTTGCACGATGGAACTCGCGGCTCGTGCGCAATTTATACGCGAATCACGAAATAAATTACGCTATCGCCCACTCGTTATTCCATTTAAAATATGAATTTAAAATATGAATTCCGTTTAAAGGATGAATTAATTTATTTTATAACCGACCAAATATCAATTACCTCACGAATCCTCCATGTTGTCCACGTTCCACATTACATATTAATCCGTTCTTTCTCCCTTTCTCTTCCTCTTTTTCTTTTTTTCCCCTCTGTCTCTTTTCGAATAATAATCTCATCTTATTTAAAAGAACATGGAACGAATTATTTGAGTTGGAAAATTACGAAGAATACGAAGAAAGCGATCAAACATCCTCTCACATAATTACATAACAGGTGAACACGTTCTTTTTTCTTTCAAAGAAAAATTCGAAACAAAGGAACGAAAGGAAGGAGATAAAATTGAATCGAAGGCTAAGATCATCGGATTCGATGATCTCTTTCAAAGAAAAATTCGAAACAAAGGAACGAAGGGAAGGAGATAAAATTGAATCGAAGGCTAAGATCATCGGATTCGATGGTCCCCTCCTCTCCCCTTTTTCGCATTTCGAATGATGATTGGGGGAAAGCGTGGACCAGGCAATATCCAACCCCCGAAATTTCATTGAGGCCCGATAAATTTATCGCGTACGTACACACGCGGCCGGATAATTCAGGATGCATGGCCGGGCAGATTAACGAAATCCTGTTCGAAGGGGTGAGCGTTGGCGCGTGATTCTTTTGCATTTTCCGTCGAGTGGTTTAAGTGCCCCCAAGGGCTGCTTCAATCCGAATGGCTGTGTGTACGGAACAACACTCGACGAAACCACGGGGGATTTCCGCTCTAGGACTCTGTTTAAACTTTCACCCCCACGTCAACACTCGATTTCGAGCCAAAAACCTCGCCTTCTTTCCTTCAAATCCCCCAGAAGAAAAATGGTGGAAAGCTATCAGGTTGACGGATAGTTAATATAGGAAAGGTATAAAATGCATGGGATAAGACACGTTTTAAAAATCTCACGCGAAAGAAAAAAAATCAAAGCGTAAAAATCGTTGAATCGAAGTTATCGTTATCCTTCGATTAAAGATCGAACTTGAACGACGTGTCTTTTCAAATTAATAACAACTGTTTGAGAATTAATTAATTAATTAATTAAATCTCTTTAAAACGTTATTTTGTTCAGATGAAGAATATGATACTTCCAATGAATGAGGAGGGGGAGGAGGAAAAATATTCACGAAGAGAAAACGCTTTTTATACAAGCTCGCCTCTGTCACGGAAAGAAGATGTTTTCGGCGGGGACAGTTCCTTCCACGGAAGGAAGACGTGAAAAAAATTTTTCAAACCGACCTCCTGGCTTCATTTTTTAAGAAACGAGGGTGACCCCGAAACACCACCGCTTTTCCATCGAGAAGGGGTGAAAAAAGAAAAGGAAAAGAGAAAAAGAGAAGAAGAAAGATACATCCGCAACGTGAAAAGTTTTTTTTATACATTTTTCCTTGTCATTTGTCCGCATTGTTCAAAAAAAGGGAGAGAAACGTCTCAAGGAGGAACGTCTCCGATCCATCTCGAGTTTCCATTATACACCGTCGGATCGAATTCTTAAAGAGACATATCCGATCGTTTACAGCCTCTTGTCTCGGGCATAAACGTCGGCAGGGAAGGCGGTAAAACACTTCGTAACTTTCCACCACCTTCAAAGTGTCCCCTCCATTTTACGAACAACGTCGATTGACCCTCGATCCCCGATGAATCGACGAGATATAGCCTAGGCCCTGCGTACTCCTTCCTTTTTTTTTTACGAGGCGAGACGAACGAGATTCGACTGCTTAAAATCAAGCGTATCTCCACGATCGATCTTAGTCATCTCGTAAAAAAAGAAAGATAATTTTCCTGTTAGTAGTAAATATAATAAAAACTTGGAAACCATCCACTTAATCCAACGCTACCAATAAAATGAAAACATGTAAAAAGAATGCGAGGAACGAGAATCTACGTTGACTAATTTTCTGACTGTAATTTTCACAAGAGATTCGAACAAACTGACTATTCTCGTTTCAGAGTACCTGATATCAAAGAGCAACGACAACTGCAGACGAACACAAGATGAAACAAAATGAAGAGAAGAAAGCGACAAACGATATAATCCAACTAATAAAATGAAAACATGAGGTGTAAAAAGAATCTATGTTTACTAATTTTCTGACTGTAATTTTCACAAGAAATTCGAACAAACTGACTATTTTTGCTTCATACCTGATATCAACGACAACTGCAAACGAACATAAGATGAAACAAAATGAAGAGAAGACAAACGATATAATCCAACTAATAAAATGAAAACATGAGGTGTAAAAAGAATGCGAGGAACGAGAATCTACGTTGATTAATTTTCTGACTAATTTTCACAAGAGATTCGAACAAATTGATTCTCAGTACCTGGTATCGAAAGCAACGACAACTGCAGACGAACACAAGAAGAAGGTGAAATAAAGTGAATGAAAGAGAGCGACAAACGATATAATCTAACTAATAAAATGAAAACATGAGGTGTAAAAAGAATACTAGAATTTATGTTGACTAATTTTCTGACTGTAATTTTCACAAGAAATTCGAAGAAACTAATTATTCTCGCTTCAGAATACCTGGTATCAGAAAGCAATGACAACTGCAGACGAACACGACAAGAAGGTGAAACAAAAGGAAGAGAGCGACAAACGATATAATCCAACGCTACCATAAAATGAAAACATGAGGTATAAAAAGAATGCGAGAATTTACGTTGACTAATTTTCTGACTGTAATTTTCACAAGAGATTCGAAGAAACTATTATTCTCGCTTCAGGATACCTGGTATCGAGAACAACGACAACTGCAGAAACACAAGAAGAAGTCTAAGGTGAAACAAAGTGAAGGGAAGAGAGCGATATAGATAATTCCGTTCGAAATTCCCTTGTATCCCGCGGGATTTCGAAGCGGGCCTCGTCTATTTACCGTGGCGACGTATCCGTCAATATTTTAGGACAAGCTACGTGATCCGAAACTAGTTAACCTCCTCTAGTTGTGTTACGATGACACTGATGGCGAAGAGGGAAGAGGGGCGAAGAGAATTTGTTCACCGGATGGCGAACGCGACGGGGTCAGTTTCGCCCTTAGCGCGCCGCGCGTGTCATATAAATAAAGTCGTTTTACATTTTTATGGCCGCGAGGATATATTATATCGCGTTTATTCAAGAGCGGCCACCGACTTCTGACGGAGAGGGATAAATATTTGAGAGGACCACTCCGCCGATTCGTTTCCAAGGGGATGAAATATGGGAAGAGGAGTGTGATCGTCGGTAATGATGGCCCACCAATTTCGAAATGTGATTTCTTTCCTCTCGAGAAACGGAGAATCATTCGAAGAATAGTTTTATTACTTATTCGAAGATTTTTCTATGAATTATAGAATAATTCTCAAGCATGAAGAATCGAGTCTGAAAAGAATATACGTCATGTTTTTATATCACGTCTCAATAGAGAGCGCTGCTTTGATTGGTGGAGCAACGTCGGTGTCACGAGTCGGTGCGTGACACGCCGCCATTATAAATAACGTCGTTCCAAGTTGACAATCTCGTTTAATGGAGGGCCGTTTTCCACGGAATCGTAAGTTCCGCGATGATGTGGTGTAGAAAAAAGAGAGAGAGAGAAAAGGGAGGAAAAAAAGGAACGTAATACTTCGGGGAGAAGGATGGAAACGGTTCATTCGTGTTTCATACGGCCGTGATAGGAAGGTATCAGTGGCGACAGCTGTTTCAGCCCAACTCGGGCTCGTTCCTATGTAAATCGGGTTCGCTCGCGTTTTACGCCGTCTCCCGTTGCGAACCGGCTGATAAGAAAGCCGGGTAAATCCGTATCTGCCGTTACTTCGTTTTAATTAGATTCATGACTTGTCTTCACGGCGGGACGCGTTAACGTTAAAACCTTGCTAATTGACGGACCGCGTGGTTATCTCCGATTTATCCCGGACGTGAACTTTGAAATTTGAATTATTCGCAAAGATTATCATTGCCTCGGTTAATATTTGCCTTCAAATCTCCATTAATTCCATTTAGCTCATATTCTTCGATCGATTATTCGCGGGCGAAACGAGAATAAAAATAATCCTCCTTGCGAAAATGTCCGCCCGTAAAGATTTCTAATTATCCTCGCTACATTGAGCAGAGCGACTCCTCCATAATTCTTCGCGACCCTCGCGAAAACGGAACGACGTTAATAAATAACTTCGGTTTGCATAAAACCAGTGATCGAGAGGAGTTTGGAAGGGATCGATATGCCGTTGTTTGCGAAACAAAGAGTCGTCGAAATGGAAGGAAGGAAGGAAGGAAGGAAGGAAGGAAGGAGGTACACGCGTGCACGCGCGCGTTCTACATCAGTGAAATAACGTGGATAAACTCCGTGGAAAGCGCGGAAGTATTATTTACAGATAAAACCCGGAGCGCAGAAATGGGGCGCTGGGCGCGCATCCACGGTTTCTTTATGCCAACACAATGACTCCGGCGTCCTTTTCATGGGGGAGCCATTACTATCGTCGACGGCGAACCAACCTCTCACGACTTCCCCGGAAGAATCTTGTAAACGATCCGGAACGGATCTACGCTTTTCTATATATATATGTACGTATAAGGGGGAAAATAGAATGAACGGAATAATCTTGTCATCTGGAATACACGCCTGTACTGTATCATAATTATTAATAAATATCTGGAACGACGATGGTTTATACTTTGACTTTCGAATACGAATTCGCGAGAGAGATAAATACGGGAAAGGAACATCCGATAAGCGAATTTTACTTAATTAATCGATTTTCCCCGAGGACGATTAAAAGGACGCCGGGAAATGACGCAATCTCGCGAAACTGGGAATTCAAAATTTGAGAGAATGGGAGAAGGAGAAGAAGGAAAATGGTGAAATTGGCGAATACGCTTCCGAACATTTTGAATGCTCGAATGTAATTATGACGCGAATGGAGAATGGTGAAAATTTCAAACGTGCAAATTTCTCCCCTTTTGTTGTAAATTTTCGGATCGCCGATTCGGATCATCCTTTAATGGATCGTTTATGGGGAATTTTATAAGATCGTTACTCGGTTAAATATTCGATATTTTTGTAAAAAAAAAAAAAAGGAAACGTTTGTCTCGGACGCGACATCAAACGTATCGCGGTAGATTGGTCGATGGATCGTAAAGATAGAATTTTATACTTGGTAAATCTGGGCGGGGGATGCGAATGCCTCGAAATAACCATTCGAGCGAAATAGACTGAGACTTACGGCCCATGAAAATTACATACAACGGGCTAGGATCGATCTTTCGATCTTTTCTTTGTCGTTTCATAAAACTCTTATCCCGTGAATCAAAATCTCATTATTTCCTAATAGAATCCTATAGACATTCGATATTCCAACATCGTTCTTCTCTCTTCAACGATCAAATAAAATCATATTTTCCGATCCGTGGTTAAACTCGGATCGTTATTATTTAAAGAGAAGACGCGCGTGGAAAAAAAGAAATGAAATGATTCGATAAAACCGTATTGTGAAATTTTCTAGTTACAAGAAAAAAAAAGAAAGAAAAAAAAAAGGAAGAAAGAGGGATAGGGGAAAAAAATCACGAGAATATATCAAAGGTGGTCACATTATGTGGTCCACCCTCTAGTACATCGCTATACTTCCGACTGCTTTGCATAATCTATTCAATTTCCGGCTGCCACTGCTGTTAAATTGACTCGGTCCACTCGATCCCGCCAACCGTACTTCGTTAAAATACTAATTTTTTTCTGCACTTCTGTATTCCCTCTTTTCATCGAGCGGCCGGGGAAATTCTTGAATTATTGATTCCCCGCTACTAAGTGAGGGGATGCTTCAAAGAGCTGCAACCAGCCAGTGTAACCACTACGCCGCTACCTTCGCTTCCGGCAAAGATAAAAATTCTCGCAACTCCAGCTCCGTGTAAGCAATCCCGGATTACGCGCCGCTTCGAGCCGCAATTCCAGCTATCCTGGAATCTCGTTATATATCCCTAGCTGCATGCAGAACCAAACTCTTGTCTTTCCAAAAAAAAAAAGAACAATTTACTTTCTTCGTAATCCCCTACGAATTCGAGCACAGAAAATACTTCATCGTGACAAACTCTCTCTCTCTCTCTCTCTCTCTCTCTCTCTCTCTGTCTGTCTGTCTCTCTCTCTCTCTCTCTGAAAAAAAATTTGGCGAAATTCGAAGAACGAGATCGGACACTTTTGTCACCCAGCCGGTGAGTAAATTGCTCGAATTTTCCACACCTGTAAAAACATGGCCGACGCGGTAAATGGAAATCTTGGCTGGTAATCGGCTCGTGCCGCGTTCCGTGACATTTGCATCGGGCCTGGCGCGCGAGTTAACGCCGGAAGAAGCAGATTCTCACGCGTTAACACGGCTTAAATCCGTTGAATCGTGCGTGGTAAAGCGGACACTTGTCAAAGTGGGGAGAGAGAGAGAGAGAAAGAGAGATTTGGCGCGTACGAGCTAAATTAATTTTCTCTCTCTTTCTCCCTCGCCCCGACTCATTTCACATTCAAACGGAGAGGAGAGGCCCGCCGCCGCCGCCCTGCACTGGCCAAAGCTGCCAGCACCGCGCGACGCGTCGTCCTGTTCGCGTCGTTTAAAGTGAATCCTCCCCCCCACGACAAATTGCCTCGGATTTGACAAAACAAAGCTTTTCAAGTACTCGCGAAGTACTCGTTTCGTCCTCGAGCTTCTTTTTTTTCTTTTTTTTTTTTCCCCCATTTCGAGTGATGGATGATGGAAAAAGAAAGAAGAAAATAGATTTAATTCACGAGTATTTAAATTTTCGTGGCTGATTGAAACAATTGCTGGTTGAACGAATATCATGTAAAGTTCGAACTCTGGGAAATTAATAACGTGATTTCGTATCCATTCGATCTTTCGATCTTCCCTACTTATTGCAAGGGAGAAATTTATTCGAAGAAATTCGTTTGGATAATTTTTTTTTAAGAGAAGGTGACTTTAAAAGAGAGGAAAAAAAGGAAGAAAAAAGTTGTTAAGAACGGCGTATCTCAGCCTCATAGTGCAGTGACCGCGTTCAAGACCGCGTTCGCGTTACGTATGTATATATATGTATATATGTGTGTGTGTGTATGCGCACTTATCGCCGCTCTTAACCATTGCGAAACATGTACACGGTTTAAAATCCCTGTTTTCTAAACATGTTAGCCACACTTGACACTTCTCGGTTCGTTGACTTCTTGAAACGACTTTGTTCGCGTTCCCCTGCTCTTTTACAATACGCCATTTATCACCAGATGTATCTTTCGAGCCGAAACTTAACGAGGGAGGGGGGACAGATATTCCAAAATATATATATATATATTCATGTATACGTTAATTTGAAATAACAACCACGACAACAATAAAAAGGAAATAAACAAACGAATTGGGAAAAATCGTCCCTTCGAAATTATATCTCGCACACGGGATTTAATTTCGAGACTGGCCGCGATCCCACAGGGATTTGCGAAGAAGCGATTCGCGGCGAGTGACGCGAGTAATCCAGTTCCATTAATTCGCCCATTAAAAATGAATATAAGCTCGAAACGCGAGGTCGCGCGGATCGCTCTAATCTCGGCATTATGCGTGGAAAGGTTCCGACCCGCCACCACGGTCATATCGACCGTGGTACCCTCGCGCGCCCTTTCCTCCCCACCCTTCTTTCTTCAGCGAAAATTATACGCGGAGCGAGGCGGCCAGGTCGGGGAACCAGATAAGATTTCTTCTTCGTCCCTCGTCAAGGGAAGAAGAAACGAAACGGTCGGCACCGCGCGAGAGTGGTAAGGTGACGAGCGGACAAAGGCTCGTGAAAGGGATGAAAAAGGGGGCGTGATAACGGCGGCGATTGCACAAAGGAATCGCGATGTAATCCTGTGGCAAGAGTCGTGCGGCGGAGGAACGAGAGCGTGGAAACCGGATTCCACTCCGCGGGATGGAATGAACGACATCTCGACGTTTTCTTCTTCGAACGAGGGGCGAGTCGAGAATAATTGTCCGTGACGTATTTGGAAAATTCATCGAGAGATGAGAACAATGGAAGCGAAGTATGCGTACTTTGATTCTTTTTTTTGGTTTTGGTTTTTTTTTTACTTGTTCAAAGGAAGAGAAAAAACGAAAAAAGGAAAGATTTGAGAAGAGAGATTACTGTAACCAACAGCAGACGTTTATAACATTCCACGGAAAGTTAGAGATCTCTGACGAATGGAACTAATCTCGTTATATAAAGGGGGATCCTTGACTCTTCCCCATCTTCGAGTTTAAAGTATCCCAAAGGAGATATCTCGGCGAGGCGATAAGTTGGAGATTCGCGAGATTTTACGAGATTTTGAGTGCTCCCTATTATAAACGACGTTCCATCGTCGACTCTTTATCTTTCGATGATTCGAACAAATATTACACGTTTCCTCGAACGTACGTCAATTCGATCCGAAATTATAATTTATTCCAAGCAAGTTTAATTACGAAACGCGAACGGATCTATGATATTTTCCAACATCTCTTCTTGCAACATCTTTGGAAAAACGTTTCCTTCTAAGCGGACGCTCAAAAATTAGGTCGAAGGTAAATTTTCGTGAAAATCGATCGAGTTTTTAAAGTTTTTTTTTTTCCCCTCTCTCTCGTTCGAAAACTGTTGGAAACACTTTGCATTGGATCGCGGTCGATTTTCATCGTTTCGAAGAATCCGCGCTGTGAACCGGAAGCAAGCCGACGCGTGGCACGACCGGTGTGATTGTGGACGGAGAAAAGGCCGATGAATTTCCCCCGGCGAAAACGAGGCGCAACGCGAATCAATGGAATTAATAAAGCGTAAAAATGGGAGAGATTCTCGAGAGCCAGATTCTCGATTCGGTTAACGGCAATCCATGCCGTGTCAATTATCGACAGCCCCGATTATAAATTGCAACCAGTTCGAGTTCCTGTGAAACGACAGACTGTAATTCGCCACGCGTAAAACACGCTTCCCTCCCCCTTCGAATCATTAATTCAATCCTTTCTGACGTGACTGAGAGACAAAAAAAAAAAAGAGAGAGAGAAAAGGAGGGAAAAAATTGGCGAGAATTCGTGATTTATCGATTCATAGTTAAAAAAAAAAGAAAGGGAAAGAAATTGAAATTCTAATTTCTAATTCAAAATTCTTTCATCTTCCAACTTTATCTATCCTACTACTATTTTATCGTTCTCGATTTCGATCCATAGTTCTCGATTCTTCGTTAAGAAAGTAAATCAAAGTTAAAAAAAGAGAGAAATTATAATTACACGAAGCGTTGTACCGAGAATAATCCGCTAATGATCGCTCGAGCAATCCCCCCAAAAAAAAAGAAAAGAAAAGAAAGAGCGGTTCCATCGGATCGTGTCGATCGTGAGAATCGCAATAAATTAGAGAGGACCGGATGGTGGTAAGAAATTAGTTCGGATCGGTTTCTCTCGTATCTTCGTTGACCCATCATTCGAGTCACTCGATTCACTCGAATGATCGTTTCGTCGTGGACAAAAAGAAAGGGAAAAAAGAGAGAGAGAGAAGGAGAAAAGAAACGGAACGAACCGCTAACGAGGATATCGAGGGCCGATCGAGCAGCTCTATTAGCCAACCGGACCATCGAACCTTCTCCTAGAACTTGTCCCAGCTTTTTATCGTTTCGCAAAATTTCTGTCCAATACGCTTCGTTTCGTTTCTCGGCTCTCCTCGATCGATCTTCTTCCCTAATTCGTGGTTAATACGTTCTCCATGTCCCCGATTAAACCCACTTCGATTTTTATTCCGTACGTAACGGGAATTAATCCGAGATTTCATCCGCCGGAGATTTGATTTCCGTGGAAAAGGAGGGAAGAAGAATTTTAATTCCTTTGCGGATAAAAGATTCGCAAAATAGAGAAATATCAACGAGCTCGTGTACAGTTAAATCTAAACTTCCCTCCTCGATGTAATTAGAACGAAAACAATCGTTCGATTGCGCCCTCGATCGTACATGACGAATCGTACACGGCGATAAACGAGGAGAGATTAGAAACGAGGCGAGGCTGCGCGAGAAATCCACAGGATCGAAGAAATAAAATCCATCGGATCCATCCATGATAGGCGTGAAAGGAAATAACGAGGGTTGTTCAATTTCATTCCATTTCTTTCCCGTTATTTCCAACTACCACTTAAT
Organism: Apis mellifera; assembly: GCF_003254395.2. Classification (NCBI taxonomy): domain Eukaryota; kingdom Metazoa; phylum Arthropoda; class Insecta; order Hymenoptera; family Apidae; genus Apis; species Apis mellifera. Next base: position 9,544,958 of record NC_037649.1, read on the forward strand.
CAACACGCCACGATCCATCTGTTTCTCCAATCTTGATTCCTCGCCTACCGTCACGAGATATCATTCCACCATGGATATCTCAATGGTACGACAATTCGTTCCACATCCCTGGATTAGAATTTAAATTATCGAATTTAAATTACAGATAATTTCAAAGGGGAAAGATTACAAGATACAAAAAAATTGTAATCGTAAATTGTATCTGAAACTCCATATAAAAAACGTTCGAGAAGAACGAGTACGTCGACTCGCCAACAATTAAGTCGATACTAAGTAGAGAGATGCGCGCACGTGTCGATCGTGTATATACGAGCGGGTAGCCGTTGCCGCGTGATTACGTTTAATAAAATCCTTGGCGGAGCGGAGGATCGTGGTTGTGCATCATTCCGGCCCGCATGCGTTATCGACGTTCACGAACGAATCGTTATTCCGCTCTTGCAACCTGTAATCCGAAGCGGATATCCACGCTCGTTTCTCTCCACGATCGAAGATTGGCAAGGATGGGGAATCGAAAGGTTTCGAGATCGGTTGGTAATCGTGGTTGCACGCACGGATCGATGTATGCAAAAAGTTCGTCTTAAAAATATCCCAAAGATCGGAAAATTGAAAATTCACGTGTAATACGGCGGGGGAAAAAGAGTGTGCTTTCGTCAAGCTGTATATGGAAAATTTCATTCCCATTTACAACTCGAATTTCCTCGTTTCAACGACGTTTTTCTATATTATCATTACGATTTAAAAAATTTACTTTGGGCGGGCTCTGCGCAAAATTAAATATCGTACCATCTGTCCCGTAAAAATCTCTCTACGGATACGGCTTACAACGAAAGGAAAATTTCATTTATGTAATTCCCGAATCTCGTTTTGTACAATTTTCTATATTATCTATATTTCGAAAATTTCGAACTTTTCGTCAAGTCGGCGACGTACGAAAAATATCATTTCCAATTTAATAAATTTTTCCGTATTAAGCGTAACGCGTTTCCAAAATCGTGTTTTTAAATCGTAAAAATAATTTTGCCGGATGAAAAATCAAACGAGGAGAGAAAAAAAAAAGATGAACGGTATGGAAATAAACTGTCCGAGATGCGGGGAAACTATATACCACTTTCATCTTGACTTTTCTCCCCAACGAATTAAACAACTTTCTCGTCTTTGGCGCAATCTTTCGAAAGATTCGCTCGATCGAATCGAACTCCGCCGCGCAAACTTTAATCACGGAATCAGGATTCGAACCGCGGACTCCCACTCGTCACGCGAACGAGAAGAGAGCATCGTTCTTGCGCCACCTCAGCTCGCTCGCAGTTTCGCCGTAGCGTAGAGGATACGATCGTAAATCTTTCTCCGGACCTCATTTCGCCGGAATCGGCCGCTACGAGGTGCAGTTCATCGTTGAAGAAACAGCGTCCTCGGTCATTTAATTGTTATAACACGATTTACACCTTTCTCCACGGATTTACTTACGTACGATAGCCGATATCACCTTTCCAACGTGAACGATAGCCTCAGCTTACCTGGAAAATTGTGAAAAATTAGAAATGAAGAGGAGAAATAATTTTAAAGACGCGGCATCGAGTTTTGGGATCGTTTCGAGCGTATCGAGCGAAATTTTTATTACATAGTTTAGAAAATTCATTTTCGAGATGGAGGAGATTAATGGAAACGGGTGTTGGAAACGCAACGAGGGATCGGCTTACGGTCTTAATTACACCCCGACACTTGGTGTAATTTTCGATCCACCAAGACTCCCCCTTGAGAGTCCTCCCCCTCCCCAAGTTTTTCCCGCCTCGATCACACGAAACGCGTAATTATACACGCGCCGAGTCTCCACGGGGGTTGCAATTAACCGGAAACCTTGCGTTCCTACCGATTCAACGGTTAATCACTCAGCAACTCGTGCTCAGGCGTTTGTGTGTCGCTACTCCCTCCCCCCTTTCGCACCGGTTCATTAGATTCGGAATTCACAAACAATTCGCCACCTCGATCATCGATGATTATGGAATGCAAGGTAAAGAGACTGATTGAGCCCACTCGTTCGTTCGTTCGTTACATCTATCCAATATATATATCCCAAACTCTGTTTTCGGGGTAGGGATTGCACAGAGGGCGGAATCTAATTTCCCAATTTGCCACGAGTTGATTGCCCTCTTTCGTGAAAATTAACAAATATGAATCTCTCTCTCTTGATTAAATTATTATTGCGATATATTTTTGCGAGAGAGAAAAATTATTAATTGAAAATCGTAGAAATGCGGAATTTGAGTCCTTGCGTGGTTTCAAAACGAATATTTATTATCCCGATGAAATTTGAGGAGAAATTGCGACGAGATTTCGTGAGATTTTTGTGATAGTTTGAAAGACTAGAGAAACTTGAAAAGAGAGTGAATTATAATTGTACGTTTTCGAGATATTTATTGGCGCGATAAACGTTAATAATGGAAGAGGGACGGAATTTTAATAGAAACGTGGAAACGATGGAAAGGTCAACTAATCGCCAACTTGTCGATTTTCGGTACGTAGGTTACAAAATGCGGTTTCAATGCGGTTTCATACATTTCCATCCTCGGACAGGAATTCACGGTGTAATGAACATCGTTATAACGAAGGTTAACATTTTCCCCCTCTGTGAAATGTGTGCATAAATTACTTCTACCGGCAAGCTAAAATTAATTGGAGAATCTGCGTTTAAACGAGATTAAACACTAGATACTACCTATCCTAGTAAATTCCTCTTCGAAAATGTGAATTAACTCGCAACCCGTCCGTTTCAATTTCAAAAATGACAATTATTTATTCGTATTCTTGAAATAAACGCGCCACTTTTTTTCTTCTTCTTCTTCTTCTCTTCCAATCCTTCTTCTCTTCTCTCCATCCTCCACATATTTATATAATAATCGATATGGACCTGCGAGCATAAATCCTCTCCGGGGAGAGAGAAGAGATGATTTTTTTTAAAATCGCGCCGAGAAACTTTGCATTTTCGTTTAGGAAAAGAACATAGGTCTCGACTCGTTCAGATGCATAATGTTTTTATCCGCGGTGGGCAAAAGCGGTGTACGCGCCGCCACTGTAAAAATTTTACGGTAGCTAATTGTAAGCGATAACGTCCGGCGTGTAGCGTACGAGCTACACAAGATTTATTCCGGCGATTTGCCGCGAGTTATCGTCCCGTAACACGAAAGTAGATCACGCGGGGGAGGAGGAGGAGGATTAGAAAGAAAGAGAGAGACTCATTTGCACCGTTTAACCGTTTGACGATTCTCTCGATACGATCGAAAGAGAAAGAGAGAGAGTCTCGCGATTGCTTTTCGTCGTAGCATCGTTTTTGCGGGAGCGTAAAAAGGTTTTCTTACGGGAGGGGTGGTCGTCGTCCGTGATCCGTACGAAATCAGCCGGCGATAAAAACTTCGTACACAGGCAAGCGTGCGCCTTTTTCATGCAAATGTATCGAATGTATCGCGCAGAAAAGGGATTTAGGCAAGAGGGGAGATCCGTTTACGCGGATAAGCCACCTGTAAATTACGCCCTTCTGTCGTCTTCTTGAAATTCTCCTTTCTCTGTTTTCCTCTCTTTTCCTTTCTTTCTTAGAACTTTTTGAACTTTGAAATCAATCACGTTCGACCGTCAACTTTCCATCCAATTATTAATTTCGTAAATCGAGGAGGGAGAGAAGGGGGCGAAATTTTGAAATCGCGGTTGACGAAGATCGGGCCAGTCGACAATTGCTGGGAAGCGAGTGGCATCGAGTCGTCGATTCGCCCTCCCCTCCCAGGTATCGATGGGTTCGCGTGATCGAGCCTCGAAGCGGAGAAAACCGTTCCGTGAGCGCTAATGGATTAAGGCGGAAAACGCAGTTAAGCCGAAACCAATCCCTTATCTCTCATCTGGTAAGTGTATTGCGACGAGGCCTCCTTTGTGAAATATCTCCTTTTATTTTTTTTATCCGGCCCTCCTCCCTTCTACGGAACACGTATATTCGCTCACGGAACAGAGAAAGAGAGAGAGAGAGAAAGGGTTCGATCGCGCCTTCGAAATTTCCTCGTATCGTCCCATTCGTCTCACCATTCCTTTGCTGCTCCTCGATATTGCATTAAGACACGTTGATACCAACCGTCGGGACGTCCATTCAATGGATGTTCCAATTTCCCGTTTCACTCGGCGATTACGAATTCGTTTCATATCAATTCCCTTCTCCATTTTATCGCCTATCTCGAACTGGTATTTTATGCTCTCGAGATGCGCGAATAAATTAGAGATGGTATTCCAATTATTGGCCAAAATTTAGGAGTTTATTTATATCGAAATAATTAATGCAACGACGATTCTGTTTAAAATTCCATTTAAAATAAGATATATATATATATATATATATATATATATATATATATATATATATATATATATGTATCTTAAATATATTAATCTTTTCGATTTTTGAACACGTTTCTTTCTCATAGATCATTCCGTGCGCGAAATTGAACTATTTGCGTGAAATCAGAAATGCGGTGATCCGAGTTTTACGAGGGGAAAAATTGGCTCGAAACGAAGATTGGACGAGAAAATAACGTTGACCTTAACCGCGTCGAACGGGTCTGGATTTCTAATTTTTCCGCAAAAATCAAGGGAGGGAGAGAGGAGGTGAGGGAAGGAAGAGAGAGAAAATTGGACTCGAAAGAGTTTGAAACAAGACCGTTTATGCTATTCTTTATTTCCCGAGAAATGGCGTGCGAGGAAACGAACCGGCGTACGGGGCTTATCGTTGTGACGCGGAAAAATATTGCTTCTGAACAAACGCCGCGTTTCAACGCGGGAAAATACCACTTCTTCCATTTCTCAACAAGTGGTGATTAGCGGAGGGGGAGGGTTGAAAAAGGCGAGAACGTATCAGCGAGGATGGTTAAACGACGAGGAAAGAAAAATTAGAGACAGATTCTCCCCTATTTCGTTCTCTCTCTCTCTCTCTCTCCCGATCGAAACCCGTTCAACTCGGTTTTCATTTCGCCAACGACAATATCGCGAGGCTCGATCGATCCATGATATATCTTAATGATTCTCCGAGATAGAAGCAATTGTTTTCCTTTCCGGTTGCTCTTCGAAACAAACATTGTATATATCCATCTCGTCATTGATCATATCGTCAGAGCGATAATCGAAGAAAATGTTTTTCTCAAAGATGCGAATCTCTTCTTTTTCCCTCGATATTGAATAAAGTTGTCGAACCAATCGAAATAAATAATTCGTTAAATAAACCATGCTCTTGCGTGGAATCTTTCTCTCTCTCTCAAATCGACCGAGGTAAAAAGATAATCGTCGAACAAGATTGGAAACAAGTATCGAATTTCCACGGCCTCGCTTCGTATTAACATAAACCATCGATCACCGGGCATTTAGGATACGAAAAACGAGACGATACGTAGGCGCACGTGCATCACAAGTTGGATCAACGGCGACAGCGCCGTGAGGGGTTAAACGGTCGGGTTTACAACAGGGTGTCCAGGTGTCCAGATTCAACGTTTCCCTTCTGCGAGCAACGATCCATTCCCGTCGAGTCGTCCTCCTGCAACTCCGCCCAACATCCAACCCAGATGGGGCAAGAAGGAATAAAGAGAGGAGAAGGAATTAATAAATTCCCGTTGACGACGACGATGTTCAACCACCCGTGAACCCTCCTAATTTTTTCACCTTAACGTATCACCTTGATCCTGCTACCAGTTCGTCGAGGGGAATATGTAAATCGAAACGGTGAAAGAATTCATTAACAATCGACGTTTTGTCGTTGCTCGCTCGTGGAAAAAAATTATTCCAAAAATTATCCATACTCTTCGTTTCAACTTTAAAAACGTTGAGAAACTGCGCCCCGTGAAAAACTTTAAAATCGCATTCGTTAATCGAAAGAGAGAAAAAAAAAAAAGGCGCACCTTGCAGGGTAGCAATGCAATCACGTAATCGTTAGCACATATTCATCAACGTCGAACGATTCCTTGGAATCCACCCACCTCCCCTCGAGGAAAATGAAAATACACATCGTCGATACCGAGCCGTGGTATCCGTGACCGGGATTGAGTCACTTCGGGTTGGCACGTATACATACACACACATATATATATATATATATATGTATATACGTCATGAAAATTCAATAGACAACGTCCCCTTGCATATGTCCATATCCAGAGCGAGAAGGGTGGAGAAAGGGAGAGAAGGGTGAGAAGGAAGGAGGGAAAAATCCGTGGGAGATGCAATAACGGCGCTATGGGGCGCTTATCCCGGGGATCTTTGTAGCTCGTGCGAGGCTTGCCCTTTGTGAGCCGGTGTGCCCCTTATCGTGATCGACGACCTCTTGGCCGCCTCGTTCGCTCCACACCCCCTCCCCCTCCCTTCCGAAACCCATTTCTTCTGTTCGCCCTGTGGGACCTTCCGGAAAGGCGCGGCCGAACCAACGGTCATGCGTAATAGCTCTCGCCCCCGTCTTTGAAACCGGCCCGAGGGATTCGTCTTTCTTTCGTCCTATCCAAATAGAATTCCGCAACATATTCCGCCCCCCCCCCGTTATTATTAATTAATAATCTCAAGGCTTGTATAGGTTATATCATCGAACCGCTATTTTCCACGATAAAGTGGACAAGTGTGTACGATTTGTACACTTTTTAATACTATCTTCAATTAAAGAAATTACTTTAATTTACTTTTAAATTCTCTTTCATATTTATATTAAAATAAATAATTCTAAAATTAAATTTATTGATATTCATCTTATATCTTAAATATACTACATTTTGATTTGAATTATTATTATATAAAATTTCTCTAACCCAAATAAATTCAAGCCAGTTAAAACAACAATACATCTCTTTTGGGATTTATAATAGACGGAGAAAGATAGCACGAGAATTGTACAGATGCGTTTCCATCTAAGGCAGATTATCTTACGTGGATAGAATGATATTTTTAATTCGAAGGAGGGAGGAGTTTAAAGGCGGAAAGTGAGGCGATTACGGTCGAGTCGTGGATGATGAAAAGCGCGGAGCGACTTTTATTTGCCTCCCCCTTCCCGATCGACTTTGATTAAAATCCGAATACTCGGAAATGCCGTCTGTTTTCCGCTCCCGTCCACGGCCTCGAATCGCGTGCATCGCGCGAATACTTTGCGCGCGCTTATCGTTACGCGAAATTACGCTGCATTTAAACCCGTCCCGCATTCAACGGAGACGAAATGGGTTGAATATGGGCTCTCGTCACAGGGTTGCTCCGCGATATTTCCGCATTAACGTTCCACGTTACACATCCGCTTTTCGTTCTCCTCTCCTCTCTTCTCGCATCCCTTTCTACGTCCGGTTAAATCGCGATCCTCTCCTCCCTTTTTTTTTTCCACTGACCGTGTCACACACGGAGCTTGTAAAAAAAGGGGAGGAGAGGAGGGAAAAAAAATGCTTTTTCAATCAGAGAAATGCGCCGCCCGGCTGGTTGACGCGAGCGGTAAGTTGACGTTTGGATAAACACTAACTGCAATTAGGGATTATTTCATTATCGTGCTCGCGATTCGAAAGCGTCGTCGGGCGGAATTTTCCTCTCTCTCTCTCTTTTTTCTTTTTTTTTATTTCTTTCCAAAAAGAGAGGCGAGAAAACGGGAACAAAGATGAAAGAGGAACGTGCGTCCGGCCGGATCATTAAGATTATTACCACGCGGGAATATAACGGATGGACATTGGACGCGCCTCGTGTCCCCTCCCTCCTCGCTCATGTTCGTTCGAGGAACGTTTCATAAAATATTCAAGAGTGCGAGTGGCCGCGGTTCTCTCTCGCTCGGACATGTGCAAATACCGAGGGTTCGTCCCAGCCGAAAGAATGAAATTTCTACGTTAGAATTTGTACTTTCTCTCTCTCTCTTTTTTTTAACGCATCCACACACTTGCTCGTTTATTTAAAAAAATAATATATCGTCGTCATGTTACTTAATAAACTTGGACGAATTACAATTGGTCTTGTTTGAAAATAATTCGATCTCTCGATAGGGATGATTCGTATCGAACGAGTGCGCAAAAAGGGGAGGGAAGAAAATTGCGTTCGAAAGGCGAGATACGCTCGTTTCGGTTAAGCCGCGACGACGACGACGACGACGACGAGTCCCCTAGGCAAAGCCCGCGCGCAACGGTAAATCAAACTAATTGAAACAAATTCGGTACGAGGGTAGCGCGACGCGAGCTACCTAACCAAGCGGAGAAAGCGCGATTAATACTCTTTGTATCGGGCCCTGATACGATACGCGCGCGCGGCTGCTTTCGCAGAAAAGACAAATAACCAGCTGTCCGTGGATCCGTACATATGGCGGATCCTAAATCAGCGCACAATATGCGTTACGCGTATCCGATGGATCGTCCAATGAGATATACGCACGTTACACGCACACCACAACACTCGCGCCGAGGGAATCCGGTTATCCGCCCGTGTCCTGATTGGGGCCTATCAGCCCTGTGCAGCGCCATCATTCGCCATTTCGTATGCGAGCCACCGAGTTCTTTGATCTTTCGCGATTTCAATCCTGTTACGTACAACGCTTGCGGTGCCTTCATCCCGTCCCCTTACCCGAGTCCTTCCCTTCCCTACTTTCTCGTTCCCTTCGTTTCTCTTTTCTATTTTCTCTTTTCTTTTCTTTTTTATTTCAGAATGGCTCGTGAAAGAGAATTGAGAATTCTTCTTCTGTTTTTTTTTTCTGTTTATTCGTCATCGTTCGTATTTATATATTCGATGTAACGGGGACAAGTTTATTCGTTGGACGGATCGGACACGGATCGCGGATGGCTGAAGATCGGACGCAACCGATTCGCCACGCTGCTCGAGCGAACGCGACACGCGTGTGTGCATTCGTTTACAGCGTGGCGAGGTTTCCGAGGCGAGAGGAGGGAGGAGTAGGTAGCGGTGGGGATCGAGGATCTGTTGAAAACGGCCGTGACCGATACTTTGAATGCGGGATTGTTCGCGAGGCGAATGTAAAATGAAACGGCGCAAGCGGTGTGACGGTGTGCGTAAAAAATAAATAAAAAAAAAAAGAAAAGGAAAGAAAAGAAAAGAAGAAAAGAAAACGCACGACGACGATCGAAACTTATTATTGTTCGACAAAATTCCAGAAAATTCCACGGAGATACGGTTGAAAGGGGGGAGGAAGCGTTATCCCGATTCCCGGGATCGACTTGACTTAAGCGAGCGAAAGGGATGCAACGATTAAATCCATCCCCGCGCAACAATGGCCGGCGTCGAATATAAATCGAAACGCAGATTCTCTTTCGCGGGTGGTTCTTCACGAGCGGCCGCCATTTCTCGCGCTCGAAAATTAAAAAACGGGGGAACCGTATCGATTCATCTTCGTTCGAATCTTCGTTCGAAAGACACGGACGACGTGGAAAGCGCGAACGAATGGATAAAAAAAAAAAGATAGGGGAACTTTCCAATAAATCCTGGCAACAATAGTCGCGAAGAAGACGAACAATCGGCGACGACATAAATCGTCGGAGGGAGAGGCGAACCCCCGGTTCCACAGCGATAAGATTCGAAGCGCGACGCGTCGAGCAGATTTGCCGATTCGCCCTCGTCGGATATAATTGGCGTGACGACGCGTGCGCGTGCTTCGTCAGTTTTGGTACACAAAATCATGAGAGGGGAGGGGACGGGCAGACGGGATTCGACACGACGTCCAGTTTTTTCGAGTCCCTCTCCGTTTCATCCGGTTAAAAGGTTCGATGTTTGGTTACTCGACACGTTTCGACAACGATTGCGCGCTTCGAAATTAGTTCGCCCCCCCCGACGAGTTTTTCATCCTCTCTTCTTTCTCTCGGACGATCAATCGTTATCTCTCCTCGATTTTTTTTTTCAAACGTAGCGACGAGAATATTCGAATGAAGAAAGATATCGTTCGAGAGAGAGAGAGAATTTGAAACATGTTGGAGAGGAAAATCGGATCGGGGGGAGGATATAATTTAAATTGTACTCGCGACGAATCTGCGAGTTCAGCCGTACCACAGGTTGGGAACACGAAATTGCCGGGATAAATTGAGACGGGCTCTTCCGCGGGGATAAACACGCTCGGAACTCGAGACATTCGCTCGACAGTTTAATAAACTGCGCAACGATCCGTCGATGAATGCGTTTCTTATATCTAGAGATCTAGGATACGGGAGTTTATCTCTCCGAATTACTTCGAGAGGGGGAAAAAAAAAGCAACGACAACGACGAAAGCAAAGAATCGAGTTCTCTCCCGTTTCCCATTCGAATCCTACGCCGCATCCAATCCTGCGAGCGCACAATAAAGCGAACGTAATTGAATTTCGCGGCGACGATCGACACACGTTACCGTTCAACCGATCCGTTTCGATTTATGAGCGGACCCCTGCAAAAAAAAAAAAAAGAAATAATATTCGCGATACTCGCGTGCGCGAAACGTGAAAATTCGAGCGGAGAGGGAGGGAGATATACCCTCGTCGAGTGTGGAGATTCTCGAGAGCAGGGAGGACTGGAGCCGCGGCGAATTTGGCAACGTTCCATAACCGATATGAGAGCGTGCAGATCGTTATCCGATCCCGTGGATGCGTGGCCCCCATCCCCGTGGGTAATAAAACACTCGTGTACTCGGGTCGGGACGTTTCCCCGCAAAACGCGCCTTTTTGATTTTTCCACCCCTCGAGATCCCACTTATCGAGCATCCACGATTCGAAATAGTCTATTTACGGTGAAAAAGGGTGGCCAGATTTTCGCTCCCTTCCTCCCTTTCTCCCGGAGGATGATTCTTAGGTGTGATAAATCATCGGCCGCTTCCGTGAGAAGATCCACGCGTGAAAAGAGATTGGTAGAAAGAAATCTAATTAATAAATAATAAAGATTAATAAAAATCAACTTTACTACCCCTCTTAGCCATTTACATGGTAATTATATAATATTGTATAAATTATACTATAATAAGATAAGGAAAGTTGAAGAGGCGCGCGTCTAACGGGATTCTCGTCGCGATATGGGAAATAGGAAGGCATTTTCACGGCCGACTACCGTCGAACAAGCTAATCCGTCCGAGGAAAGGGTGGAGGGAAATACACGGAATCCCTGGCCTCGATCGAGGGCCACTCGAACGTCGGAACCCGGGTCTTATTTGCCTTATTCTTTCGAGGGGCGAGAGAGCCGACACCCCTTACAGCCGTCTCCTCTCTCCCCCTCCTCTTTCCGATTCATCCCCTAACCGAGCTAATAAGCAACCCTAAAGAGACGCGGACCGGCAACTGCGACACGTATACACGGGAAGCGGGGGGGGAGGGGGACGCCGGGGGCCAATTTGCATTCATATTCGGGATGGTAATTAGACCGAGGGCATAATAATCCCGATACTCGGACGGTGGTGTGCACAGCCCCACCGAATGGATCCCGGAATAATCGGCCCCTGACTTTAATAATAACGCTGTGGCCCAACAGGGGCGAAATCCCTCACCCCACGCAACCCCTTCCAGCGATTTATTATTTCCAACTTACGAAACCGCATCTCGAAACTCGTACAGTATCGACTTCGTTCCCCATTGTGCGCGCGACATCCCAATTTGCATCGGGAATGTATGAGCGCGGATTCGAAGGAGGAACGGATTCGCGGAGCGGAAGAGGAGCGAAGAAACGACGACGAGATACGTACAGGGAATGTGTATATAGGCGATTATAATTCGATCAGGTACGAGTATTCGCCACGTTCGATCGTCGCGCATTAACCTTTTCGTTCCAAAAGTGGATGGAAGGGATTTTAAAACGGGGAGGGAATGGATTTTCTTTTTTTTCTTTTTTTTTTTTGAAGATAAATCGGTAAATCGGTACGTGTATATCGTGAAATATTTCACAAAGCTGTAGTTGGGCAGAAACGAAGCCTGAAAAATCGTGCGAGCGAAAAAAAGTGCGAATCGGAAAAACCGTTTGTATCTTTCGGTCCGCGAGGCGTGCCATCGAGGTGCGGAAACTGAATATTGTCCCGACTCGTTTGCGTCTAAATCGTGAATTCTCGCGAAAAAAAGAGGAAGAGAGACTGTACGGACGAAAAATTCAAAAGAACGTAGAGCACGATGTAGCGACTCGTTCGCGACTGAACGTCATCGAAGCTTCGCCTAAACGTATATTCCTGTGTTTATATATATATATATATACGCGTCTCTGTTTTGTAAACAGAGGAGTTTGGAAGAAAAACGTGGATAAACCTCGGCTTTCTGCGCACTTATTTTCCGGAAGAATGCCCGATCCCGATTACTCGTCCTTAATGGATTCGTCGAACCATATTATTATACGTATTACATCTTCTCCAATTTAACCAAGCGTGAACCGAAGATCTCGCTTCGTTTCTTCCACCTCTTTCGCTTCTCCTACCGTACTGCACGTGTTCCGAAAAAACTTTTCGGAAATCCGTGTTTCCGTGAACGAGAGAGAGAATTTCAAAATATATCCCTCGAAAAAAATCTGTCAACGTGAAAAAATATATATATATTCCCCGGTGGTGCATTTCTGATAACGCGGCTGACCCGCGATTTTGACCGCGCGAAAAAAAAAGGATATTTCTCCTCGAACGTTGAAACACGTCGAGGCCGATAAAACGACCCGTAATCACGCTCAGTTTCCAAAGTCGCATCCCTTTCCATCGTTTCTTCTTCTCTCCTTCTTTTTTCCTACTCACGGAAATGGAATTCGTGGAATTCCCGCGAAGCGACGCGTGATTACTTACACGCGGGGTTAATAACGAAAGGGGTGCGGATCGATGAGAGAAGGGACGCAGGGGAGAAATGTCGCGGCGAGGATGGACAGGTCCACGCCCCGCGGCATACGGACGTCAGGAACGATTTAGGGTGAAGCGAGTCGGGGCGAGAGTCAAATAGAGACCCCCGTCGCGTTGAAATACGACATTAGGACATCCCATGCTACGTTTAGGGAGGACCTCTATATAGGGTGAGCTGGAACAATTTGGCATGTGTGTGCCGAGAGGAAGCAAATATCTCATAAATTACGGTTACAAGTGTTCTTTATTCCGTTTGGGGGGATTCGCGTTGCGTCTCAATTTCGGATTGGGGAGTGTGATATCTCGCGTGTGAAAAGGATGGAAAATTTCACCGACTCGATAAAGAATATAATAATTCGCATCGATCTGCGAAACGAGCATCCAAACGATTCATTCGTTTATATCCGGCAATCGAAAAGTCACCCGTGGTACATCCGTAAATTCCCCGAGTTCTATCCCTCGTGCATGACAATGACGATGACGGGAGAAGGTCGCATCTTTGGGGCGGGGAAGGGGACGAAAGCTTCCGACATTATGCATCGCTTAAATATCCTGGCTGCCGACAAATAGCCTGACTCATGGGATTTTATTAGGCCACCGTGGGCACGTTCTATCGCGAAATAATAGCGTCTACGTCGAGGTTGACGCTCGACCGTGCAGGATATCGTGGTGTAATAAGTAGCGACGCACGTACACACGTGCACACCACGTCCATACATAATGCATACTCGTACACTCGTATCCCGGCCGGTGCATACGTACATGCCGTATTTGCCCTGGCACTCGAGATCAGAAACGAGAGAGGCGAGATACTTCCTCGGGGATACGGCGAAGAACGGCCATTAAAAGAGAAGTTAAGAGGCAAATGAATTAGTTAAGACGTTCCTTCTTCTTCTTCTTCTTTTCTTACTCTACTTTTTCTTTCTTCTTTTTCTTTTTCTTCTTCTTCCATCTTCTTTTTTTTTCTTTTCATTTCTTCTTTCCTTTCTGCTCCTCGAGGACCGGCCAACGACTCGAATCGCGGCGCTGATTTACCGAGAACGAGCCAACTAACTCGAGCCAGCAATCGGACGGCTGAGAAAGAACACCGGAAATGGCTGCTTTTGTACGCCACTAGCGGATACGAATTATGGGTCGCCCGGCAGAAATTGGAGAACGTTTGTCGTTTCCGTGCTTCATGTAAAGCTTCCCCTTGTTACGCTAACGGCAGTTAACGTGGCCGGTTCAACGGGCGTTATTCTGCGTTGCCTATTTTTGCCTCGGGAAAGCGACGAAATTACTCGCTCGGGTAATTGAAAATAACGGGACGAACGCGATTCGAAATAACGCGCCCGCGAATAATAAGGATTGGACTCGCGAGAACGATTGAAAAGGTTTGAGCTGAAGAATACAGGCACGCGATCCATTCGTTCGCCAATAATCCCGACTCGGTAAAATGATCGATATGAAATTTTCCACGAGAATTCGAATCTCTTCTAGATTCTGATCGATATAGATATTCGAAAGGGAACAATTTCGTTGCTGATACGATGGACACGCAAAAACGTTGACTAAACGTTGTACGGTATTGAAAGATCTCGTATGAATTAAAGATGATCCCACGAGGTATATACGGCGAATAATAAATAAAACTCGGCGCGAATTTAACCTGGTGGAATGAGAACGTGGGGGTATAACGGTTGAGCAGAGTTGCATTGACCTAGAACTAGAACGTTCAATCCGTTCCCTCTACTCTGTAAATAAATAAGTATCCATTCCAGATCGATCCGCGGAAATTGGATCTCTTCAAAGGCTGCGTAGCAACGGATACTTTGTGTCTCGCGAATATTCAGTTACGCAAATATAAAAGGCGGCCTCTCTCTCTCTCTCTTTCTCCTTCCTTCGATGCGTTTCGAATCTGAGAAAGAAGAATCGGCGGATAACCCGGAACCCGATGTCGTCGACGACAGCCACCACGTTTAAATCCCCTTTCGTTCGATTCCTATCTTCCTACGTGAGTAGGCGAACCTCACAAAGGGTGGAGGTCGTTCCAAGATTTCTCCTTTCCACCGACCGTCAACGTGGAACGAGATCGTACGAGGTGGCCGTTACGGGCAACCAACAACCCCCTCAACAACCCCCTTAACGTTTTCTACGATGACCGTAAATTCCTATTAACGAGTTTCCACCCTTTCGCGGAGACAACAACCTTCTGCCAACTCTCGAAACTTTCTCGACCGTCATAAATATTACGAGGTGAAAAAAAGAAAAGAGAAAGAAGAGGATTAATAAGAATGAACGCGGCGGGGCGAGGATCTCTTTCAGGATCCTCCGGGTAAAAGTCACGGTGTTAAGAGGAATTTTATACATTCTCAATTCGCTCTTCCCTCCCCTTCCGTTTCAATATTCATAATAATAATCTTCTCCATAAAGCGGAACGGATGCGTTCGCGAACTAACCAAAAACACTAACAATGAAGAGCAACGGTATCGTCGAGCACAAAAGAGTCCAGTGAGAAACGCCAACCTACGATTTCCTACGTAATAATTCAACAACCTTGATAGAGAGAGGTTTCCACGAGGGGAATGGGAGCGTGGCTGAAATTCTCCGTTCAAATCCAAACGCACGAAAGTGTCGCAGGTGGTCGATCCGTCCCGCAGGCGAAAGCGCAGGATTATTCAAAACTTCCGGCTAATTTTTTCCCCTCGCCCTTTTTAAAACAACCTTGGCCCTTGATTAACCCGCGGTTCCTCGCTGTATGAATATTTATGGAAACTCGCCGCCGCGGTGAGAGTGGCGCATATTTTTTAGGGCGACCGACACGAGGTGGTATATGTACGACAGTACATATATATATATATTGGGTTGGCAACTAAGTAATTGCGGATTTCAGTTGAAGTTGATGACGACCTAATCAAAGCAATAATCGATTCGGATCGTCACAGTACAACTCGTGAGATTGCAGAGAAGCTTCATGTATCGCATACATGCATTGAAAACCGCTTAAAACAACTTGGCTATGTTCAAAAACTCGATACATGAGTTCCTCACGAACTGAAAGAGAAGCATTTAACGCAACGCATTAATAGCTGCGATTTGCTAAAGAAACGTAATGAAAATGATCCATTTTTAAAACGACTGATAACTGGCGATGAAAAATGAGTTGTTTACAACAATATCAAGCGGAAAAGATCGTGGAGCAGGCCACGTGAACCAGCTCAAACAACATCAAAAGCTGGTATTCATCGAAAGAAGGTTTTGTTATCAGTTTGGTGGGATTACAAAGGAATTGTCTATTTTGAACTCTTACCACCCAACCGAACGATCAATTCTGTTGTCTACATCGAACGACTAACGAAATTAAACAATGCGGTTGAAGAAAACCGAATTGACAAATCGAAAAGGTGTTGTATTCCATCATGACAATGCAAGGCCACACACATCTTTGGTCACTCGGCAAAAATTATTGGAGCTTGATTGGGATGTTTTGCCACATCCACCATATAGTCCTGACCTTGCACCATCCGATTACTTTTTGTTTCGATTTTTACAAAACTCCTCGAATGGTAAAAATTTCAATAACGATGATGATATCAAATCGTACCTGATTCATTTTTTTGCTAATAAAAACCACAAGTTTTACGAACGTGGGATTATGATGCTGGCTGAAAGATGGCAAAAGGTCATTGATCAAAATGAGCAACACATTACAGAATAAAGTTATTTAGTTCCATGAAAAAATTGTCTTTGATTTTCTAAAAAAAATCCGCAACTATTTAGTTGCCAACCCAATATATATAAGTAAGAGCCTCAATTTCCGAGACGAGTTTGCAAAAACATCAGCCTTACCTTGGCTCGCGTCCACGAACCGAACAAGCGAGTGGAACAAGGAGCCACTGGATCAGCCGAGATTGGACTTACTCGTGTGTTCTTTACTCCCCCCGCGTGGCGCGGGTAACGAAGGTTGACCGAGATGGAAAAGAAATCGTCCGCCTTTCAAAATATACACGGGAGCCCCCGATTTTCCAGCGACCGGTCGAAATCTTGGAAATCTGCCCCTCTTCTATTTTCCCAATTTTCGCGGGCAAAGAGTTTGAGAGTCTCGCGCGCGGGCCAGTCCCGAGGGCGAAAATTCTTTCGTTCCTCTCTCTGTTCTCTCCGGATAACGCGGAGGGCAAATATTTTTCGAATAAAGTTCACGGTTGAAAAATAAACGTTACGTATTATAAGGGGACCTCGTTCTCCATCTCGAGCCAGGTCCTTCGATAATATTTTTTTCCCTACCTACGGAAATTGTTTTTCCTCTTTATATCAGATATCTCTCGGTTTCGATTATATTCGTCGATACATTTCGAGAACGGACGGGATATCGTTTGCTCGATGTGTATCGATCGAGGAATATATCGTGATGGGGGAGAGGAGGGGACAGTTTCGAGGCGAAATTTCGCTCCCTGCGAAATTTCTTATCCGTGTTTGCCAGCCGCAAACCATCAGGCAAATTACACTGTCCCGGTGAATTAAGCTACTCCAAAAAGCACACATATTACAAAATGTCTCGATTAAATATTTACGTTGAAACGGACGGGTCCGGCTGAGGTCCCCGAGGTACCCGGCACGAAGTTGGTAGCTTCACCTTGCGCCGAGAAATAACGAGAGACCCACCTCTCCATCCTTTAATGAAAATTCCCGCGCATTCGCGTCGTCCCCTCGAAACCGCCAATTAACAGTTTTTTAATCATTCATTCGTTTCGACGTCGCTCGAATTTCTTCTTCCAGCTTTATACATATCCTGTATATATATATATATATATATATATATATATATAGGAATGGATTCGAGGATCGATAAATTTTTAGAGAGGCGTTTGTGAATTCGCTGCGAGTGATACTTTTGGGGGATCATCTTTCTTCGCGGGATGATTCGAGCGCTTATACGTGTTTGTACACAATGTTTCCTTTCCGTGACACGCGCGGTAAAATGGCGGGTCGAGGGACGGGATAGACAGACACGAGGTGAGGAGATAGATAGTGGAGAGACGATGTGGAAGGGAGAGAGAGAGGGAGAGAGAGAGTGGGATTACATTTTCCATTAGCGGTCGAGCCGAGCTTTCTTCGGACTTGTCGCGTTGCCACTCGTGCTGATTATCAAACCTGTTCGGGACAGAAGCTTTTTCCCCGCGTTTTACCTCATTTCCCATTCCTTTATACGGTGAATCACGTGAGCGTAATAATAAAGCAGCGAGTCTGAGCGACATCGCGCTAATGCACGCTCTACCTGCTCTCTCTCTCTCTGTCCTTCTCTCTATATGCACTCTATATATACCTCCTTCTTTTTTTAAATTTACCGCTTGAATCGTCGAAGATTACCTTTTCGAATACGTGGTCCACCCACGGCATTATTTTTTGCTAATATCTCTGTTGGAGTGTAGAGGGAGCACAGTTTGTTTGCAATTGGAATATTTAAAGAGAGAGAAAAAAATCTCTCTTCCCGAAAGAAACCTCGCGTCCCTTGGAGTAACGCGGAATTTTAGATCTTACGTTTGCTTCGCTCGACCGTCTTGCGATAATTAGTCGGGAATTTTTCCTTTAAACTTTATTTGACTCGATCTTATCAATTAATTGCGAGAATCGAAGAACGTATCCGCGATATCTCGAACGGACGCGCGGTTGCTCCGTAAACGATTCGCATCCGTTGCTACTAATTTAATAAAGAGAGGACGGTGCAAATTCATTTTCTCGCGCGATAGGGCCACCCGCGAAGCGTGTTTGCTTCCAGTCTCATCTCGCTTCCAATCTTTCTCTCGCGGAATTCTCGCGCCAGGATACGCGGGAATCGTTAACGAAATACCGAATGTTTATGAACGAATAAATTGAATTTTCTTGGCGATTCGTGCTCGAGCCAAGCAATTAGAGATAGAGCCAGGTCGCGAGGCGAAACAGGGCGTTGATTTTAATCGGTAAAGTGCGCTCGTTCCTTCTTTTTTCTCTACTTAAGATAAGAATCCTAAACATTATCTTTACGAATAATAAAATTGTGCAAATTATTCTTATAGCGAAATATAATAATCGTAATATCATCCAATTTATGTGAAAAATATCCAACTAATCCATCGTGAGACAATCGAAAAAATTTTCAAACAACGGAAAACTGCTTGAAAACTCCTTTTCCAACGATTATGCCAATGATTGTTACAAAGATGTTCGATCCCTCTTCTCGAAAAGAGTTCGTTCACCGATTACCGCCCGTTTTCTGAAACGCTCTTCTGAATCCAAATGGATCGTTCCTCCTGTCAAGTGCGTGCTCTCACGGTCCGCGAGGCAATCGCGCGGACCACGGGATTCCCCGGCCTCGAAATTCCTCCTGCACAGCCTCCCCTCTCCACGCGCTTCTCCGACAACATCCACCCTCGGAACTTTGGTAATATTCGTTAAGGAGGCACCGAGCGCATCCCTTCGTCCGGAGGGGGGAGAGAGAGCAGCAGAACACACATGTATTTACATAACACGGCGAAACGAGAGAAAGAGAGAGAGAGAGACTCGTTTTCACTTGGCCCTCGGGGCTTTCAACCCCTCCTCTTCTATTCAGATCCTCGTCTGGCGGGAGTTTGCAGACGGAACCCCCGCGGCCACTCGCTGCATCCTTCAAGCCGCTTTCCGTATTAGAAAGTTCCAGTCGGCGAAAAGATTCCACGGTTCCGCGACGATCAAACGAGGCTAATTTCATTTCTCGCTGATCGCTCGACCGTGCGCAATAAAACCTTCGCTTCGCTTCTTCGAGGGAAGAGGAGGGAGGGGTGTATACACGGGATAAACAACTCGAAGGGAAGGACGAATAAGAGGCGATTCCCAGCCGTGTTTTTTCTCGCGATTCATCATATCCTAGTGGTGAGTCATCGTCTCTGGGATTCTCTCTCGTTTCTTCCAGTGTTCGATTCGATTAAATTTTTCTATCTCGATATATATATATATATATATATATATATATATATATATATACGGAATGAATTTCTGATTTCGAAACGAATCCTTTCCTTATTGGAATTCCGATTCGATCTCCAAGTTTCGTCTTCTCTCTCTTTTCGAACGGTCGATCGCTTCTTTCACGAGCCTCTCAAGCTTCATATATATATACGGAAACGCGGTAATGATCGAGGTAAACGAAGCGTTAAAACGATCACGCCTATTTACATCAAAGAGTGAATTATCAGCAAGGTGCGAATTATGCGCGTTACGTTAACCGATAAATCGATACTAACTTTTTATTATTAAATTAATCGATACGCACACGACGTATGGAAAAAACGTAAATCGGATTCGTTCCCTAAAGACAAAGACCCTCGTAATACGCTCTCCCCGCTCGGAACGACGCGATTGAAAATTAATCGTCGCTCTGATCGAGAGACACGAAGTAAGCGTGTTTCGAGGGAGTATTATAAAATAACTGTCTAAGCGCGAGCGTTTAAGCACGTAGAGGGGCACGAGGAGGAGAGAATACGTCCGAGAGAATTGCTCGATTGATCGATCAACCGTGCTCGATAAAAAAGAACATTGGCGGCGTCCGCGGATAAAACTTTCATTACGGATCGTAATAGATAAAGCGAGCAGGGAGAAGTGGCAACTTAGCAACCCCCCTTCCCTCCGTTACGACCCTCGAAACGTTAGAAGGCATCCAATTCCTTTTCCTACACCCGCCCGTGTCGCGAATACGAACGCGCGAAACGAATCCAACTGCGGGATGCGGGACACGTGACGCATTTTCGATTGTCGATTCCTATATACGCTTCTATGTATATACGTATCCTCCCCTCCAGCAGGGAAATTTCAACCGTGCGCGTATCTGTGTATATATATGTGTGTGTATATATATATATATAGATAGATAGGGGAGGCTGTCGTTTCTATCCGGGAAAAAGGAAAGCGCCGACCCCTCCCCCTCTCCCTGTATTTTGAATTTTTGACGAGAGGGAACACGACGTCCCGCCGGAATTCCATTCCGGGCCGAGTCGTAACGCCTGTCGCTGATATTTTTCCGCACGACAGATTCGCGTGTATATGGTTAAGTGCTCGATTCTGTCGGGAGAATCGAGCTACAAACGAGAATTCCTGCCTTTTAATGCTCCATGGCCGCGTCCATCGCTCGCTCTCCCTCGATCCAAGCGAAAACGCCGAATTCGTTCGAGCAGCGGATTTTTCCCGTCAATTCCTATCCGGGATATCTTTGAGCTGATGAGACGAGAATTTTCTTTTCTTCTTCTTCGGGGAGAATATATGCTTCTTTACGATTATAATACTCCTCGTTTACAGTTTTTAAAACGAGGGAGGGAGGCACGTCTCGAGAGACTGGAACAACGAGATAGGTTAAAATTGTAAGGACCGACGTTCTTCTTCGCGAATTTCATTAAAATTATCTTACAGGAGTAAATATAGTCTCAGTAACTTTATATGTGTATAAATACCGTGAGGAATTGGGATGCGACGGGAGAAGGAATCCCGCCGCTTCCCTCTCCGACGTTTAATAACGCGAGAATTTTTCGAAACGATACCCCACTCGTGACACGAATGCAAAGGAACGTCGATGAAATTCCCAGACAATATAAACAAGCGGAAAATAATAATTTCCCCGAAGTGCCATTATAACTCAAACAACGGTTTAAGAACCGGCTCGCGTTTTCCGGCTCCCGGTTTATTCCGTTCTGGTAGGGAACTCCGTTACCAACCGACCGATAACATCAAACCACACTTTGAAACGCACACAAATATTCGAACGCCAACCCCTTTTCCTTCTCCCCGAGAGGAGAGACGTAAATAGGCAAATTAGTTTTCTCGTACGCCGCGTCACTCCCGCGCATTCCTTTTCCTCGAACGGAAGGGGAAAAATTCGCGATACAGAAATGCACTGAGAAATAATGGGGACGAGGATGGAAGGAAGAAAAATATTCGAGTCGTTTCGAGGAAAAGGAAAAAAAAAAAGAACCGAGAAAGAAAAATCGTCGATTGAAAAATATGATACAAGGATGACGGAATAGAAAAATTATTACGCGTGGATTACGATGATTTTCCACGATGCGATCATCTTTGTCTTCGCGAGAAAAATATTATCCTGGGAAAAAAATATCCGGAAAAATGTCACCCAAAAACCTATCAAGGGTGCAACGAGCAATTAGCTTTTCGAAAGCTTTCCGTATCGAGCTATTTCCCTCCCCTCTCTCCCTTTTTTTTAATCCTCAGTTTTTTAATCACGAAAATAGAAATTCCCCCATCGTGCACGTGAAAATATATTCCACGCAGAGGGTAGAGGGAAACGTTGATTCCGTTGCCCATATTGTTACACGTAACGCGAGATGCCTCGTGAATAGTAGCCGAATCGGTGTATAGTCGGTGACAGAATAAAGCGACAAGATATATATATATATATACATATACACGGCGACGTGAAAGTGCGCATTGTACACAACGCGCCACTTGAATCTTTGAGTGCGTTCGCGCACAACCGTCCCCGATGCCGTCAAAGCGACGCTTGATCTTTTGATTTTTTGCCTACCAAGTGGATAGCTACTGATTGTTGAATAAAACGCGCCGTCGCGTAAACAGAAAATAGAACCTGGAACCTTTCGTTCTCGTTTTCGATCGAGATCCGATTAATTTAGATTTCTATTTCGTTTTTTCCGACCTAATTCCACTTACTGACTTATCTCAATTTTTTTTTTTTTTTTCTTAACAGAAATTCCATCTTCTTTAACGATTTCTCCAACGGTTGCGTTAATCGACTCGATGGTCGACCAAGCGTTTCTCGAAAAAAAAAAAAAAGAAAAAGAAAGTGAAAATGTTGGTTCAACGAGGATCGTGTTCCGCGCACTTTAGATAATTAAAGAAAGGAAAGAGGGGAGGAAATTTTGAAGGCGGAAGAAATTTCAACGTCGGCCGTATTTTTAAACCTACCCCTACGTACGCTTCATCCCCTGAGATCTCCAACTTCGTCATAACCTAGCTCCCGAGGAAAAAAAAAAGAGAACCTGATTTACGAGGGGCCAACACGCACGTTTCTCCCTTATCTCGCGTACGCACAAACCCCAGTCACGCGCCTTACGTTAACCGTGCGTTATCAGCGGTATCGTGGCGGTCACGTGGCGGTCCGCCGCCATTGTCACCGTTTACGTGCCTCGAGACGATTGCCACCATCTCCTCAATCAAGATTCCTTACAGTTTTTACTCTCCGCTCTTTCGTATTTCTCCCCGCCTTTTTCGAGAAATTTTCCGAGCAATAATTCTTCCCGCAAAAATTTAATCTTAATCTTTATCTTGCTTCAAACCTTTCTTCTAATGTTTCAGCTAATTTTGTAATAGTACAATAAAATTAATAATCCAAATCTGCAAGAGGCGAGATAATTTTAGTAAAGAGCTTTCACGAGCTCTCGCTACGTATATCTGGATGGTCTACACGTGACTTTGGATCGCTGGCCATTGTCGGGTATCGGTAAATCCTCACTCGCTTTTTCCTAGGCCACGCGTAGTTCAAGTGTCTGCTATAAATTGTTCTTAAGCTGAATAACGCCGGGCTATCTACCCCTACGACCCTTAAAAAATAGATATGGTTCGGAACGGCTGACCACTGATGGTGAGAAAGAAGGGGCGCGGAATATTATCAACTTTCAAATACTCTTTGTACTGCGCACGAAAGAAATTTTAAAATTATTAGAAATCTCGATTACTTCTCCAGCTCGAGATAAGAGTAAATACGAATAATATTTATCGCGCAAATGCACGAAAGCAAGAAATTCGACGAATTGGATCGAATTACTTATATTTTTCGAATATATAAGATTCGATCGATTCTCGTCGCTTTCACTCGTCACTTATCTTGATCGATCATTAACTTCTGGTCGATACTTCGACACAGATCGGATCAAACGAGATCCATAACGATCCGATTTCGAAGTTAAAATATATTAAATCCGCTTTGATAAAATCTTACGGGAGCAAACAGAGATAATAAAGATGGAGAAAGCGACTTTCGATGATTCTTTTTTTTGTTTCTTTCCCAATCGAGTTTTAAAAGTTAAAATTCTTACTATTCTTATTCAATTTCCATTCAAAGGATAATGCCAAGAAAGGATGTGCTTATTTAAATATCATTACAAGCAAAGGATTAATTTAGAGCAAAACTGGAAGATGGGCGGGAAAATTCAGAGCTACGATAATTCGATCGAAATTGAACGAAATTTCTTGGATACGCGTGAAATTTGCAGAAGTCTTTATAATTTAATTCGGGCAAGGGAAATTTTTCAATCCTTTTTATTCTCTTTTCTCTTTCTCTCTCTCTCATTCTTTGCATATTTTTACGACTGCGATAGTTGAAATACGATAAAGAGAAAACATTCGAATAAGACGAAGAGAAATTTTTTGAACGATAACACCGATTCTTTTTCCTTTCGAATTCTGATTGGCCGTTGCGATATAAATTAGACGACACCATCTTTAAAATGAAACGTCGATTACCCAATTAGAAGAGGCGCCACCCCAATTCCTTCCATTTTCATTCCCTCGAGTGTTAGCACGAAGAAAACGGTGTACATTAAAGGGAGGAGTACGATAAAGAGGGGAAAGGCCACCCTTCGAAAACGATAAAAATAATCTCCAGGGAGAGCGGTTACCAAATAAGAGTGTCATCTTCCCCTAAGAAAGAAACCTCTGCATCAAATAAAAATAAACCTTGTTGCAAGAACAGAGAAATGCACCGTGCGGTATTTAAACGATCGTCGCGAGCAACCGTTTCGAATGAAAAAAGATCAAAGAGCCGACAGAAACAATTCCTTAATCAAACTGAAATGAAACGTGAGCTTTTACGAAAGAATACTTTACTCGATTAACCAGCCTCAAGAGATAGCTCATTGGATACAAACTCTAAATAAACCCTCTGTATTCCAAACTTCTTCCTTGTTCACGCGAGAATCAATCGAGAGAAACATCCAACTTGGACGAAATATGGAAATAAATCCACGCGCAGGGACGAACAAGTTACACGTAAATCTAATACGAAGCCGAGGTTAAGCCGAGCAGAAGCGGTATCGGTGTCGAAATACTCGATTTCGACCTCTCGTTTCGTGTTTCCGCAAACACGGAAGGAGGAGGAAGGGCGCGGACCCTCCTTGCGCGAGGGAGGCGTGTACGGGCGAGCATAAACGCTCTCGGTGTCGGTCGCGCGTGTGTACAGTGGCGGGCCTATACAAGGAACAATGGGGAGGCAAGTTTGTCCGGTTACAACGCAAGGAAGGCTTCGCACGGCGCTACGATACAGTTCGCCGGCGTTAATTCATGCAAACACATCACGGACAGGGAGAGAGAGAGAGAGAACTGTGTTTGTGTTTGTTTCGTGGCCATGACGTTTGCGCGACCCTAAACTATTCCGACACGAGCGTACAAATTTCCTAGATCCTCGACTAACCTTACCACGACCCACGTCTTGTATCGATAAAATATATTTCACAGCTCTTTCGATTCAGCTTTCTCTCGTAATTTCTCATTTTCTTCTTTTCTTTCCTTCTGTTCTTTCATTTTTTTTTTTTTTCGTATCACCATGTCGAGTGCGAAATTTCAATATTAACCCTTGCCTGTCAAAGGTCAGCTCCCGTTTATTATTTTGCCGACACGTAAAAGCGCGATAGCCTGTCGTTTCAACGGTGTGGAGAAAAATATCGGTCACGTATATATATATATATATATATATATATATATATATATATATATATATATATATATTGGACGAGCATTAATCCCTGGCTCCTTTTATTTTCACTTCGGTTGTCACGCGAAGGCATAAGTTCGCAGCTATCACCGAGACGAGGCGGCCGTATTTTGTTCTCGCGCGATACAAATTGAATATCGATCAACATCGTACGCGAGCCGATACGTTGAGCGTAATACACGCACGGAGGTGCAACGATAAATCGTTGTTTCACGGTAAATCGATGGCTCGCACTTTTATTAAAGTCGGATCTGGCGTTTCCTCGCGCGGATTCGATCGTTTAATCGTTGTGATTAAACCGATGCCGCGCACGGTGTGTCCGCCAATTAAATAACTCTGCCCCATATAATTAACTGGATATACCAACAACGGAGGTAGCATCGTGTCAATAACCCGCTTTGCACAATGGCGAATTCCGTTTTCATTGTTCGCGTCGGCCTAATTGCGGCCAAACTTGCGCCATTCGAAATTCCCTGTTTCCGCCTCGTCAAACGGTGGCCGGCCAAACACCCCACTCTCCAATTTTCGATACTTCAAAATCGAGGCCAAGCAATCGATAATCGCGTAAACCTTTTAACTTTCCTCTCCCACGATTTTACATTTCTTTTCCATTTTTCCCTCCTCGAGTTTCCCTTTCGCTTCCCCATCCACGTATGCACACGTTCGCACGATTCTTCCTCTCCCTCGACTTTTATTTCTCTCTCTTTAATTATTCAAATCGACGCCACAATTTCCGTCTCTATTCTCCTTCCTTTCATATACGATTTAGAAAGAAAACAGTTACTACAATTCGCTCAAATTGGACGCTTCATTAAAAATCAAACGAATCGTTTCTCGATCGACTCTCGTCACGAATACAGAAGCGTCTTCGAAACAAACGAGGAACGGAAAGAAGAGGGAAATAAGAGAGAGAGAGACAAGGATAATAACACGTTGTGGAAATTCTTAAGGGAGAGCCACCGAAAAGAGAGATATTCTTTCGGCTTCTCCACGCTCGTTACCCGGCCAATTCCCGAAAATACTTACGACGCGCGTAAAAATCAGCGAATTCCACGAGGCGGTATTTTCCGATAACGTAAGCAGCTCGCACGAGTTCTCGCGACTCGCCCCTCCCCCATCCGATCCGATCCGATCCGATCCAACGTCGCGCACGCACACACGCCGCATTCTTTCGCTCTGGAATTCCGCCGCTTTGTCCCGCTTTAGCCGCATCGCTGGTGGATAGGCTGACATTCGACCCCGTCGCACGTATTCCGCCGAGAGAATCCCCCGAGATATTCGTGGAAAGGGGTGAAAAATATTAGACAGGTTATATCGGGGGGCTTGGATTCCGCTCCGTCGCCCTGTTTTTCTTCCCTTATCCCCGATAACGTACCCGCGGTACAGTTTCGTAATGCTGAATATAAACCGGGATGGAAAATGTGTGTATATGTATATATATATATATGTAAGATACGTGTTGGCTGGTAGAGAAAGAGAGCAAGGATCGAAAGAAGTTTAGAGGAAAAAAAGGAGGGATTATGGGAAATATTTCGATTTCCACGAGAAATTGATCGAGAGAGAGGTGATCCTCCTCGTTCGAACTGCTAGATTTAAATAGCAATAAAGGGAGAGAGAAAAGGCGAGGGAGAAGGAAATTTGGCCAGTAGATGCGGCGAGAGATCGGCCACGATCCTTTGGTAACGGTATTACAGCAATTTCACCGGTGGCCAAACCTTTTCTTCCCTACCCTCCCGATATTATTTCCCCGCCCCGGGGCAAGAAGTCAGATTGCCCACTCCCCTTTCCTCCCCGCATAAAGATGTTCGACGATGGCCGGCCCAATTGTATCCCCGACAAAGGTGTGCTAGGTATTTCGTCCGGTCTCCAAGATTTTCGAAACGCTCTGGAGTTGCGTTTAACCGTGGATGAAAATTACGAAAAGAGGGGAAGAAGCAGAGAGCCAAGGCCATCCGTTGGTTGCATGATGGCGGAGAAGAGGTGGATCCTCGTTTCGACGACGACGATGGTTGAGTGGAAATTTCGGCAAAGTTGAAATTCGACCCGAGTAAGATGGAACTCGGCCACCTTGTTTCGTCCAAACTTCATTCTCGTCTCTCCGCGAGCGAAGATTGTCGTTGCAGCCATGCTCGTTTGCTCGGTTATATGCAAATAGAAAATATATCGTGAATGGAAGCTGGCTTCGCCAACTCTCCTACCGGCTTGTTCGTTCGACCATTTTACGTACTACGGCCACGTCTATGGTATGGCGTAATTGTCGTCGAATTTCCCAACGGTCAGAGGAATATTTGGAAAATTTCGCCGTCCCCCAAGATCCCGTTCGTTCGTTGTTTCCGTGAAACAAGAGAGAGAGAGAGAGAGAGAGAGGAAAGGGTTTTAAGCGTTCAAGCTGAAGAGACAAGGGATCTTGGCGGACGCGCGTTGTTCTCGCGCGAAACATTCGAGATATAAACGTATGCAGAAACGTCGATATCGTGGATACAACGATTCGAAGAGGGGCGGACAAATTTCACGTTACCGGTCGTATCATAGCTTCTATCTCCATGAAGATTGCACGTCCGCCCACCCGCGTGCAGAGAGTTTTCAATTTTCGATAGAGATCAAATTTCTGCTCGGCCCGATCCCTGTAGAAACATACGGGGAGGGGGAGAGAAGGGACGAGTGTCAAAAATGGACAAGAAATCATTCGACGTCGATTCGTTGACAACGATATTTCATGGATCGTGTTTCCCCGATGCTCCGCGAGATACGAAGATGGATAAAACGTTGAAAAATAGAATAGAAATTTTGCGTCCAAAATTTCCGCCCGTCGTCTAAACTTTCATCCAATTTTATGATATTTCCCCAAGTGTATATTCTTGAATATAAACACGAATAATTCTCCTTCTAATATTCCTTTAATACATCTTCCACGACGATCTATTCCTCGATTCTTCGAAGATAAGACACAAGGATGTGTATTAGAAGGGAAACGAAGCGACGAATCGTTTATTTTCCCTTGCCGGAAAATCGCCGCGTATTTACGAGCCTCCGATCGAAACTGGTACGCAGTACAGATTGTTATCGTCAGACTAGTCATAGATATCGAGGGATCCGCAACGAAGGGGCGGATTTCGAATCCGTTCTCAAACGCTGCCATCAACCAGAAGAACGGAATTGCGATCCTTATCGACTGCTTCTCCACGGACAGATTGAAAAACCTTCGTCTCCGTTCGTTCCCCATCGCGTCGATACGCAACGTAGTACAGCGATCGACTGACTGGTCGGGACGTAATATCGCCACGTAAATATCGCCGTTCGAAACATCGTTTGCCCGCCACGCGGCCCGATCCTCGCGCGGCCGAGAAACAAAAGCTGAAATACCGAGTTTGCCTCGACCTCGTTTCGCGCGAATTTCTATCGGTGAACGGATTATTCTTTTCTTCTCTTCTTCTTTCGTCCATCCGAGAAAAGAAAAATGTTTTCCACGTATTTTTTCGTCGCGATTTTTATGGACAATGAGCGAAATAAAATTGTCTTATATATCTTATCTCGTAAACTCAGTATCATTATAAAGTATCATTATATCGACAAGGTTTCTTCTTCTCTAGTTCAAATGAAATTAAACTTCGCCAAGTCTGATTCGACTTTCTCTCTTTCTTCCACGAATCACTACTCTCTTCCAAACGTTGCTCGCCAACGACTCCATCGAAACGAGAAGATATTGAATCCCGAACGAAAAGCTGGAACGAAGAATTACGTTCAATCGTAACGTGACACGGGGTGGGTGGCCTACCACCCACGCTTCGACCCTCGACCCAAACGGACGTTTCGTCGAAATTTACACATCGTATGCCCCGCGGTGGGCCGACGATTTTCGTAATTTTCGTCCGGAAACGGACACGTGCGCCTCGAAACTCGAACACGAGCAAGGGTGGGTCACGTGCCGTCCCACAGCGCAACGTCCTTAATGAAAAATGCGGGATGGTTGGCGCGGCGTTCCTTAAACGGCGCGGTCGTAACGGAAATATGCAAACATCGAACGGCGTTGCGGTGGTTCGAGATGGATATTGGACGAGGGCTCCTGATTCCACGCTCCGGGCTGAATTTTGAAACGATGTTGAATTTTTGGTTCGATTAATACGGGGGAATCTATACGCGAGAGTACAGATGGAGAGGCGAGAGAAAGTATTTCAGAGTGTGTTTAGTCTGCGGGTTGGCTCGAAAGGGATGGATATTCGTGTAATTTTATCCTATCCTTTTCCTTCTTTCCCCTTTTTTCGCACATATTACACGCGACGAGTCACGTTTAATTTATTAATATCGCTGAATTTTTACGCAACGAATCTAGTCTCGAGAAGGAAGGGAACGGAATAATCGACGAGGAGTCAGATTTAATCGGGCGCGACGAATACGTATATCGAATAATAAACGCGAATAAACGTATTACATTTTATACGGTTAAGTGGATTATAATATTTATCCGAGATTCGGGGGAGCTGCAATATCGAAATTTTACACGGGGTTACGTCCCAACCAAATATCCAACGTTAATTTGCATCAAGGGATTACCCGTTACGTAAAGGCACGCCTACCGATAATTTGCGATGAAAAATTACGATAAGTGCGCGGCCGTGCACGCGGTGCGCTTCCAGGCCAGTTTTTGGATTTAACGGGCTCCGCCAACCGTAAAATTGTTTCGAGCGGGCCGATTAAAGTTGCTACCGGTTACCTTCCAAGGGCTAAATGTTAATTTAGACCACGGATTTCTCCATTACACCAAGGATAATTAACTTTTACACAGCTCGATCGTCGCGATCCCTTACAGTTCGCGCGAGAACTTTTACGATTATACGCGCCCGGTATTTTCACCTTTCGAAAATTTCTCTGATATTTTGGAAAGAAAAATGTTTCGATGGAGGAGAAACAAGTGAAGAAGTTATTTAAACAATAACTCGATGTGATAAATCGGGGATCGATATTACATCGAACAAGAAATATCCCGATAATCCCAGATAATCATAAACCGCGTTTAGATTTAAGTCACGCTTGCAAATTTACTAGTAGAATCTTCATAGTACAGAAAAATCGAGACCAATTCTCTCTCGATAAGATCGAATTGAGGAATAATAATTCGAATCAATCGTAACGACTTCCAATCCTCGAGTAATTTTTTTCGTGAAAAATTGAAAGCGAGACAAAGTATATTATTTACAATTACCATTATAATTGTCGACGTACTAATTGCCACGTTGAGCAGTTTGCAGACGCGACCGAATACGTGTACAAAGTTTCGTTACCACGTCAGAGGCAAAATGTTCGAGACAAGGCAAGAGCTCGAGATGCAAATTCCAAAATTTCCCGACAACCAGCGTGCAACGTCTTGCAACGACCTCCGAGCACGAGACAGAGACAGAGATCCGCGCTTCGACCTTGCTATACTCTCGACACGAGAAAGAATCGCAATTTACGAAGCAACGTTAAGCAGCTTTAAGCTCGATACGGATGGCAAGGGTTAAAGAGGGTCGTTCCAGGAATCGTACGAGATGCCGCGAGCAAAAAGGCGTGCCAGCAGTTGCCTCCTCTGTGATTTACCAGCCAACCCCCTGCCACCGCCCCCGGAGTTGTCCAACTGTTGTTCAAACTGTTGCGAGCACGGGTTACGCGATATCAACCTGAGAATTATGAGCCCTCGTGATGAATAGCTGTTTTTTCGAGAGAAAAAAATATCGATAGCATTCCTTTTTTTTTTTCAGAAACAAGCATCGTTTCTCGAGTCATTAAATAATTATCCCAATCAAGAAGATCGAGCAAATTTATTATTCTTAAACGTGCTTCCCTCTTCGAAACATACGTACATACAGGGGGAAAAAAAAATAAAAGAGACGTCGAACATCGATCGAGCGTAAACCCAAATTTGACACAGGGTACGCGAACAGAAGGGAGGGATGATCTCCCTTCCTACGTTTGTCTCGTTCGAAACAAACTGGGAAACAACTATTTAATGCGGATAACAACATTGTGTGTAGTGTTCCCATTGTCGAGGGGCGAGAAAAAAAAGACGAAGCAGAGGAAGAGAGAAAAGAAGAAAAAAGAGGAGAGAAATATTCACCCTCGAGGAAATA
Source organism: Apis mellifera (assembly GCF_003254395.2). Lineage (NCBI taxonomy): Eukaryota > Metazoa > Arthropoda > Insecta > Hymenoptera > Apidae > Apis > Apis mellifera. Next base: position 9,576,564 of record NC_037649.1, read on the forward strand.
TCGAGGAGGGAGAGAATAGTCGAACAATTTCCGTTCGATTTCACGCCTCCTCTGTCAACATTAGCGAAAATATCGTTGCGACGGCGCGGCAGATGCGACAGAGGAGGAGGATCTCGCAGTGTGTACTTACATAAATTGAAGGAGGGGAGGGTCGCGACGACATATGTCGCCGATGCATCTCGCGACAAAAGGAGGAAAATATCGGCGGCGTGAAATTAGGGCGGCGAATCGGGAGTGCGAGATCGAGCGTGAAACGACGTAATATAAGGGGAGTGACGCACAGATTGGGGAGGGAGGGGGGGAAAGATATGGACAACGCGTGGCCGCGGCCCCCCATGGGAGAGGACGAGCTCGCCTCATTTCCGCACCCGCTATATTAACCGATTAATTAGAAATCGTTGCCTCCTCGTCGACGCCATCTTAATCTAAGGGGAGCCTCTCGAGCGGGGGATGCTCGTCAGTGTGGAAATTACGCCCGTGGAGAATACGGAGAAATTACGCCATCGCTCACCGCTCCAACTTCCTAATTTCCTACTTTTTCCAAACAAATTTCCGAGACTCGATTGGAATCGATTAATCCTGCCGCTCCAATATATATCTTTTCCAATTTACAAGAAACACGTACACGTTGTGGATGGATATATATATATATATATATATGTTGTACTTTCACCGAGTACGCTTTTAAATTCTGCAAATTGGCACGAATTATCGCCGCCGTTGCGGCAAAAGAAAACACGCCGTGTTTCCCCGTCGAGGAAAGTAAAAAAAAAAAAAAAAGTGTTCGTTCACGCTCGATCGATCGTTAGAGAGGAAAGACAGCGGATGGTTCTTTCGTTGGCCGATAATGCCTAAAGGGGGCGGAGATATTGCGCCGGTGAAAAAAAAACGTGATAATTGGATCTCCGCACGGAACAGGTGGTCGGCGACGATTTTTCTCTTTATTTGCGCCAGATTTTTAATGAGATTAATAAAAAAAGGAACGCGTATTCTCCGCGTCTAATTCTATAAGTTATTTAATAAATTTGTCCAGGATCAACAGGTATTCCCATCGTTGCTCGAATAATCGATTCGCTCGTTGTGAAACGATTAACGTGATAACGATCGAACGTCAAATTTGTTTCAATCCTCGATGTTATTCATCCATTCGATCACTGATGTTTATCCCTTCGTATGTTTTAATCCTGTAATCTTCGAATCTTCGAATTTTCTACGTAGATTCTTTTTCTAACGAGACGGAGATTTCGATGACGAGGGCTCGATAAGATAAGGAAAATTCGTCGGGGCGTCCATCGAACTAAACAACTAAATACCCGCATCTTCTAAACTTGGCCGCGCCATTGCACGGCACTCGCCGATGCGGCGCACCGCGCCATTGCACCCACGCAGTGGAAAAGAGGTTGTAAATGTGGACCAAGGCTACGGATTGTAATGCGATACCCAACTGCTTTCGCACGTATGTTGCAAATCCTTGGTTCACGCCCCGTTTTTCTTATGTTAATTTATTCCACCGTGGCTATCAATCGGCCCCATTTCACTATCGATGATCGCATAGCCGCGCGCATTTCTCCGCAAATTCGTGCGAAAACAAATCCCCCTTCGTTTTTCTCTCCCCGTTTCATCGGGATAGAAGGGACGAGCGATGAACGCGCATCTGCTCCAAACTTTTCCAATTTTATCTGGCAACGCGTTACCTTTTGTTTCGCATCTCCTCAGAGAGAAATGGATTTTCTTGCGGAATACACGTATACGTTAAACATTTTATACGCGGCATACTTGGAATACGATGGGAAGAGATATCTTGGCTTTGCCAACTTTGCAAACGAACCATCTCGCGCGTATTCTTCCTTTCCTCTTCGCGCCGCAACAGCATGAATCAACTCGAGGTCTTCGACTCGGTCGATTTTTCCATTTCTTTATCTTTTTCTTTTTTTTTCTTAACGTTTAATCGCAGGATTCGATTAACAGGATGGAAGAATGGACCGTGGAAACTAGGAAGAAAGGGAAAGAGGGAGATAGGTAAAGGTTTGTCGATAGGAATGCTCCTTTCAGGGGTTCGATTTCACAGGTAACCGGGCGGGCAAAGAAACGACAAAAGGATACTGACAGAAGGAATTCGGTGAATATCAGCCACGGCACGCCACCTATCAAAGCGTACAATAAAAGCCAAACGAACCGTGAATTTTCCGCCGTCACGCGTCCAATACTTTTCCCCTCCCCAATGGCGAAAAATATCCATAGACGAGGGAAAAGTATCTGGCAGCAGAGCGTACGGGACGCGCGGATCGGTGTCTGCGTAAACCCTTCCATCGAATCGTCCTCCTCCTCCTCCTCCTCGCGCTCAGACATGCAAATAACTCGTCGGCTTACGACGAGCTTCCCCGCTCGATTTGCCAGCCAATCCATGCCCAATAACGCTAATTCGATCGGTTACGGGAACCGTTCATTAGTTCCCTCTACGAAACTTTTCTATTTCGATTCTATCCGAAATCGAGGATGTCTCTTTCACTGCTACTTTATTACGGCGTGTGGTTATTCCGGAAGCCCCTGCGTATATCCAGACGGCGCTAAATAATCACAGAGAGAGAAAGATCGAAGGGAGAGAAGGTTGGCCGAGACGACGTATATCGGAATCGATATAACGGATCGTGGCAAGTCAAAGCCTCTCCCTCTCTGGACAAGGAACCACTTCGGACGGATTTCGCTTCATATTGCCGCTGCAGGGGCTTCGAACCGGTTAAAGGCGGTTGCGTACGTGGCGTTACCGTTTTCTCGAACCGTGTTCTCGTGTAAAAGTGGCGAACACACACAGTGTATATATATGTACGTACGTACGAAGGAGTATCCGGAAGGAAGGAGGAAGACGAAGAGGAGGAGCGGGGAAAGGCCTTTGAACGGTGTTACCCCGAGACAAAGCCATCATCTCAGCATTGTCTGGGCCAAACCAAGCAAATCAACCGCCAACCGCTTCTCCTCCTCCGTCACCCACCTCCTCGCGCACTCCTGCTCTCTCGAGTCCAAGCTCATCCTTTGCCCCTTGTGCTTTCGCGCCAACACCGTGCATGCAGGCCAACCCCCTCCCCCTCGGCTACCAAAGGAAGCCGCTGCCTCCGTTCATCCACGTCGTGCCCCAACTTCCAACTCTCTATCCTTGCCCTGCATCTTTCGCCAAGGAAATCGAAACTTTCCTCTTACAGGTTTGCCACACGGGTTGCTCGAAACGAGAGCAAGCGGGACGGTTACTTCGTACAGGTTTGAGAAACGTCGGATTGAGAAGTATAATTGTCGTGTTTTGAGATGGAATGCCAGAGAAGATGGAATTTTAGACAAGTTTTCAACCAGGTCGAAATTGTATCGTACGAAAATATATACGTGTGTATTTTTCGGCACGATGGCGAGCCGATAACGTGGGAGTGTGAGTCACGCCGCTCACGTAGGAGGAAGAAAAAAAAATCGAATGGATGTAATTTCATCGCGAGGCATCGAGTTCTTCGAGATATATATATATATATATAATATTATTGGCCGCCTTGGGAATCGCAATGAGCGAAGCGAATGGAAACACGTTAGAGGACGCGTTGGCTCTACGATTATTAACAGTCTCCTTTCGAGTCTCTTTCGAACAAATGTTTGTTAATTTCGGAATATCAATCGACGAGAAGGAACGTTTTATTTTGACTCTATTTCGAAACGATACAATGTACTGTCGCTCGTTTTCCCGATTTTCTCATTTTAAGAATCAAAATGGAAGAGCGGTTGAACTATTTTCACGCGTCTAAAAGATTTCCGGTACGAAAACCTTTCTCAGATCTTTCGTCGAGGCGGGAATACACTTTTCGGTATCGGGCTCACGTTTGGAACAGTCGCCGTCGAGTCATCGTGGCGCACGGTTGTAAAACTTTGTTCCTTACTTTTCCCTGCTATTCCCTCGCGAAGGAACCTCCCTCCCTCCCTGGAAATCCTCTCCAAGAATATATATTCTCTCAGATTCCTACGCGAAATGGAAAAATATGAATATTTAACTGCGCTAGTTTTTTAAAAGGGGGAGGGAGGGGAAAAAAAAGGAACAGTGGATCGAGCGCAGTGTTCATGACGTGTTGGTGGCCGGTAAAACGGTAAAAGCGTGAGTAAAACGACGAGCGGCATATTAACCGGAAACGCCGGCCTCCAAGCACAGGTGGTTGCGTGAAACCCGTCTCCACCCAAGCCGCCATTGGGTTCACGCTACGTTACGCACATTCCACCTTGCTGCTCGAATAGCGTACATTCTTCGCGTACACGCAACCTGCACGTGTTCCAATCCGACATAAAACGATAGCTTATCGATGAATTTTTATCCTCAACTTCTCCGATATTATTATTATTATTATCGTAAATTATACGTAAAGTTGATACGTACCGGTTTCGGTAAATTTCAAAGCATATTTCGATCGTTGATAATGAAACAAGTAGACACGTGGATGATGTAAGTGAAAAGAAGAAAAAAATATACATCTTTTTCATTACGCAGTTTCTTACGCTTCGTTAAAATTTACGAAACGAAGCCTATCTATCATTATCCACTGTTCCGGAAGGATTAAGATAATAATCCGAGACCTTGTAGCGCGGCACACGAGGCGTGTAATTAATTCAGTTTAGTTTAATAACGATCATTCGAACGGACTAATTTAAAGATAGACAACGAAACAAACGTTCTCCAAGAGATCTACGAAAGAGAGATCTACGTAAGAAAAATTGCCGAGCGAATCGTGAAAGAAGAAGAAGAAGAAGAAGAAGAAGAAGACGTTAGTTCAATATCCAGAGAGCGTAATTCACGCTGGCAATATCCGTGCACCTGTGCGCGCTTATGGATCAGGATGGATCCGGGTATGGAAGCGAGCGAGGAGGGGCGAAGACAAGCTCTGGTCGTCGACAGTTACGACGATGACTATGACGAGGTCTGCGGGTTTGCGGTTAACCCTATGCACCAGCCGGGGAGAGAGAAATAGGGTCAGTGCGTTGCATGCGAATAACAGCTAATCGCTGTCTAATAAGTTTGCCCGCATAATCGATAACAGACGTCGCCTCGAGCGCCGCTTTAACAGCAGCAGGAGGGGGTGGAGGAGAGGGTGGAGGAAACCGCGGAGGATTTCCACGATAACGCTCGATAAATGATATTCGATCGATTGCCTCGTTGATGGCACGCGGCGACAATCGATTTCCAAGAATCGTTCCATTACCGATTTACGCTGGGCAAATTTCTCAACGCGCCGATCGTCCTACGTTTCGTCGAAAAGAAGAGAAAGGTGTTCTGCGCGCGCCAATTTTTTTTTTCGAGAGAGGGAACAAAAATGGTACGATACGAATCTACCGTTGTACGGGACGGTTAATAACGGAGGCAGATACAACAGCGATCGACAGCAATATCGACGGGGTATTATACGCGTGCCATCCATCGATGCCATTTGCAATCGTGCCGCTCGTAGCTGACGGCCAGATCTCGTTTCAGTTTCGACGATTATACGAGGTGAGTCTGCAATAACGCCGACTGCTTTCTCCGACTATTCCCCCATCCTCCCCAATAATCGACAACCTGTTACGGGGTTTCCATTTAAATAAACCTCGCTCGGATCCCGCCCGATTTCAATTTTATCCCCGAATTTAAACCTAACCTCGCTCAGGTTTAACCGCGTTTGTCTTTTTCGCGATCGTCTTGAGATCGGCTAATCAACCGTTTTTTTTTCTTTTTTTGATGGATGGATAGAAGGAAATTAACGGAATACTTCTCTATATCGGGTGGATAATCCGATTAACGCCGCCAAAGGGAGAGAAAAAGGGAAAGCTACGAAATTACTTGGACTCGGATTGGCGATTTAACGAAGGAAAAGAGAGGGGGGGTGGGTTTTTCCTTTCTACAAATTCAACGAGAATTATGATTTCATTAAGGAACGGAAAATCGTTCCGATAGCGCGGAATCGTTTCCTTATAAAGAAAATTGCGGTATATTTATAAAGGTACGGGCAGACAGCGGAGGAAAAATTGAACGAAGTTAATTATCCGGGGAACGTTTATTTCCAGTTACGGGGAAATTAAAAGAAGGAAGGAGAAAGGAGGGGGGAGGAGAGGGGATAAAGTAGGATAGAGTTGGAAAGACAACGGATATCTAAAGAATTTCACCCGTCCTCGATAAGTTTTCAACCACTTTCCCTTGCCATTTCTTTTTCGTTCACCATTCACCAAGGATTGCTCTTTATCTTCCGTTCGATCGAAAAAAAACTTTCGTCGCCACGTTTTTAAATTCCACTTTTTTCACTCGAACGAATCTGACCGATTTTTTTCAATCGCGTCCACCATAATTATTGCCAGTCTTTTCTCTCTTTCCTTTTTATCCGAAAATCACAAAATTATTCCTCGAATATCTCTTTCCTCGGTCATCGCCGAGATCCCTGAAGGGAACCAGACTCTCTCGCGATTCTGTGGGCTCATCGTGTGGGCGTCGAATGGTTAGATGCGCGCCCCCCTCGCTCCCCTCCGCCTCCCTCCCTGTCCCCAGCTGCCAGGGCAATCCCCCTGCAACTCCTGTGCATTACGGTGTCGGTTGGGTATCGTAGACAGACCGCGTCCGCCGTCCATCATGTCGTTAATGTACGTCGTTTTCTCTCCTATCTCTCCTCCCTGTCCCTTTTCTCTCTTCTCTCTCTCTCTCTCTTTCCTCTCTCGTAAGCGCGCCTGTCGCGTGCATCTCTTCCATTCCAGTTTCTTCTCTGTCTTCGTTCTGTCTTCGTCGTCGTCGTTTTACGATTTTCCGCGTTTTTCCCCTCCCTCTCTCCCACGGTTTTTGCGCGGAGGACGTCATCGAATCGCTTAAAGCTTAAACTCTTGCTTTCCCGCAGTAACGTTGCGCATCGACGAGGAATGATTCTAATCAGTTTAATTAATCGTTATCCATCGGGAGAATATTCGAATCTTAAAAGTTTCGACTTCTTTTCCCTTCGATTTTCATTCTTCTTTTTCTCTCTCTCTCCGTCTTGAAAGAAAAACGAATAGGCCTAGCTCGCAAAGTTTCACGGAGGAATTGCGAATTCCACGGCCGAAAGTGGAATATATCTTCGTTCTTGCAACCGGTATGGAAATGTCTTAATTAACTGCAACTCGTAACTAACTCTGCCCACCTGCTTTCTTTTCCCTGGGACGCCGAGTCGCTGCCTCGTCTCTCAATTTATTATTTCAACGTGCCACTTCATAAATTATTCATGTACACATAGTATATATACATATATATATATTTTATATATATATTATATAGCAGAATGTACTCCCTCTCACTTATTCTCACTCATCTCTCAACTTTCTCGATATATCATATAATATTCCGCGACTGGAAACCATTATCCCGATAAGCCAGAGGCTATTTTCTCCAATTTCCCCTCTTTTATTCCACGCTTCCATTCCTTATTTTCCTAACCCTTCTCCCTCGTTCACGATCGATTTACGACACTCGTTACATCGATCGTTCCAACAATTTTCTCGCAGAGAAAGAGAGAGAGAGAGAGAGAGACACCGAACCAAGAACGAACGATTCGAAGCTAAGAAACTTCTCCCTTTATCCAAAGATGTAAATCGAAAGATTCCATCTCTTTTTTCCTTTTCTTCTTCCCTCCTCTTTTCGAAGAGATCGAAAACGAAGATCGTGCGTGGCTCGAGGAAGCTTATCAACGTTCGACGATGACAGTGATCAAGGAAGAGAGCTCGAATCACGTCGATTGTTAAGGTCATTACGCGCCCCTCCCGCGCCCCTTCTTCCGGGACTTGGCTCGCAACCGACCTCGCAACGCTTTCGCCTCGTATTAATTTCGGAGTTTACGATCGCAGAGATCCCTCCGCTGCGCAATCGCGATGTCGAAAGCAACAACTTGCGAACTCTTACTCTTTTTTGTAAAGGAACGGAATCCTGTTGCAAACGATTAAATCCAAATGGGGGAAAAAAAAAAAGGAACGTACGTATAAATTACTGTCGCAAGTCTCCAGGCATTTTCGAACTCGAATCATCCACTTTCCGCGTCATCCACTTTCACGTTTCGCGATATTCGCCGTGAATGGAAACTCCAACTTAATCCGCGCGCCACTTTTGCCGAGCAGAATGCAATTCTACGCGTGTTGCTTTCAATTAAAACTTTCACGCGGCTTTCCAAGTGTCACACCGCTCGTGTCACCGCGCAACTCTTAATTCCCAAACTCGCGGACGGGACTTTTAACCGGCTCGGGATCAGCGTCGTCGTCTTCTTTGTGGCGCGGAAAGGATTCGCGTGTCGCCTCCACATTTTCAACGAGATATTACGACCCAGTGTTTAAACGCGCTCCTAATTGTTACATAAAAATAAGAAATAAAAAAAAAAGGTGGTTATTTTCGAAGCGTAATAAAATTCGCAATAGCCAGGACGACGTATCGTAAATTAAGGCAAGTGTTGCTAAATCACCGCGCACAATCTGCGCATTCCGCACGAAATTGAAACCCTTCCCCCGTATTTACGACCATAGCGGTATTATATTTTAAAGTAATATATCGGCTTAATGATCCAATAATTACGTACGATTCCGTTATGCCGTTACCGCGCCGTGAAAGGAAGATGTTTTAAAAGCGGCAATAAGATTCGAGGAGAGATGACAGGATCCGAGGGTCATGGACCTTTGCGCCACGGAAGAAATTGTCGGACAATTGTCGCGGGCTATTTACTCCTTTGTCGAGCACGCTTCTTTTTTTTCCTTTCCTTCTCCCCCCTCCCCTTCTTTTTTCGAGAAACCCCGAGTACAAACGCGGCCCCTGCTCCAGGTAATCCAGAGAAATCCGCTATGCAATCAACGACTAATTCCTTCCCTCCTCTCTGTCCACCCTCCCCCGTTTACGAATACACAGGCGTCGTACTTAGCGATTTCACGATCGTTTAATTTCTCTCCAGTCCCTTTGTTCTCCCCCTCCCCCCCTGTACTCGACGATTTTTCGGTTTATAAGTTCTAATCTCACGGCACTTTATGCTTTATTTTTCTCTCTAGAAGTGAACGTTACGGTTTAAATTCTGACGAGGAAAGGAAAGAAAGAGAGAAAGGAAGAAAGAGAAGAATTTGCATTCACAACACAGATGGGAGTCGCGTTTCGCGAATTAAAAAATTGTATACGCTCGGTGTTCGCGTGATCAAAGAAACTGTTGTTTACAACTGGATCAAAAAAAATGTTTGCTTCGTTAATTAAAGTTTGTACAACTCCGAGTTCTGGAATCCGACAAAGGATTAATTGGTTTTCATTGTAATGTTTTATGAACATATATATATATATTATTTATCAGCGCGCCATTTCCAACGAATGAACTCGATCATCTCCCCCTCCTCGAAATATTCCCATCCGCAGAAACGGAAATTCATCGATATCGCGACAATGAGCTAAGCGAAACTCTGCGAGCATTGAACATTCGCAGTTGTCCACTTTCGAAGTTATAAACTCGATTTATGAAACGTTTTGCTCGTGATGCGAGGCAAAAACGCGTCACAATCGCTCAACTATTCTCGACGTGGCCGTCTTTTCTCACTCTCCTTCATCCTCGGTATTTCTCATATTTTTGTTGCCTCTTTTCTCGAAGAAGAACGGCCAATAAAAAAAACGCGCGGAATTAAAAAAAGAGCGCGATTTCAAAACAGGGAGACAGAAATTATAAGAAGCAAGCTTCTTCCATTTTCGCGTATTTTTCCATCACGTGGCACGAGCTGATGATACGCCATTTATTTTTCCTTTTTCACGTCTCACAGCATTTATCTTGATTGAATCGCATCGACATTTTTCCTGCTCCTTTGAGCCAGTGCATCTCTGCTAACCTACTCTCTTTCTCTTTCTTGCTTAAAATTTCCTATCCACAGTTCTTCTTAATTTTATATATATATGTATATACATAGATAAATTTTTCAAATTTCTCAGTTAAAATTCCATTCATACATCCTATTTCCAATTGTAATTACACACAGAGTTATACAACGCGTTGCGTGAAAATGTTCGATAAAGGAAACCTGTCGCGTCACGATTTGCATACACACGTTTCAACGAAATCATGCGTTGAATCGCATGAAAGAAAACACGCGGCGATTGCGCGATCTCGCGATAAGTGGAAAAAAAAGGAAAAAAGAAAAGAAATATCGGAGCGTTGCGTCGCGCTCGTTTCCCTCAACTTGACTGATCGTTAGAAAGGCGAGAGGCCGAGATTTCGCGCGTCCCACAATTTCACTCCTCGGCCAACGAGGACTCAGCGACGAGAGATCTTCGAACGGACGCGGAACGAGCACGCACCGTCTACGATCAAATAGCTGAGAGGAGGTTTTAGAGACACCGTGGCATAAATCTTCGAAGAAAGGAAGCAAGGAAGGAAGAAAAGAAGGGAGAGACGACGATTGGACACGTGAATTTCCCTCTCCGGGAAATCAATTTCATAGAACGTCTCGTCGCGGCGATAAAATCCAGTGGCTAATAAAAGGAGAAACAAGTTTGGGCAACGCGTCCTCTTTACGAATCTCTGCGCCCGTTTCCAATACCGTTACACGGCCGACGCGCCGCCTTTTCCAGCCCCCTCCGAGAACGTTGACATCTCTCGTCGAGTTAATTAGCAACTCGAGGCTTAGGGAACCTCCTTAATGAACCGTTAATCATAGTCGTTGCGCTCGAGACGGGCTGCGTCGCGTGGAATCGCGCGAGTTTGGGTGAGGCACGTCTGGTGAAAAGGCCGTTCCATCCATGTCCATGTTGAACGTGTTGTCGGACTCGTGGCAAGACCGATTTAATTAACGAGAGTCGTGCAGGGGCAAATTGTCGGCGGTGTTTGATAAACGATTCTTCTCCTTTTTTTTCCTTTCTTTTTTAAGAATACGCGTTTCGCGATATTCCTATATACACGAGAGGATGCGTGTACATTTCGTAACTCGATTGCAAAACGTTAAGCTACTCGGTGACACACATTGACTTCTCTTGATCTGAAATCGATCGTACAAGTAATAATTAACTCGACTAACGCATTCCTATGTTCTATCGAACAACCACCGTCAACGCTCTCAAACTCCATTACAGTTATTTACGAACAAAAGTGTACCACCGACGACGCTGTGTACCATTGTCACTCTCTGGAACTCGAAAAAATAAGAGAGAGAGAAGAGGAGGAAAGGGGAGAAAAAAGAAGAAATAATAATAATCCTACATCGCGTCACTTCCATTGTGCGATCCACCGAAGGCCGAGATAATGGAGGGGCCCGGGCACAAAAGAAACGTACACCGCATTGTTTAAAATTATGAAATCTACAAAATTCGTCCTCCCCCTCCCTTTAGCGGAAAGTCACGCGGTAAATGGGAGGCCGCGGAATCCTTGCTTGCGCGGCAGATGATTAATTTAACCCGGTCTCTTCCTTCTCGACGTACGACGGAGGGCAGAGTAAAAGAGAGAGGGAGAGAGGGAAGCTCTGCCGCGCAATTATCTCTTCTTGCGTGGACTATTGTCTCGCCGGAGACGAAGTTGAAAAATGCACCGCTTGCACCGCGACAGCCACATCGCAGTTCGTGCTCGGTTTCGTCCACTGAATGAAACTCATTACCAACCAAGGAAGGCGAATCCTATTTTTTTTTTCATCGAGCCTTCGAGAAGCGCGAACGAGAGCCGACGAAATTCGCTCGCTCTTTTTCTCTTTTTCTTTCTCTTTTTTTTTTCCTTCACCCCTCCCGTGTCCTTCGGCAAGGATGTCGAACAATACGCGTCTCAAGCACCTTCTGTCTCCTCTCGGGTTCGGCTGCATTCTTCCTCGAGTGCCCCCCCCCATTTCGATACGTTTCTCGCGATCCACAAAAGACAAGCACCCCACGCACCCGCAATCTTATCTCGTTTTCGCGACTCGTAACGGCGACAACGCCTCGGGCCGGAATACTTAGGCCTACCAACCTTTTGTTCTTCCAGAGAGAAAGAAGGAGGAAAGGAAACGTTCAACGCGAGTCACCTTCCCAGAAACCACCCTCCGATAACGTGTTTTCCCCCGCGATCATTCTTCCCTTTCGCTTCGTTATATTCGCCCCTCCACTCCTCGAAACCAATTTATACATCCGTCGCAGAAACTCGGGACAAAAGGAGAAAGAAAGAAATAAAGTATTCTGGAGGAGAAGAGTTTCGTCAAAAAATATCGCAAAGTTTCGTTCGCGTGTAATTCGAGCGGCGGTAAATAAATGATTGGACGCAACAACCGATACCGGGATACAAACTTGACCCGATTGCGTGTTTTCGTGGGTGGAGGAAATACGGTGACGCGTGGCTGGGTCGACTAGCGGGGAGGTAACTCGGTGGGCGACCACGGCGAAACTGCGAGCGGGGCATGCACGGGACCGGGCATGGCCGCGGCGTGTTTGCCAATCGCAAACGACTTTAAAAGTTAAATATTGCGCGCGTGGTGGCCGCGCCAGGATTTCGCTACCCCGGATTCATCCCCGCTAACTCGGCGTAATCTCGTTTCGGCTCGAGTTTCCCTTCCAAATGTGGAATTCCAAGCGCTCGTGAAACGCGTTTATCGCGTTTCGAGGGCCAACTTGGGGACCGCAAGTCGAGTTGCAGAGCTTCATCGATGCGTTTCGAGTTAGAACTGCAGAGGAGGGGGAGAATGGGGACGCGAAGGGAGGATGAATTTTAACGATTTTTTTCTTCTCGCTCTTCCTCCTTGTTTCGAGAATATCGAATCGAGGAGGAATGCGTTCACGAGACCGTGAACCTTTCTGTTTCTTTCTTTTCTGGAATTCGGATACTCGAGATGAACTAGGCGGAAAATAAACAGAGCTTTGGCTCCTCCGTCTCCTCGAAATTTGGAAAAATTTCGTGTTCAAAGGTTTCGAATTAACTTTGATATGGAAAATTGGACTACACTCGTATAGAATTACGAGACACGAGATGAGTGGAGGAAGGAGAGATGAAAAATAAACAGAGTTTTACTTCCTCCGTCTTCTCGAAATTTGTAAAAATTTGATGTTCAAGGATTTCGAATTAACTTCGATATGGAAAATTGAACTATATTCGTATTAGTAGAATTATGAGATGAATGGAGGAATAGAAGATGAGCTAGGTGAAAAATAAATAGAGTTTTGTCTCCTTTTCTCCAAGAAATTTGTAAAAATTTCATGTTCAAGGGTTTCGAATTAACTTCGATATGGAAAATTGAACTATACTCGTATAAAATTACAAGACACGTGATAAGTGGAAGAAAGGGAGATAAACTAGATGAAAAATAAACAGAGATTTGGCTCTTTCGTCTTTTCGAAATTTGTAAAAATTTCCTGTTCAAGGATTTCGATATGGAAAATTGAACTATACTCGTATAAAATTATGAGACACGAGATGAGTGAAGGAAGGAGAGATAAACTAAGAAATTTGTAAAAATTTCATGTTCAAGGATTTTGAATTAACTTCGATATGGAAAATTGAACTATATTCGTATAGAATTACGAGATGAGTGGAGATGAACTAGATAGAAAATAAACAGAGTTTTGCCTCCTTTTTTCGAAATTTGTAAAAATTTCCTGTTCAAGGATTTCGAATTAACTTTAATATGGAAAATTGAACTAGACTCGTATAGAATTACGAGATGAGTGGAGATGAATTAGATGAAAAATAAACAGAGTCTTATCTCCATTTCTCCTCGAAATTTGTAAAAATTTCCTGTTCAAGGATTAACTTTAATGTGGAAGATTGAACTAGACTCGTAGAATTACGAGACGCGGGAATGAATGGAACAAGTGCCGTACGCGGGGAGATCGGGGAAACGGTGTAAGGGGTGGAGAGATGTAGGGGCCTCCTCCGGAGGAGGACAAAGTCGGACAAAGTTCAAGCAAGTTCGTCCACCTTAGGCTGGGTGTTGCCAGCAAAGAAACGTCTCCTCCGGCCTGCGGCTCGCAGCCATTCCGGATGAAATATTCACGTACAAGGTTAGGCGGGACAATTTTCGCGGAAAATAGCCTTGCGCGCTATCCTTGTTTTCCCGGCTAGGAAGGTTTACCTGTCGGGAGGTAAGAGATATGAAAGAAGATGCGCCACGACTTCCGATCCTCGGTTTTCGCGCCAACTAAAAGAATCTTTTGACTCCCTCTTTCGACTCCTTTTGGAACGAAAAGAATCTTCGCTTTCCTTCCCGCGCAATTTCTCTCTCTTTTTTTTTTTTTCATCCCATTCGAACGATACTAATAAAACTGATTTCAAATATACGTACACATTTTACCTACGAGATAAATAAATTCAATCGGCGGTGCACAATCGTAAAACGGAACAATACGAAATTTTATATTTTCGAACGTAACTTTCAAATCGCAGCATTACCAAAGTTTTCATTATTTTGTAAGCTTATCGCGTTGAATTCAACATTGTTCCATCGGGAGAATATCGGGATGAAAATTTAATATTATATATCCTAAAAAAAAAGAGAGGGAGAGGGGAAACACGTTTCCCTGTTTCGATTCTGAGCGAACGTACGTATTCGATGTTTCGTTAAATAATAGGAAATGGAACGGTTCGGTATTCCGCGCGGAGGAGATTCCATTGAATTATTACTCGGATGCGGTAAAAGTAACATTTTCAACGGAACGAGCGAACGAACTCGGACTCGCGCGTCGGCCGAGTTATTTCTTGCCAATCAAACGTAGTACCCAGGTGGCCCCCGCGTATGTAAATAACCTTACATACAAAATTCAAGCAGGGAAGGGGGGAGGAGGAGGTGTAGAGGTCGTAAAGAAAACCGGGCGCGGGCACAGGTAAATATAAGGTGCGGCGTGCGCCGGATGTGTCGATATTTCACCCATTTCCACTCCGAGCTTTTCCTCTACGGAGCGTGGCTGTCAAGTCGTCGTCGTCGTCGTCGTCGTCGTCTCCCTCCCTCCTCGCCCGCATTTCAATTTCGTTCATCCGGTCGTTGCCGAAAAGGAACATTCTTATTCCTTTCGACGCCAGCCAACCTCGAGGACCCCAGATTCTCCATGACAATTTCTGATGGTGGAAACACGGCTAAACACCCGCCAACCCAATTCGACTTCCAGTCAATGGATTGTCGAATATCCTTTTCGAATATTCTTTTCTCTCTCTCTTCGTTGAGGAAAGCGGAGAGTTTTCCCTGCGAAAAATTGCGATACGAGGAAGGGAAATATCGTTTCGCATTATCCCCCGTCGATAACTCGATTTCGAGTTTTCGTCTACTCGCCGTTTTCGAGGAGGGGAGAGTCCGTTAACGACGTTGTCGAACGACTTTCTACAATTAAAAACTTGGCGGGATTGAGCGGCGATTGCCGGCTAAGAACGCCATTAATGAACGAGGATCCGATTAATTCCGCCATTGCGTCGTAGCCAAGTTTTAAAACGAAAGTTTCTAAATTGTCCCGGCGTGCGCCGCTCGAGTCTTTTCTTTTTCTTTTTTTTTTGCAAATCGTCTCTTCGTCTATCCCATTCCCTTAATTAATCGTGCGAATTGATAAACGGAGAATCGGAGTTTGGGAAAATTGTCAATAATATTGTCGTGGAAAAAGGGAGTCGGGTGTGCGAAATTATGCGAGGGTACGCGGTTTCCCAGGGGGAGAGTTCACGAGGTAATCGAGACGTAACGGAGAAACGGATACGAGTGGAAATGAAGGCTCGATAAAAATTATTCGCTCCGGGCGTTGATAAATAAAATCTTCCTTCTTCTCCTTCTTTTTTTTTATTTTGTTTCTAACAGTGAGCGACGCGTGCGAGGAGTCATAATGAATCTCATTTGTCCGGGGAATAAAGAACGGACGGGTTGGACGTTCTGATCGATAGTACCTGCTACGTACCTAGCGCTTCAGGCACCCGCAGTTTCCCATAATTTAAATACGCTATTTATATGTTTCTTCCTTTTTTTTTTTTTCGAAGACCACAAAAATGTATAAACCGCAACCGATTATCTTCGCAACGACATAAAATAAACGTTTATAAGCATGGTCGATCGAGCGTCCATCGTTCCATTCGTTCCTTCTAACCGAAGGAAATTTGTCACATCTCGAAACAGGCGATGACTTTTGCCGGTTCACTTGAACTCGGTTCCTTTTGGAGCGCATTGCGTCGAGTTGGTATAAGAATACTTTGAAAAACTTTCGCGTCATTTCGTCGCTCGGTCGAGCGAAAAATGAGAACGGTTTCGTTTCTGTGGGGTCGCGATTTATACCCGATTAATCGTTCCTCGTTTACCGATCGTTCGCCCGATTGTTTTCTTCCTTTCTTAAATTTTACGACGCGGTCGAATATTTTTTCTCGAGCTCGAGAGTCGTCTCGAAGCGCGAAAGGAAATCGTCTGCGAGGCGAAGGCGATCCGTTATGCCGTTTACGTGACCGAAATACAAAAATCGTCGAAGAAAGGCAGCGACGTCGTTTCGCAGGATTCTCCCCTCGCAGGATGGGGAGACAGATTAGGCGAAGATAGGGTGGGGCCAAGATTGGGGAGGGGAGAACGGAGCATACATACGTAACGGAGAGCGCGATTCATCGAGGTTGCGTCAGACTAATCCTCGCCGACCTTAGAGCCACGTGAATGCGCTTCTAATCAGTTAAAGGGTCCCTCCAGTCATCCGAGAGCACTTGGCACAAATCGTCGTTAGCCTTATTGACAAAGTACAAGTTTCGAAATTTTGCCCAACTTCCGCACGCGCGTCCCAACTAATCCTAAACTCCGATAACTACGCTAATACCCGTCATACTCGCTCGCGCTACTGGACACTGGTTATTAAACGCGTTATCGCGTCTCGAATTTCCGCGCGCCGGAAGGAGGAGCAACGGTAACGAGGGGTGCAAACCGTCCAAATTTCACCGTCCCGATTCTCGCTGAAATTTAAATAACAGCTCGAGAAGAGAGTTAAAATTTCCCCATCATCCTCTTACAAACGCTCTGATCGATTTTTCATCGATTCGAAGGAAAAGGAAAGGAAAGAAAGAACAAAGAAAGAGACTTTATCTCGATTTTGAAAAAAAAGAGTCGAGTTTCGAGTCGAAGATGCATCGCCTCGCACGAGCCTCGCATTCGTATGCAACTGGTTCGTCGCGTGTGCGCACGGGAAAGGTAGGGCAAACTCGAATTGGCTGAATCGAGCATGCGGCACGAGTGTGGCTGCCTTAACGACGGTTGAATGCATTTTCGGGGGATGCACGGGCGCATCGAGAGCGCGGTGCAACACAACGCGGCCGGCCAACTCCAATCTAATCGACTACTCGTCAAACAATCTCCGTGCGTTGTCAATCTGCTCCGTTTCACCGTGACCACGATACGGTGTGAACCGACCGATTTAACGATTCCACGGTTGATCCAGTTCCCTCCCTTCCACCCATCCTCCCTCCACGCCCACCACCATTTCGACGGTAACCGTGTTTTCTCTGAAAAGACAATGCGAGCGCTAACGAACATCGCGCTTCCTCCACCATAGATTCGCCACGACGACAAATCGCGCTTCAACTTTTCGTAATTGTACGAACGTGTGTATGTACGTGTACGTTGCGACTTGATTGTCCGCTTGGGAAGAGGAAACAACGAGTCCCCTGATGGCTCGAGGAATAGTTCCATTTTCACTTCCACCGAATACCGAAGGAATCAAGTTTCGTTTCGCGAAATATTCTTCGAATCGATCGTCCAAACGATCGAACGTAAAATCCAACTTATCTATAGTATATCTGTCTATAGTAGATCGAAAATAATCTTACTCCCAATAAAGTCATTCAGGTTAAATCGAGCTTGATCGAATCCTGTCCCACACACGATCTCGTAAATTAGTTCGCAGGACGAGGTTCGACCATTGATCGACCGACCAACGACACTTGACGCGACTCACGCGCAAATATACAAACTTGCTCATTACGCTCGGTTAATTAATGGGTCTTTCGTAACCTGTTCGAACATTAATAATATATATATATCAATCCATGGCGCGGACGAATAAACGAAAGCAACGAGGAGGGGATCCCTAATTGAATCGGTGTTTAAGACTCGGCCGAGTATCGATACGAGTTTTCGTTAATATTCGTGGCGTGGCTCAAAGTTTTCGGAAACGACACCGCTCCAACGGAAATTGAGTACCCGCCCCGTAATCCCCTATTAATATCGAGCTTTAAACTTGTCCCCCTCGTCGTTGGAAAGACGGCGGCCCTCTCCTAGATTATACAGACTCGACGTAGCCACGATTAATGTACGTTAATGTCGCGTCCGAGAGAAGAAATTTCGTGTTGTTCCAGGTATCCACGTGGGAAATTCATACACGAGTCTTCCTTCTCGAAACGAAGAATTGTTTGGGTTACGGATTTCGAGGGGAGCGTGGAATGCAGAATTGCGAACGGAACGAAGAGCGAAAATAAATATTTTTATTTTCTCTCTCTCTTCTGTCTCTCTCTTGATCGAGTTATCGAGCGCGGATGGGTTGTTACCGCAATTGAAGTGTTCGAATAGGGACGATGGATTCAGAGATATCAGATCGTTTATAATTGAGACAATTTTTTCTTTTTGTTGCATTTCCTGGTGGGTACGAATTGGCGAGGAATGCACTCGATGGGACAAAGGGATCCACTGTCCCGAAAGTGGGCGTTGGAGGATGCAAAAAGGGAAAATGATTTACGACGATCGAATCGGTGGTGGTGCTCCGCTCCAGACGCAAAAAAGAATCGGTAATTTATCGTAATCCGGCCCGATGGCTTGAAATATCCCAGAGCATTTGGTTGCAACGTGCGCGATTGCACGACGGAGCCGCGTAAGAAAAGTTCGAAACGAAGAAGCGGTTATTCCTTGACTCGAAGCCCCCCCACGCTTCGATTCCCACGAAGTCCAATTCGTCGATAAAATTTCGAACGCTTGTCCGTGGTTGAGAGTAATAATTATTGAAAATGAGATCGAGGCTTGTGAGGAGAGGACGAAAGGAGAAGAGAGGGAGGGGAGAAGATGATAAGAAAAAGTGGAGCGGATGGACCTACCGTTCGAGTTTTCAAGCGTCGTCGTATGAATTATGAAGAGAAGACAGAGAAGGGAAGAAAGAACTTACGAAGTGTTTAAACTTTAAACGGCCGGAAAACCGTTTTAAGAGTTGAAGCTGCACGGCATGCCCCCTACCACCGTAAATGTATATAGACTTTTCGCATATATCACGAGGAGATTGCGCTCTTCAACGTCTTACGAAACGCATTTCCCTCTCGATGTCGCTCGATGCGCCCTTCCTTCTTCGTTTCGGATCTTCGAACGTTTAAACGTACCTGCAACGAGATGAAAAAGAGATCGTCAGTTCAGCTTGTTCGCTTATTAAGAAAAGGAAAAGGAAAAGGAAAAACTCTTTTTCGAAGAGATGAGATTTCGAAAGAGAGAGGATTCGTTTAACGTGCATTCGTTTTCGTTAGTGCGATTTATTATGCGAATCGATACGATTGGAGGAGGAGGAAAAAAAAGAAAAAAATAGAAAAAAAGGACGAGAGAATGGGAAATGCGAAAATAAATTTGTTTATTCAAGGCAGTGTTATTGTAGAGGAAATTATTCCGATAAAGCTATATGGTTTGTTTGATTTGAAATCCGTTCTGTATTCGTAACAGAAATTAAAAATAAAACGTGAAATAACTCATTCATTCGTCCAAGAGAGGAATTTCTGCCTTGATTTTAATTTAATTTCAGTTACATCTCGCTTCGACGTTTCAAAAAAACTTGAATTATTATTATCATTATTATTATTATTACTATTATTATTATTCGAAGAGATTTGATATTCGATTCGTCTCGATATTCTAATACGACGTACGATGAAACGGAATGTAATGATCTCGTTTCACCGTGTCGATTTAAAAAAAGGTAAAAAAAAGAATTGACACTTTAAATTCCCCATTTATCTCGCGCGACGAATCTTTCAATATCAATATTTATCAAACGTGTGATATCACGCGTCACGGTTATACCGGTTCTCCGGATATCTTCGATGAACCGAATTATAAAAGTTGCACGATCGAATGGAGGCTAATAATTGCGTTTTTTATTCTTTTTTTTTTCCTTTCAAACCAAGAGATCGAAAAGTTTATCGAACGGATGGGAAGTAGATTGGAAAAATTTTTCCATTCAATTCATTCGGCTTTCGATTCATTGTTTCGACGCAGAAACATGTACAATAGGAGTCGAGATGTGTTCCCAATAATCGACGATAGGTTCGAGATTCGAAACGAATTAACACGAATTCTCTGATAATCTCGACAAGCGTACCAGATTAGGCTTCTATCTAGCCAGGTATAAAAGGGGAAAGTAAGAAGGTGGGACGAACGCAAAAACTTTTCCCTCGAAAGTCGAAGTCGGGAAGAAGCTTTCAGGATATCGAGAAACTTCGGTTGCGGAGGGGAGAGGGATGTCTGCGTTTCCGCGGAAAATGATTAATTGCACTCCAAATCGAGGCGAGAATGCCTTCATTCTCTCCAAAAAGATATCCCCCCCTCCCCTCTCTTCGACTTTCAGCCTCTTTCGCCATTTTCTTTTCCCTTCCCATGCTCTCTCTCTGTCTTTCCCTTCCGTCTTCTTCTTCTTCTTTTCCCGTTTTCCTTTTCAACCGGCATCTTTTTCGAGACCAGACGGGAGTCCCTTTAAAAACTGGCCGGCAATTATCCATTCACCATTTTCCGTCCATCAAAGACGATCATCTTTCACGATAATCCCGGCGGATAATCGAGTATAAATAGATTTAGATCCACGGCTGGCGCATAATTTATCAACCGAATGAATCGTGTGCGTTGGATGAAAAAACTCTCCTTCCACCTCCAATATCTCCAATTAAATCGAATAATCCGCGGAAGGGATGCTGGAATGCGGGGGTGAGATCGAATGCTTCGCAACTCTTCGAAGCGCGGTCAAGGCTCCAAATTGGAGCGATGAGATAGAAAGAAAGAAAGAAGGGAGGAAGGAAAATCCGGCCAAGTGTGCACTTTCAAATCCGAGCGGTGACACGAGACGGAATACCGTGGACCAGGAACGGCAGTGGAGCACGTGTAAACGAGCGACGGGGCGTAATAGCCGGCTGCTGGAAGAAGAAACGGAAGCTGGAAAGCCGAGACGGGCCGATAAAATCTACCGACCGGGACACGGCCTCTTGCGAGCGCTTATTAATATTCACCGTGTCTCTCAGCTTTCCACGAACGACTCCCCTCCTCTCTTCGCTTCGCGGGCCGAAGGTAAGGCAAGTATGCATACAGGCGAGCTGCACCGTTGCTCTCTTCGTATCCGCTCTCTTCGGGATAAGATCGGTAAACGAACGGTTGACCGAGGAAGCTGGCATTCAGTTGGCTCCAAGTTGCGAGAGAGCCGGTGGCCATTTCTCGGCCAAATGGAGAGGAGGGAGGAGAGAGAGGGAGGGAGAGAGAAAGGGAACGATCCCTTTTCTCCGTCGAAGGCTCATTGGATCGCGTCGACTAATTAAAGACGCGATTCCATCTAGATGTTAATGGCGCCGCAGGGGATTCGTTTCTTTCTCGCGAATCGAATCTCGGTAAACTGAATCATCGTTTGACGCCGGGCTGGTCAAATACCGGCAAGGAAATTGCGGATATCGCGAATAAATTGGCCGTGCTTTCGTAATACGCTCCGTTTTTCGTTTCCACCCTTGGGATCCTCGGTTAATTGGTTCCACGTTACTCTCGAAACCTTGTTATTCCAGATTTTCTGCATTCAGAATTCGAACCAACGATTGCGCACCTATGTACATTATTGAAAATCGGGTTATTCGATATTACGAATCTATTTTAACTCGAACGCAGTAGTTATTTTTCGAGAAAATAAATGATTTCGAACGAAAGAAGATTTTTCTAAAAAAGAATCGCGATAGATAGAAACACTCCATTACGCGAGGATCGTTGCAATTAAGTTAAACGAGAAAGAGAGAGAGAGAGAGAAAGTTCGAAGGTTTACCTTTATCGATGATTGCGTTAAACTTTGTGACTATTGGCGCATCGCACGATGAAGAACGAACACTCAAAGAATGAACACCGTGTCTCGAAACGAGGATTGCGATAATTGTTTCGCAAAAGTCGCAGCCACCTTCTTTTTCTTTCCTTCCTTCTTTTTTAAACAAGTTTCGCTCGTTAACAAGTTTCAGGCAAACGAGAGACGGAAAGAGAGAGCGCGGAGAAAATGGAGACACCGGTAGAAGGGGATCCTCGATAATAAATAAAGAAAATTAATCGTAGGGAAGTTCCGCCATCTCGCGGCAAGACCATCCTATAGAAATACATCTGAATAACAGGTGGCGCACCTGCCAGGTGCATGGATATTATCAGCTGGCAACGCGTGCCACGGCGACATTCACCAGCAACCACGCTGACCCGGTTACAAATGCACTTTGTGACCTAATTCCCGCCAATGAATCATATTACACTGCCTGCCCGTTGAATAAAATCATGCACATTGTGTACATTGCGAAATAGAACGCTTCTGATTTGCATTCCACGGCACGTTCCACATTCCCTCCGAAGAATCGTTATTTTTCTCTTATGGATACACCTACATATGTGCATAATGTATTCATCAACGTACGAACTTCCGATAAAAGAACAAATTTACCCGAACGCGTTGTTGATTAACTTTTGAGAAAAAAACTATCGCGATAAATAATGATCAAATTTTTAAATTTCCATCCACAACAACGAACCTGTCCTTCCACCATCCGCGTTTCACCGCGGAATGAAACCGCGGATAGCCACGCGCGTTCTCTCCCCTATTCGTATTTGTCCGGCGTGCGAAATCGCGTTATCTCACTTTCCATTTCAACAAACCACTTCTCGGAGAACAATTCCTATTGCCAACGCACGTCGAGCCTTTGTGCCTAATCTGGTCTCTCCCGTGAAATATGGCGCGGGTTGGTCACGAATGGATCTTTGCCGCATTCTCCGCACCAACGCTTCGCAGTGAATCATCGCGCTTCCGGTTATATCGATAACGTTATTTTTCTTAACGAGTGGTTTCCATTATAAATGCAATCTTCCTCCTTCCTCGTCCCATTTCCCTCTCCTCCTTCGATTCGATCCGTGCAGAATAATAAATTTTTACTTTGCGCATTTTTTCCCTTTCCACCCATTCGTTTACCCTCCGTTTAATTATCCCGCGCAAAGAGATCTCTCTTCTCCGCTTGATTTCAGAAGCTTTTTGAGAAAAAAGAAAAAAGAAACCTTTCTTCTCTGTACTTTTAACTCGCAGATGTTACGCAACCAACCCGGAGGGAAGATGCACTCTTTCGTGCGTATAAACGGTATCTGTGTTAGCGTGGCGCGGACGGTGTTGATGCACAGTTGCTTTAATTACACGTACACGGAACAACTTTCCTCCAACGAATCGTAATTTAGCCGGAACGCTTGCTTCCAGTGAAAACAGTTAGCCAGCCGGCGAGAACGTTCGAATGTATATTCTCGTATGGTCGAGTACGATGCCAATGATATCTCAAAATCTTTGGTCGATCGATGTCGCTAAATATCCCCGCGATGAGAGGGGATAAAAATTCCAGGGCCAAGCAACAACGATGTTTGCACCATGTCTGATCGAAAATGCAAAAGGTTTGCCATATACGTAGGAACGAAACGTGGCGGTTTCGGGCCGGCAAAGTCACGCACGCCACTGCTCATCCGCGGAATGCGAAAGAGTCGCACGCGTCGTTATAAATATTAATGCCGTGTGCACACACACGCGTGTGTATATATACAGCGCGTTTCACGCGACCACTGAACCGTGGTCATTATTATTGAACCGCCTAGTGGGCCACCGCCGAATGGAACCTAAAATTCTCTGAACCTCCCCCCCTCGACAGTCCGCTTGTTACGCGATAACATCGTAACTCGCGTGCAACGGTAAAAAAAAAAAGAAAGAGAGAAGAGAAAAAGAAGAAAGAAAGAAGGGGGGAAAAATTCTACGAGCATGGAATTTTTATTTTCACGTGTAACGAGCGAATGACTCGTTCTCAACGAATTAGAGAGACGTAAAAAGACGCTGACACGATTTTACGCCGTCTCGATCGCGATTGTTGCACGCCATTCCTTCTCTTCGAAGAAAGAAAAAGGGAGAGAGAGGGGGGAAGGGGGAGAGGAGAGGGAACCGATTTTATGCGAATTTTACGAAATACGACTCGGTGTATTCGAAGCAAGCTCTCGTAACGCGATCGCAGGAAAGAGCGGCGGCGGGCAAATTGATGGCGAACGAGCGATCCGTTATCACCACGATATCATCCTCGTAGATTCTTCTTCTTTTCGCGGGGCGAAACTCTAACGGCTTCTGTCTTACGATACACCGTTACACCGTCGGCCAGAGCTCGAGAAACATGCTCGGATATGCACGATGACTGTAAATCTCGGCTCCGCCGAGGCCGGGGGAGATTGATGGCCGTGTAAATGCATTTCGTAATTTGATGAAATGCAATTCCTGGTAACTAATGGGGAAACAGCTTTCTCTCTTTCTCTCTCTCTCTTTCTACGTTCCATTTATGCGTTCCTTTCAAACTTTACTTTGAAACGATTGTAAGCGTAATGGAACCATCTGGTGGTTATAATTAATTCAAATAGTCGGAGAAAGTATCAGTCGGGGATTTTATTTCCCCGATAATAGATAGCATGATTATTTAACGAGTATTCGAAAAGTGAACGAAAATTTCCTCGAGAAAATAATATCCTCCTCCTACTTTAAAAGAGAGTTTTTCGGCTGTTCGATATGGAAATAATTCCATCCTTTTTTTCTTTCTTTCTTTCTTTCTTTTTTTTTTCCAAATCAAACGTTTTTTAATAACGTTTACGTTACGTTAGTTCCGGGAAGTGGACGCGAGTGAGAGACGCGCTTTTCGAGAGGGATACGCGTTTATCCCATGGTGGAGAAAGATCTGTCGACAGGAAGTGCGTTGAACCGCAGTGTAACCTTGATGCCGTCACGGTTGTTGCATCCCCGTTGTCAGGTGTAACGACTGAACAAAGAAGGGCCCTGCAACCAACGTTCAACCAACTCTACAACCTTCGATTCTCGCTCCGAATCCTCCTCGAATCGAATCCAATATCCCTTTCTCGTACTCAACACCTTTCTTTCCCGTTATAATTAAAACCCTCGTTTAAAAAAAATATATATATCTATATCAAACTCGCGTATCGAACGATGATTGATTTCACCCGTTGGAAATTGCGCCAATTACGAAAAAACGAACGGAATATTTCGCGTTTTCCTTTTTTTCGTTTCGAAATTCATCGAATTCCATCCATCCGCGAAAACACGAGATGAAAGTTTTCAACAACGACAGGCAAGGGAAGTAAACAGCATTATATACAAAACGGTGAAACGAATGGAAGCGATAAAAACGATATACAGGAAGAAAAAAGAAGGGAGGGGAAAGTTGGGAGCGAGGCGCGAGCGATTAGCGTCGGTAAACGCTAGCAGAGAAATTACAATTAAGATCGGCGGCGAAAGGCTGTTTGCGGAGAAAAAGCGATGGAAAATCCGGTGGAAATCGATCGGGCAGAAATATTCCGGCCGACGATTCCTCTCAATTTTCATCGGATTCGAGCGATCGGCGGGATTCCTTTTTATCCGTGAAAAGAAGCAACGTATATCGGTCCGTGTCGTATCAATCCGGGGCTTCGCCGATAAAAACAAAACCAACGACGCAGGAAGAAAGCAATACACGTTCCTTTCTTACATCGACGTCGGATCTCTTTTCTCCACTCCCTCTCTCTCTCTCTCTCTGCGCACCCTCCCTTTTCCCATTCGTTCCCTCTCAGTCACCCCTGCGCAACCGCTAGCAGAGAGGTGTCTGCAGCGGCTCGCTGACCTGTTGCATGCTCTTTTGTCCGGGACCTAGCGCGATTCTGGTTTTCTGAACCGCTCTATACCGGCCGCTTATTCTTTCTGCCACTCCTGAGCGACACCCGCGAAACAAGAAACCGTATTGTTCCACGCTGCGAAATACTGTAATTTCAGTAGATCGGCAGTCGAGCAAGCCTCTCCTTCTCGGTACGCCCGGTTTCTCCGCACGTACATACACGCATACGTACACACAGACGTACGTACACATTCGTCGTTGAATTAAATTGTACCACGTTCAGAGGAGCAGAAGGAGGAAGAAGAAGAAGGAGAGAGAGAGGTAGAGGATTGGAGGAGACGAATGATGGTTGGGATGGAGGACGACGGCTCCTCCTCGAGAGAGATAGCTCGAGAGAAGAGGAACGAACAAAGGTTAAACGACGGACTCGAGTGATTTGCTGGGAATTAAAACGATCGCGAAACGAATCTTGTTAGAGGAGGGGAGGGGGCGAGAACGAGGTGGCTAGGTGCCTCGAATTACGCGCACTTGGCGTAGGGATATAAGTACGCGAGTGAAATGTTATCCGTTCCGGGTCTCTAATTACGATCCGCGAGCTGCACGAGCATTAGGCTTCTTTCCTTCGCCTCCTCCTCCTCTTCCGTTCTCCTTTAAACCGGGGAGGAGAGGGGAGAGGGAAGGAACGATAGGTATATAAGAATTAGAAAGTAGATTAAAGAGCCGCGTCGAAGAACAGAGGTTCGGAGTATTTATCATCCGATGAAAGTAGAGAGAGAGAGACGACGAAATCGTGCGCACGCGTTTTTCGAACCGACGGCTAATATATTTCGTTCCGCGCGTAATCCACTTTCATGCTCCACATCTACGCGCCAAGAGTCGCTATGGTTTATCGCGAAAAAAAGTTCGCAACCGCGATTGCCGCGAGTTTTAAATTGCGAAAGAAAGAAAGAAAGAAAGAAGGAAGGAAGGAAGGAAAGAAGGAAATAATAATAATCGGCGAACAATGGTAACGGAAATACGGATGATGCCTAGGTCTACGCTAGGAGCGGAGCGTGACTAATTTTCAGATAAACAGATTTACTTACGAGGGGCCAAGGCTGTCGATCGATCGATCGATCGAGCGCGAGACGACTCCAACTCGGGCGCGAATATAACGAATAATTGTCACGTAGATAGAACGTACAAGATTAAAAGGTTAACGTTTATTATTCGCTTAAGTAGCCGATGAGTCATCCGGTATCGGAAGGGGGACACGAAAGGATTCTAGCTTCGAAGAAGCGGTGACTCAATAGGATCTTGTACGAATGGTAAACGCGTAAAACCGTACGTTTCGTGGCGAGAAGATTCGATTTCGAAAATTGCGAATATCCCTCCCTCCCTCTCTCTCTCTCTCTCTCCCCCAATATATTCGCAAACGAGGTGAAATTAGCGCAACGGAGCGGAAACATCGGCTCCGTTAATCGAACAGGTTGGACGAACCGGTTGATTTCAATTTCGAAACACCTTATCGTGTCTAACTTCCGTGGCGGACGTGCTGGCACGAAAAGCATTCTTGCACGATACTCCTCCTCCGCCACAACTGTATATCGTTGTTTATAACGAGACCTAATTTAAATTCGATCAAATTTCCGCGTACGTTGGCAAGTTTTACGAGTGTGGCGGCTGGCTCGTCGGCTTTGCCAACAAGACGCGTGCAACGATCCCGAAACCCTCTTTACCGGGGAAAAATATCCGAGAGAACGTATGTATGTGTGTATATATATATATATATATATATATATATATATATATATACATACGTAGAGAGCCGATCTCGTTTCCACGCGAAGCGTTTTCTCAGAAAATGGGCACGCGAGCGAAGGATGGTGGATGTGTGCAACGTCACTCGTTCAAGGCGAGGCGATATTTTCTCGTCACGTCCAGAAGAATGCCGTTTCCCGTTGCCAGTCAAGAATTATTCGGGCAGGAAAATGCAGCTCGGTGCTCATCGACACGCGGTTGCGATTCGAGTTTCCTTCCCCGTTTCGGAAATACGTTCTCTAACGACCGTAAGTTGTTGGCTTCGGAAAACGTAATCCACTCGGCGTTGCGTTCGCGCATTCCGCGCTCCTGGAATTCGAGAACCCATTAAACCGCCGCCTTCGCCCGATGTTTTCTCCATTTACGAGTTTCCAGGAATTAACACGGCTCGGGGAGGGGGGAGGGAACCGATAAACGATAATCGTTTCGCCGCTAATAATCCGGAAACGAATTATCGAATACCGCTCCGCGTTTATTAGTTGCGATAATATATCAATCTCGGATTTTAATTCTTCCTCCTTTTCCTTTTTTCTGCACTGTCCCTCCACTTTTCTACGTCTCACCCGTTATATTCGAGTTTTGCACGTACGGACGGCGGATTATCCTCGAAGCGTGGAAAACAACTTAACGAAAGGAAACACTTTCTCGCAGTTGCCGCTACAACGATCGCGGACGCGAGGAAGGAAACGGTACAATGGCACACATGTACGTACGTAATATGCGCGTATAGCCATAGCCAAGAGCTACATTAGATTCGAGGGAGACGCGGCTGTCTTGGCAGACGTTACGCGGCGTTTTCGAAGTCGTCCCCGCCCGATCGTGAGAGTTTGTCGCGTTTATAAATGGTGTCGAGTCTACACCATTGAAACGTGACGCTCGTTTATTCTTTCGTACGTAGTTGGCACGTGGTGGAAAACGTCCCTGTTAAGGAACGTTTCCTTCTCCTACTGCGAGCTTTTTATATCGGCGAGAGAGAAAATTGTCTCGGTGAAAATCGATTCTTTCGCGCGTGGAACGTTTGAAATACCGGCCAACGTCGAAATAATAACCGTGTCGCGAGTGAATTATTCCTTTGACTGTTAACCCGGTATTCGATCGACCTTTCCTTCGTCTCTTTTTCGAATTCTTCCCCTGAATTCTTCCTCGAAGGTTAACAGTTGATCTCCACTGAATCGCAAATTTCCAGGATCCTTCTCGTATTAATATTCGTATTGGATCGTGACAGCGCGTATTTGGAAACCGATGCTTCGTTACGGCCAATTTCATTAGCATCATGGCTGACGTTGATAGCGATTTCAAACTGTAAGAGAGCGAATTATCGTTTCACGAAATCGAATATTTTCTATTCCATTCCCTCACGATTCCAATTTTCAATAATTCAAACGTTTCGAAATAGAAACTGTTCTAATTAGGACAAAAACAGTCCGATATTTTATCATTCGAGACGGCGCAGAGTCGAAGGGAAGGGGACTTGAAAAAGGTGATTCAACCGTTGGTCTATTCTTTCGAGCACACCTTCGACAGGTGTGGAAACACTCTCCGCAGGTGTCTCTTACCTAAGAGACTCATCGTTGGCCAATCGTCAACGACACGGGTGTTCTAACCGTGATCGAAATGATGGAACGAGCGACCTCGTCCCTGCGGTATCGAGATCCACGCGATCTATCCCCGTGATTCATTTGCATGCGGACGAACCCGTCCCAAGGATCGTATCCCTCCGCGTTCCACCCTTGGCTCGGCGTCTTCGGTTTCCGACCGAAACTCGAAAATTTGTCAGGTAGAAATTGGTGGAAATCGGGCGGGGGGAATACAAATGCTGACGACACGTGGGGCGAGGCTATCGATAATCTTCTGGCTAAGCGTCAGCGTAACCGTGACTCACGTTTAGAGACGGGGAGCTCTGCCGCACCGTCGAAATCTGCGGAGCAAGCCACGCTCCTGTCCAACGGGAAATGCATTTCCCTCCCCCCTCCAAGATACAGGGGGATAATTTATGGCCGAGCGATATTTCACAACCAGAAAATGCGATATGAGATACGAAAAATGTTGTAAATTTTTGAGAGGAGAGTGAAATGAGCGAAGCCTTTCTCCCTTCCTTTTCTTTTTCATTTTCTTTTGGAAACTGTTAAAGTCGCTTTCTTTTTGGAATCGTTCTCGAGTGAAGGTGAACGAGAGAAGAAGAGTGGAAACGGCGGAAATCGGCTCGTCGTGGCAGATTTACTTTTGGAGGAGCGGCGTTCGGGGATGAAATTTCAGTTTGGCACGGTCGCTATCGCCCCACGCGATTCCGCGAATTCCGTTACAATATTTCTCGACTATCAGCCCGTTCGTCCTCGTCACAAAGTTGCCGGAACTCGTTGCTCAACCGGAGAAACTACGCACGTCCGATACGGGTTAATCGGGAGAGCTCGTGAATTTTCCGTAACCTCGTGACGTTTTTTTTTTTTCCCGCGACTCCTCCTACTCTTCCATCCAGATATTTTACCTTTCAAACGCGCGTAACACGTGTTTTATATATAATCGGGCCAGTGGATATTTTTTTAAAATATTTCTCTTCTTTCATAATATTCGACGATATTGTTTACATATTTAACGTTATACCATTACGAATTAAATATTCATCGATGTACTGTTTTTCCGGGCTTAAACGTTTCTTTCACTCTCTCTCGACAAAATTTCCATTAAATTCCCGGCACCTGTTTGGAAATTTAAATCGTTCTTCCACGATTTATTTTGTGTACGCAGGTATTGTATATCGACAAGAAGGCAAAACTCGAGAAAATATATATATATGTTATAAGGAACGATTATGAAGGCAATTATATCTATTAAGAAGTAATCAAGGTTGAAACTTTCTCAAGTTTCATATCAGTATTGAACGAATTCGCGTTCGAATCAACAGTGGCCGCGTGTACCGCTCTAAATACGTCAAATTAAAGGCTCCGGTGGACTGGTTGCACCGCGTGCAACCGTAAAAGTCTTCGCGTGTGAATTCACAGGGACCGTACAACAATGAGCAGTTCCCACGAGAACGATCGTCATAACTCGATTAGAAAGTTCGGGGAAAAAACGTTGCCGATTAATTCCAGGGGAACGGTTCTCTTCGATTCGAGTTCCATTCAACGCCGAGCCGAGAGACGCGCGGAGAAAATTTCGATGGATGCCTAGTTTCGTCCTCCAATTCTTCCCATTCATTCGACACGAGTTTGTTCGAGGAAGGGCTCCTTTCTTTCTTTCTTTCTTTCCTTCGTTCCAACACGTGTTGTCTAATCGATACACGCGTCGATATTACTATAATTTCGAGTATAAACGTAAGAAAACTTTCATTCAAATTAAGTAACGTCGATAGTCTCGATCGTTGTAAGCACGAAATCGATACCGAGGAGGCGACCGGAGGAAAAAGTTTTCTTCCGGGATTCTGACTTTCGAAACGAGAGAAATCAGCGATCAGGTCGAAAGGAAAAAAGGGGACGAGTGAAAAAAAGAAAAGGAAAGGTAGAATAAAAGTGAAAAAGAAAGGTCCCTTTTCCAAAGGGACGACTCCTTTCTGTCATTTTTCGCTCTTGTAAACAGAAATCCTGGCAACCGTCCCAAAAATGAGAATCCCCGAATCTCTCTCTCTCTTCAAAACTTCGTCCAAGGATGTTTTTTGCGCGAAACGTGCCACGTCCACGAGAAATATCCACGGCCACGAGTATACGCGTCTCTTTCCAAGATATCTACGCGACAGAACACGTAACTTCTTATCTTATTCGTAAACTATATCCACGCGTTGAAAAGTTTCAACTATCGTCCAAGAGTTAAACGTGTCGCCATTATCGGTTTTAAAGTAACCGGCAGCGAGAAAAATTGATAATTCGTGTGACTCCTCCGGTGACAAAAGTAAATTGTGTCGTCGAAAATTTTATTTTTACCGGGGAAAACTTTGTAAATACCGATAAAAACATCCATATTTCTTTCTGCTCTCTCTCTCTTTCTCTCTATCTCTTTCTCTCGATAACGAAGAATTTTAAATACGTAGATAAAAACGTTCAGATTTTATTGCCTTATTATCGCGTTGTAAAAAAATTAGTTATTTATCTAAATAACGGCTCATTGAAACATTGCCGATTTCGCGTGACATCATCGATCATTGTTTTCACGCCGTTGTATTCGGTTCGCAAAAATAGGGAAGAGAGAGAGAGAGAGAGAGAGAGAAGCGAGCAGAGTCAAACAAAAGCAGGCGAACCGAGAGAGAAAGAAAGAAAGAGAGATCGGACCACCGTGGTTCAAGTGGTTCGAAATCGGGGCTAAGCTCAGGTTTGGGACGAGTTTGCGCATACCGGTAAATTCAACGTTTCTCGATACCGGCAGCCATTCTCGATCGGATATCGTATCGTTCCACGATATTCTTCGTTCCTGATCAATGGTGCAGAACAGGAGAGAGAGAGGGGAAGGGCCAGAACGGTCTTTATAGAAACACCGACCAACATCCGGATCCTCCCCTTTTATTCTCTACTTTTTCTTTTCTTTCTTCTTTTTTTTACCGTTTTTCTTTACCGTTCCGTAAACGAAATCCCAGTCGGTACCCGATAAAACACGGGTTATCGTTCGCCGTCGTCGAGATAAGTAAAATCACGGTTGGCGACCAGCTTTCATTCGGCTCAAGATCTATGTTAAACAGACCTCTTTCCTCTAATCTTTTCTCCTCTCGAACTTGCTTGTTGTTCCAAGCAACTCCAATTTGGATGGAGGAAAGGAAAGGAAAAGGAGCCGGTTTCGTATCTTTACTTTCTCGATATAAAACGTCTCGACGAAACGAATTTTCGCGCGATCGATCGATCGATCGGATTCTTCGGGACGAACTGGATGGAGAAGTCGTCAGACGGAATAAGTCTCGTAAGTTAAGTTGAGAAAAAGGGACGAAAGAAGGGGGAAAAAAAAAGAAAAATAGAAGAAAGGCTATCGTCTAACCTTCGCGATATACACCGACAGTGGAACACGACACGACCTGCCAACCAGTCCAATATACCGTTCACGTTCCCTGTGAATCGGTCCACGGAGAAAAATGTAAGCGCGTTGGCCGACATAGCGTCTCAAACGATTCGCCAACGTCCGTCAAAAAAGGAAGATATCCTTTTCCCTTCCCTTCCTTCCTTCCTTCCTTTCTGCCTCCCTCCTCCTCGACTGTTCCGAACACGTTTATAAACAGTGATCTTGGCAGGTCTCCCGAAAAAGATGGGGCCACCACAACCCCGACGAGGAAAAGTAAGGTATAGAGATATTATATCGAGGATACTGCGGTAAACGTCGTACGTACAAACGTCTTTGGTCGCGAAAAAACAGGGACAAGAGAAAGGAGAGAGGAAGAAGAAGAAGAGACAAAAAGTCTGTAGAAATGAAGAAAGAAAAAAGGGACTCTGAACGAGAAACGTGGAAACGTTACCACGTTCGAACGGATAATAATAAAATTGCTATGCGCGTTATTATCTTCACGATGGAATCGACGATCGATATTTCGACTGTGGAAAAATACTCCTCCCTCTCTCAACGCGTTCTCATTTTATTTTAGGGCTTCGTTACAACGTCCCGTTGTAAACATCGCGGTCACCGTTGCCACGCGGTATATTTTCAAAGATTGGGAACCGGGGTATTCAGAGGATACAGAGAGCGGAGGTGTTCGCTCGAAAGTCCAGCCAACTCCGAGCGAAGAAAGAGGCTAACGGAGTAGAGGCTTTCGCCTACTCGACCCAAGAAACCTGTTCGACCGGTCTTACCTGGCCAACCGCTTCTCCCTTCCTCTCTCTCTCTTTCTCTCCTCGCCCCTCTCTTTCCCCCTTTACGCTCGATTCACGTAAACCCACACTGGGCCTGCGAGACACGGCTGCAAGAACACAATGTTACGCTCGATGCTGCTACATCGCCTCGAATCCTTTCGTATCTCCAGAGAGTCTCTCTCTCTCGCTCGATCATTTTCCTCGCCGTGTCCAACGAATTATATTACGTACGATCGAAACGATCGCCATGGTAAGAAACCACGCTTTACACGATTCCTCTATATATATTCCCCCCTGCTCCGACGATTAAATTCCAATTTGAAAATTTAATTTTGCAACGTCGTACAAAGCTATCTCGGATCCGGCATTGTGTATACATATAAGTCGAAGACTCAAAGAGGTACGCAATTAACAATTCCGCGAAAAACTTTCCGCGCAAACGTCATTAAGAGACTTATGAAAGAGTAATGGCGAACGATCGGAAAGGTAGGGCGAACGTGGTAGGATACGTCGTGAGGAACGAAAGAAAGAAAGCGTTCAACTTAATAACCCCTGCACGCATCGCGATATTTCCCCAGACAGCTAGCCAGCTCTCTCGTAAATAGTTAATGCTTCTCAAAGTGTCCGATTCCTCGCAAACGGTGGACCTCGCTTCGAGGATCATTGAACTCTATGGGCAGCCTTGAACTCGTCGACCGGCTTTCCTTGCCTCGTACCTTCGCCAAGGTTCCAGGAAGTATAACGATCACTGGT
The DNA here is from genome assembly GCF_003254395.2 of Apis mellifera. Taxonomy (NCBI): domain Eukaryota; kingdom Metazoa; phylum Arthropoda; class Insecta; order Hymenoptera; family Apidae; genus Apis; species Apis mellifera. The sequence goes on from NC_037649.1 coordinate 9,610,678, forward strand.
AAAAGTTCGCCCCTTCCCCTCCCCCACCCACTGCTCTTTGTTCCTTTCTTTCCTTCTTTTCCCCGAGCTTGAAACGGAGCCTCCTCGTTAGGGTCAAGTTGTAGGGGCAAATATGATCGGTCGTGGGAGGAAAAGGTGAGGATACAACATCCGTTCCATAAAAGGAAAAACCGTGCAAAGATTCTTTCTCCTTCTCTCTCTCTCTCTCTCATCGATCAAACAGAACGGAATCGATTCGACGTACGCGATAATTTAACGACGTGGCGATACCTCGATCCAGCGACAATTCCTAATTGTGCTGTCTCGCATATATCAGAGAAATTTCACGGACTCTCTGCTCTCGAGAAGTGGATTCGATATTTGTCGGATCAGCGTTGAACCTCCGAGCGCTTAAACTTCATCCTTCGTCTTATATATATATATACGCATCCTCCTCCTGCTCCAATCCGCCCGTCGGTTCGGAATAGGGCAGGTAATTGACCAGGATTCTCTCGTAGATCACCGTTAGGAGATGGCCCGCATTATACGTGTAACAGAGACACGGGGCGTCGTCCGCTCGGCTTTGCCGTTTCTCTGTGTGTATCCCGATGTGTGAAAGTGTGCTAGACTCTGGCTCTCGAGTGCGCTGCCGATGGAGTAATTACTAGCGTCTCCACGATGCAGATCTATGATCGCAATGGATGGGAGAGGAGAAAAAGAGGGGGAAGAAAGGAAGTGGAAGGAGCGGAGGAAGAATGGGTCGAGAGATGGAAATTCGCCGGCTTTAGGGGTGGTAAAGGCAGGAGAGGACTTTATTAACGTCCGTGGAGGGTAGGGCGATTCGTCAACCGAATCTCGGCGCACTTTTACGCTTCGGCATCGTTGGCCAACCCTTTCGATTCATTTCCGCTCCTTTCCTTCTCAAGAGATATTCCAGAGATTGAATAAGAGGGAGAGGCGAGAGAAGAGAGGGAAATAAAAGGACGCGCCTTTTTATTACCCGACGATGGCAATTTTCGAAAAGTTGCGCGCATCGACGATTCGACGAACCTTGAGAGACGAACGGGTGACGGAACTCGTGATGGAACGCGCGAGCCGTCGGTAATTTTGCTCACGGAACGCACATCCGGTTAGGAGAGAGCTCCGTGCTGCTGCTGTTCGTGCGCCGACCGGCCCAACGACACGGAAATTTATCCGTGCATCGAGAAAACCATTTTTATTCCCTCGGGAGGAACCGTTGGAATTGTAAAATTTCGCCCCAAAGTGCGAGGAGATCGTACGAGGAGAGGGTACCGGCACGTAATTCTGGCCACGCGAAGCGTAGATTAACGGAGAATAATGCGATCCGCTGGTATCGAACGAGAGATTGTAAAACGACGACGAATCGAGAGAGAGAGAAAGAGAGAGAGAGAGAGGAAGCTCGCGAAGAAATTACATCGATCCGCCGTGCTTCGCACGAAGCGGAGGAACGAGAAGTAAGAAGCATCATCGAGAATAATGGAACTGGGCGATCAATTTTCGTTTCAATTTTCCCGCTGTCTCTCTCTCTCTCTCTCTCCCTCTCTCTTCCCACGTATAGAAAAGTGTACAAAGATGTTGCCTAGACGCGCTTATCTTCCTCCACGACACGAAATCAACGGCGTGGAAAATTCTAGCAAGGGAATTACGCAATCGACGCGGCTACTCGCAGTAGTGTATTCGCATTCGTCGATTCATTGCTTTGTTGTTGGCCGCTTCTAATTGCATAATAAAGCGGTCGGATAATTATAAAATTTAATATTCATGGAGATTGATTCGAGGTTGGCGGGCACGATTTTTCCTAATTATCCGCTACTATGTGTCTTCTCGGTGTTGTGAAGAGCGTATTACAATCGTACGTATTACACACGCGCGTGACTCGTTGGTCGATAATTAACATAATTGCGATTTATAAATGGCTCGAAACGCGATCCACGGATAATTGGCGAAAATAGGAATTCTCAAGTGCAAAATACAGCTCGATCCAACCTCGAACCCGTCCACTGTGTTTTAACAGCGTTCGAATCGATTGCGCAAATGTTTTATCAGATCTCTCCTTTCGCGCAGATATATGCATTATCGTTAAAAAATATATTCGCTCGTTGGATAAACGAGAGATAATATGAGAGAGACAACGATTCAAAAATTCATCGTTTAAGATTGGAAAACACGTTTTTTTCTTGTCTCGAAGCGAGTATAAAGGTAAAAATAGAGGTAGGCTCGGGTAGGAGGAGAAAGAAAAAGAGAGAGAGAGAGAGAGCTTCGAAGAAAAAAAAAAGCGAAACGAGAAAAGGCAATTATCGTCCGTTCGAAAAGAAAGGAAAGCAAGTTGTAAAACCTGGAGACCTATCGAGCAGCTCTGTCGCAGCGCCAAACGAGGAAGTATCAGAGTGGAAGAAAGAGTCGAGTCACGACTTTCATCGTGGCGTGGCACAGAGAGATCCACCTTGCTCGGCCTCGACAGACTTGACAACAAGTTCGTTGTTCTTTCCAACTTGTCTCTTTCCTTTCGACCCTCCCTTCGCCCCTCCCCAGCTACTTTCTTTCGTCCCCGAGTTAACATAACGGTGCTAATTTTATCAGATGCAACTAGGGTGTATGATTCATCCTCCACGATCGTCCAAAGCGATCGATGAACCTCGGTTCTCATCTTGACGATCAAACTTCTCGTCGACCGTTGAGAAGGAAGGAAGACTTCGACTGGACTCAATTTTCGTTAAATTTCTAATTCGAAAAGGATTTACGGATGTGACAAGTTCGATGACAACTATACCTCGTTAAAACAGCTTCTCCGCATCTTAATCTTAACTTGGACAGTTTCTTAATTAATCTTGTATCTCGAAGACAATGACAAAATTCCAATTTTCTCGAATCTCTCTCTCTCTCTCTGGATAAAACTTTTTCTTTTTTACGCGAGGAACTGCAGGATTACGCTTGATCGGAATAAAGCTGCTACGTGCTCCCGTACGCGTTTCCCATCGATCCCATTGTTATTAGGAAATAATATGTAAAGCGCGTGAATTCATAAACTTGCGCGTACACAATCCCTCCGATCAAAATAAATAGCAGGGGTTGGATTACGCTGTATCGGAGGAGCATCAGTATCAGGCCACGAAGGCAATCCTTCCCTCCCGTACGTTTGCTTTTAAATTATGCCAGGCATATTTTGCCATTTCCCGCGGAGTACGGCAACCGTCTGATCGATTTTCTGTCGGAAAAATGATACTGATATACGAGGCACAGCCGATTCCAATTCCCGCGAAGTCTGGTCCCGCGAAGAATATAACGGTGCACTGATCTGTAAGTTTTGCAGCCACGCTACTGTTTTCACTGTATATTATGTATCGTCCACGTATATAGTTAAAAAAATACGCTTGTCTCGGAGAAGCGAGCGCGGATCGTCTCGAGGCGACTTCTTCTGTACAACGTCGAAACACGAGAGCGAATTGTTCACGCAAACTCTCCGCCCATTCTACGTCGAATTAAACGCGATTAACGACCATTTTGCTCGGTCTTACTAATTAACAGTCAGTGGCTCTCCTCCACGAGTACTCTCGCGTAATTGTTTCTTCCTCTCCGCTTCTCCTTTTCTTCTCTTTTCTTTCTCTCCTTTCTACTCCTCCTCTTTCCTTTACCGGTCCACTCCCTTTGATGAACGACAATTGGCCACGCGAGAGGCGTTTCAACAATGACAACTCTCGCTCGAGAAAATCGAAATTGGACCCGATCTTGCTTGCTTACTACTCGTTATACATGGAACGTAGGAATAGATTTTCGTACGATGAAATATCGATGAAGATAGATTCGATCGAGAACTATGGACGGAAAGTATCGATCCATCAACGACGTTCTATATCCATTTCGGGGGGCAAGGGAACAATGACCTCGTTCCGAAGAAAAATAAATTGCACGGTGATAAAGCGGCGCTTTAGAAGGTGTGCACACAGATTTACAATTACAACGCCGCGTCCCTAGGAAATCGTATTTTCCAACATTAGCCAGGCGCGCAACATCTTGCTCGTTTCTCTCTCCATGCTTACACGAGATCTCGGGTACTACGTATGCGGGTTTAAATCCATCGCCACCCATAACAGTTACACGCCAACACGCAACACGCGCGCACTTACACGTAGAAGTGACGTGTGTAAAAGGGCTCGTGTCAAGTCAAGTGTGCAAAACGTGTCAGATAATAATTATACGCACGGGCAAGTTGATTCGAAAAGTTGATTTTTCGAAACGCGACGCTAATTCCCCTGCGTATCTACACGTGTAAATCATTTTCCTCGAAAACTCTTTTCTTTTCTTTTCTCTCTCTCTTTCGTGTTGATAGTCGAGGATTACGTCGATTTAATTCGAATACGCGATGTTATCGTGAAAAATGCGAAGTATGACCTCTCTCTCTCTCTCTCTCTTCGGTTCGATGGAAAAAACAAACGCGATTTCGTTTCCGCGCGCAGCAGTAGTAAAAAGAAAGAATCGAAATTCGAATTGCATTTGCAATTCGAATAGCATGATATTTATCTGGTTGGATATATACATATTTTCGACACGGATATAAAACGAATACCGATCCAAGTCTGCTATCGCGTCTTGAATACGTTATTACTTAGTAATTTATCTTTCCTACTCATAATTTCGAGCATTACGATTTATACGCGGCGAATATCAAAATCCGCGCCCGAAAATTCGAGGAAATATCGGTAAAAACGAATGTCGAGATCCGTTGGTACCGTTATCGGAATGGTGATAATAATTGGGAGGATTTCCGCGGCGTGGCAATCGAAAAGAGCGAGTATGCGGCAAACTCGAAAAGATTTGCGAGGCGTCCATAAAATCAAGACGGTGTATCGCGGAGATCCCTGATCAAAGGGAAACTTGGCAAGCTGCCTGTGTACGTGGTACGCCGGCGGACGCCAGGTTCAACCATTGCATTCGCCGCAAAAGAAAACTGGCTAGGGGAACGCTTGCGAAAACCTTGCTGCGTTTATAATCGACTAGGAATTTCTTTCTCGGAATTTGTAATGGTAATTGGAACGAAAAGTTAATAAATGTTTCGCGTTGATTTCACGAAAGGCGTTCACCAATGGACTCTCTTCGAGAGACGTAAATTACACGAGTCGCACATTGTACGTACGTAACGTAAGATAAAAAAAAGAAAAAAAAGAAAAAGATCTGATGACTCACATCTCGCGTTTTTTTTTTTCGCATTGAAATTCCGTTTCGTAACTACGATAGTAAACGTAAGGCTGAATAAATCGACGCCTTACGATCTCTCGTTGGAAACTTATAAAAGTTGGAAAGGTTTCTTTGCTCCAGCAACAACACAGACGGCTCGAGCATGCCGCGCACAATGAATTCTGTTGCGTAACCACGATAGGAGGGAAAGTTGCGAGAGACTGCGAGCGTGTACGGTTCGCGTGCACTCTACGAGGTCCCTTTCCGCGACCATGTGCTCTTTAGGGATCCACGGGTCAATATCCTCCTTTCATCTGTTTAGTAGCCACGTTACAATTAAACCCCGCGCGAATGTCCATCGATTGACCGATATCCCGCGTACACGTTTCACGCTGTTAAGTCGACCGGCTGTTCTTTGACTACGAACCTCCCCACCGCTACGAACTTGGATAGATCGAGCAGCCAATTTGCTTCCGTTAGTTCGAGTCATCAACGTGTATCACAAATCGCCGAGTGTATCGTCACCCATGTATCGATTTGAAAATTTAATTCTCGATCGATCGGAAATTAGGTCGATATTGTTTTAAAAGCGCTTTAAAAGCGAATAAACGTGCTAGAGTAATATTAACACGTCCAATGTTATTATATAAAAAGAAAAAATTACAACAATTCCAACTCTCGCCTTTTTCAATACGACTTTAACGTTAACGTTTTCCCATCTCGAAACGAAGCAACGCTAAATGTGTCTCCAACACAATGAACAATTTTTCCTTCTTTTTTTTTTGTTTTTTCTTGTCACCGTGTGACGATCTCTCTTCCCTCCGAATCGAAAGGGATATCGAGGGATAAAATCGTCAACCGCGAACGTTGACCCAACAACGACACAGTAACGAAGTAACGCGTAATCACGAATCTCGATTTTCATTAATTATGCGTGGCTGCACACCGGTCGACACGGTGCTACGTATTTTCGTGGCAGCTTAACGGTCTGCCCGCTTTAGAAAACGCTCAACCATGGATCTCACCGTACCACGAAATACGCGGTATAAGGCTCGCACACGAGCATACGGCTCCTGTGCATACATGGATGGGGATATACATATATATATATACGAGCATAGATCGCGCGTATGTGATCGAGTACACGCCGTTTAAACAATACACTCGTACAAACTATAAATACCTTTATTATTATGATGCTATCGCGGCCGACCATCGCTCGGATAATGTATTTTAATACAAACCGTATTCAGAGACGCGAGCGCGATTCTACGGTATCGAGCCATTTCAATTGATGACGAAATTATCGCGTCAAAATATCGCGGAAACTTAATTAATTCGATCGTTGATCGAAACGAATTAGAGGGATTCGAGCAGCCAACGATATTTAGCTGGGCTACCTGTTACGATTAAATTTCTCTCCGTGTCCACAACTTTGACATGGATATACTTCGAAATCTATATCCGTTATACAAATAATTCGAGAGGAAAAATTTCGAATCTCTCGTTTTGAAAAAAAAAAAAACAAAGGAAGAAAGAACGGAGAGAGGAACCACCATAACGAGAAAAACCATAATCCCCGCGTTTTAATTACCCACGTCCAATATGACCTGCGCTCCCTGTCGAGGTGGGGGGGGAGGGTTAAGGGAAAGCAAGAGCGATCGGAAGGTAAGAGACTGGCTTGGTCGTAATTTGAGGACTTTAGACAGCGAAGGAGGGCCGAAAATAGGCACCGAAACCTGTTCCGCAGAGAACCTGTTGGTCGTCATAGGCGTGTACACGCACACACGTATACGTATACGTCGCTATACGTACGCGTCGCTCGGCGGCTGTGTTGGATCGCGCGCACGTGTGTGCGTACGGACGGGGAACGCACCTGCCACGTAACTTTTCTTCACGGGACGTTTCACCTTCTTTCCACTCCGCATCCAAATGACTCTCGGCTCTCCGTACAATTTTGACCGTTGGCCTTTACGACCGTTTCGACCCTTCGCCGTTGGATCCCCTCCAACACCGGCCGCGTTTGGCCCACGAGTCCTTTGTTTAATTCGGCCGAGGGAGAGACGAGATCCATCCGAGGGAGAGAGAGAGAGGGAGAGAGAGAGTCAAGCGTGTCAACGACCGTAAGGTAGTTAGAGTAGGTCGTATTTGCGTGACGAAAACGTTACGCGCTTTTTACGCAAGCATCGCGATTGATTCGCGATACTCGAGTACAGCGGCGACGCTTGATTATGCGAAATCAATCTATACACAACGCGCAACGTGATCGTGAAACGATCCGTGATCCGTTATATTATTGCGCCTACTCGAAACTCGAGTTATATAATTCCAAGTGTATTTAAATAATATCGGTAAATAGGGGGGATAATTAAGAAAACGAGGATTTTCGGTTAAGCCGATGGAAGTAACGTGATTGAAATAACGCGTGATAATTAAGCGAGGTGAGTGTTTAATGACTTGCTCTTACGACGAATGTGATACGTAATACGCCCGGATTCCGTGTCCCACAGATGAATCATTTTAGTCCCGAGGCATGGAAAACTCAGATCTTTCGTTTCTATTTGCTATCCTCTATTGACACGAATTACGAAAATTCTACAAGTGTCTGTTGCTTACAGTTTCATCTTATAGATTTGCTCAAATTTTGTTATGAATGTTGTGTATATACGTGTGTGTGTGCGCCTGTGTGCGTGTGAGATAAAGAATTATACCTTCAAAGATAAAAATATTCGTAGAAATCTACCACGAGAATCAAAGAATAAACGAATATCTTTCGTCGAGATAGTTTATCGCTTCCCGTTTAGAATTCCATATGAAAATAAAGGAGAGGAAGGCGGCGCGAAGGGAAGGAAATATCTGTGGAAAATAAAAAAAATCAAATAACACGAGGATCCGTCTATAATCGTCAGGAATTGTATACGTCATGAGCGTAAGAATGTACGTGGAGTCTCTCTCTCTAGTTTCATCAGGAGCGTAGCAATTAGGTCGACATTTATTCTACTACGAACGCGACATACCCCACGTTCTTCTGCAATAAATTTTGCCACGTAATAACATACCGCATCGTTATTATACGCGTATAATATTAAATTAAACCGGCAAATTCTCCGTTATCACCGTGGAATTAGATTAGAACACTTTGATCTCAAAATTTTTCTATCACTGTGTACCGAATCAATTATCGGTGATAAATAATATCGTAGTTTTTTCCGAGATAAAATTTTTTTTTGAATTTATCGATACAATCATTCTCACGATTTATCTATATAACTACGAATCTTTATACCTTATACCATAATTATTATATTATTATAACGAATTAAATTTTAAGCGAACAATAATCTGCAGATCTGTTCAAGATTTGAAGATCGATTGGCTAGATAAAATCTTCTTCCCCGTGCTGTGTAGTAATTTCATCCGAATTGGGCGGAGGATTGATAGGGGTCTTTGACCGTAACATTAACTATTTCCACTATTGGTATGCGTGGGCTACGAAACTGGATTATCTAAACCCTCTTCTGCAGAGTATAGGCCGAGTATTCCGTGCGAACGTGTCTCGGTGCCGTATTTAAAAGACAAATGCTCAAGACCTTATCCTTGGACCGATGACTCGCCGTCCATCGATCAACGTTGACTCACCGAATCAGGATTCATTCTTCTCGCGAGATATGATCGTTGAACAATCGCGATATATCGCGGATGAAACAATTTGCAATGTATCATTACGTATTATTATACGCGATTGTGCATTATTAACGCGAAATCAATGCGAAGAGTTTTAATAATTTTCGAAGGATAAAAGAAACTATGTTCTATAAAAAGATTTCAATTCCAATAAAATTAAACTTGTGTGAGAATTGTTTTGTTTAGCGAGCACCACCGTTAGAGAGCGAGGAAACTATCTTTAGCATTTTCAATTACGTCATTTGCATCGACCTTTCTTTACAGCTCAAGGTAAGCACGAGTTAAGTTCGAGAGTCGTACAGAGGGAAAGGTATTTCGTGTAAATGTGACCTTAAACTTTCCGTGTATACGAGGCGTATCCCCCTACGTGTACCGCGATACCATGCACGTGGCCAAGATTGTAAATTCAACCATCATAATTTCCATCCTGACTTATCACGCAACAGGCATAGTTAATTTTCCATCTATTTTTCTTCTACGAGAGCAGAGTGATAAGTTGGAACACCTTTTCCCCTGGCGAAGACACGTCCCCGTCATCGTCCTGATGACCGGGATTTATTAAACAAAATAGTTTGCCACGCCATGAAACTTTCGTACCATGTTTCCTCGTCTTGCCGATAATAAACTTTATAGAGAGTAATTATGATATAACAGTGCATTAATTAGTATAAGAGTTTCACTAACGCCCCGCCCCTTTCTTCCCGGTTTTATTACCTTTATTGACTAACTGATTTAATTTCAAGCATCAAATCTATACAAAAGTTCAGGTAACAAAGAAAAAAAAGTAGAGAGAAGAAAGGAAAGTAACGCGGAGATGATGATAATAATAATAATGTTATTCAATGAAATTATTCATGAGCGTTAAGTGCATCGCAAGTAATCACAACGATATCCTTGAATTATATAAGCAAGAACTATTGAGAGAACTCGAGCAATAAGCAGCCACTCTACTCTCTATTCGAGTCGTTCTGTTACGATGAACAACAAAAGCTGGTGTTGCTTGATACCGAGCGTTATTCATAACCCTAGATCGATAAATACCAAACGCTAGGTCGCGTTTTATATCCACTTCGATGGAAAGTATCCGTTTCGTTTTACTTTATATCGACATCGAGGAAAATAATATAGGTAACCGCGGAAAAAAATAGGCGGGGACAGTCTGCTTTGCATGGTAATCGAATTCAAACAAGATACCATCCGGCCATTATAAAATTTATAAACCATCGAGGGAAAATATCCTGATCCTGGAATGTCTAACTGGGGTAACGAACTTCTTTGTGGCGACAAAAATTTCGATTGAAAAAACTTATCTATAAATCCCTTTTCTTAATAATATCTCGCGATAAATGTCTCGAAATCAATTTCAATACTTTCGACGATATTTCGTGTTACAATGTTCCAGAAATTACATTAAAAAAAAAATATGTATATCTTTGATGAAAACGCGAAAAAAAAAAGTTATCGACGATATTTGTTTTTTAAAATATTTGAAATACGAATATTTTATTTCTAATAATTGTCCATCGATCGGAGTTGAGTAACGAACGAATGTGTAAAGTAAATAGCAACGAACGTCAAGGTTACGAAATTGAGAAAAAGCATCGAAGCGATTCGCGAATCACAATGGAGAAAAATACAAAAAACGCAAAAAAAAAAAATATCTATTATGTAAAGCACCGTACCATTGTTCCTGATTATACGGATAAAAATAATGCAAAATGTATTTTACAATTAATAATAGAAATATTGAAATAGATTAGGAAGTCGATATTTTATTATTACAAAGATTACGAATGTGTAAAGTAGAACATGTATCGATGATAAACATATCATTATCGCGATATAATAATTCACACGGAACGTTTCTTCGTCGGATATGTATACAATAATTTCTTGGAATCTTCTATTTCCTAATCTTTCCTCTCTATTCCTAAATAAAGCATTTACGTCGTATCTATTTTAGAAAGTAATTCGAAGATATGTTATCGTATTATAAATGCCGAAATTACGACGGATAAGACGACAGCGTTGTTTCTTTTTAACCCTTTTAGAAAGAAATCACGATAATTTTCCATCTTCCAAACTATATATTTCGACAGACAATAGTTCGATAATGTTTTCATTCACATTTACTTTATTATTAATACAACTGTGATCCCGGTGACCATCGTTTAACCTTAACAATGATTGTACGAATTACCATGCCGGTCAACTAGATCGACCGAAGCTAACGAGGTACGCTTAAAAGTTGCTTTTGCAATTTTCTCAGTAATAATTCACCATTAGGGTTATAATTTGTTTGATCACATTTACACCGTATCGCGATGAAACCAAATCATCTGTCTTGGTAACTGAATCAAATATGATTTCAACAAGAATCGATTACGCTGATCAATAGAAGCCTCGTGAACGTTATACAATATCGAACTATTGATTCGTCATAATATTTAACCATCAATTATAGGCGTTCTCCTTACGTTAAATTTCGAAAGTCGAATGGATTTCTTACGTTTTACCGTGGCATCCACGTATAAATCGACTCCGTTTCATCGTATTTTCCGGTAATTTTCACGTAAACGCGATAATTTTTACAAGAATTATTCCCATCTTTTGCACGCCATTTTAATAAAGCGAGAATTCGAACCGTTCGATAGATCGATTATTGTAAAGTATGGTCGCAAGAATCGCGCGATGTTGCCACGAAAAAAAAAACCGTTACACGTACGTCACTGATTTCGTTCGTCGATGACCGAGAGAGACGTATAATTACGATCAAATTACGCCGAACGATAATAATATAAAAATAATGTACATATTTATTGTTCTGTCGCACCTTTAACTGCCGTCGAACACAACAGGCCGATGAGGCAGACCCAGGCAAGCGTCATCTTGAAGTTGCTCGTTGATTCCATGCACATCACAAAAAAAAGCACTGTCTAACTTCCTTATTGAAAAACGAACTGCCCGATAATTCAAACAGCGCGTTCTAACCGGACGGAGCACAAAACTTAGCAACGAAACTGACGCAGGCGTGATTAATATGAACCACGAGGATAAAATGAGGTAAGAACGAGAGACGTGCGACGTCAATTCGAATATAAGTGCCCGACTCGACGCGAGTGCCAACCAGATAGCTCGACGCGCGAAGACCGTCTGCCGCGCGCTTTGCTTTCGGTCCACTTCGTGAGACATCGGCAGAAGCCGAGATCGCCCGAACGCCCCGATCCCCCGATAGCGCCGTTTGATATCGTCCACCGTTGTACCTACTTTCGTACTTTCGTGCCTAACCTACGTACACACGCACTTTACCGTATGTCTGGTATTATGTGTTTATTTTGTATACACGTTCGCATCGACGATTCTCTATCTGGAGAATGGATTTACAGGAACGTACGTCATCCTCTTTTTTCTTTTATTTCAATTTTTCAACGATTTCGATCTTGACGTTGATTCATGTAGTTCAAGAATGAGATCTGTCATTTTATTGCAATTAGTGAATATTAATGTACATTTATACTTTTTTCGACAACAGTTTTTTGTTGTGTGAGAGAGTGAGAGAATTTTATTGCTGAGTGTAAAAATCGTTTTTAGATGAAAGAATTGGAAATTATTTTTCAATCATATAAATACAGGTTATGTGTTTCTGTATCTTTCAATTAAATATTCCTTCGAAATTGAAAATTGAATGAAAATGAATTAATATAACGAAACATTCTATCGAATGTAAGAGTATAACCTAAAAGTGATTGTTTAAATAGTTTGTTGGAAAGTGAAGTGTCTTAAAATTTCTTATCCTGGAAGAAGATTCTTTCAAAATTAATTTTTGTGAATCTCTTGTCTAATTTTCGTCTTATTTTTATCTTATTATTTAATCTAAACGAAACATCCTGAATTTATCGCCATATTAATATCTATCTTCGAGACGACAAGTATATAGCGATATGATCGATACATCGAAAGTTGATTTTTGACAAGAGAGAGAGAGTAAATATTTGAATATTCGAGTAGCAAGTGGAAATAAGTGTTTCGTAGATGTATATCTAATATGGCACGCTTATAGTTGTCTCCCGATACATCATGTCACACTTTCATTGACCTTTTCTATGCATTGTGTATTCGGTATTAAAGATGTAAGGAAAAAATTGAGCATATGTTTTTACGATACTATAAGAAACGTAGACGTGAGTGTATTAATTCGATCTTAACCTCATTCGGTTTGATTGCATGATAGGTTACTGTGAAAGTTTTATTAATAAACTAGATAGCCATAATATTATATCGTAAAACATGATCCGTAGATCCGATAAAACGTCGCAAAAAGAAGTTTGAAATATTTATCTCAACTTATAAACAGGTTTCTGTTTCAGTAAAAATTTTACGTTCAAGAATTATTAACCCTGATTAAAACAAAAACCGAAGAAATCGTTTCACGGTCTAGAGGTTACACGTCGAGGAAGGAATTACCAGTAAAGACCCGAAGGAAAGGAGTGAAAGATATATCAGAATAGGTGCGGCCATGTACATAGTATACTTATATTACAATATCGATTTAAGGAATATTCTAATTATTAACATTTTCTATTCGAATATAAATTATATATGTTTATAAAACACGAATCTAAGTATGTTAAAAAAATCAACTATAGAAATTGGTTTATGGTTTACAGGATTCATATTTACAAAAAAAAAAAATTATCACTAAATGAAAGTAAAGAAAAGAAACTAAACCTATGTCAAGATAGGAAGAATCGTACACAGGTATAATGATATTGTGAAACGACCGACACAGTTAGACCAGATGCAACTACAAAGCGTGCAAATGTATCACCATGTGCATTATGACAATGCTTTCCTATCGATGTTTATTCGACGATAACGTTGCTAGGTCTTACAAATGCGATTCTACACCATGGCGTACGTGACCGATATGTCGAAGGCGTGCCGTCTGGGACCACAGAAGCTGCAACGGCATATACTAAGAAGACGTACACTGAGAAACCACAGTTCCGGAATTTATCAGGTAAGATAGTACCCACTTCCAGGAGACTCGATGCATGTTATGTGGATGAGAATACAAACTCTCGGGAGTAGTACGCGTATGCTCCTAACTGGTGCGCTTAAAAGTTTTACGTTCTTTTTACAATGAGTTTTAGCACGAAATGTAAATTCATTTTCTTTTTTCTTAAAGTTCCACTCGAGATAGATAGCAATTTTAAAAAGTTTCGTTATGTATGTGTGAGAAATTTTCGGTCGAAGTCTCATTTCGAATTAATTTAATTCTTTTTTTTTTCCATCTTGAAATCTAATTCTTGTCTTAGAGAAAATCGATCGATGTTCAACTGTTAAACGATCAATAGAAATTATCGAACATAATTCGGTCAGACAAACCGGTAAACCGTTACAAACCGTTATATACAAACTTTTTACGTTTGTTTCTTTGTCGGGACGGAAAATTAGGTTTATCGTACGGATGAATTATAACAAACGGTGATCATGCTAACGTTAACATTATCGTTAAAGTAGTTATGGATAGTAAGATCTTTAAAGCGAAGTTCTAGTTTGCGGTCAAGCAATCGCCATACCAGACCACCGTTTCTGTATCACGATAGAGGAACACTTCTATGGATTCAGCTAATCGAGTTGGCAACTATTGTGTAAGCACACACGTACACATAATCATGTTACCGGCAGGCAGTCGAACCCGTTGTCGTTGTCCAAAACGACTATATGACTAGTAAAATGCTACAGCACTTTTATTACACGTACATGCTATGATGTAAGTATGATATAAGTATACGAGATTCATGTAAGTATAATGTGATAAACACTATTTGCAATATAAATATTTGCACACTCGAGTCTATGATTTTAAAACAATACAACAATTTTGTTTAATCGTAACATTATTTTTAGGTATTTTAAAATTGAATCATACCACTGAAAATGCTAATGGGAGAAACGTTTGATTAGAGACCTAAATTACATCACTATATAATGATCACTATACCGATATTCATTCGTCATGATGAATACGATGAATCAAGATTTGGACTCACTAATTTTCTCTTTGATTAATCACCGGCAGCTACCGGTCGCAAAAATATGGACTAAGAAACGAGCAGTGGAATATCTCGGTATATATACTTCATCATAAGTATTGACTAATGAAATATGTATCAAAAAATTCTAGATTATTACTTGCGAATACATGTGTGACGCCTTAAATTTACGTACACGTTCTGTAAAATATTTTTTTTCCTCTTAGCATCGAACTCGTTCTTATCGTAACAACTCTTTCGCATACAATCAATAGAGATTCACGTCATACAAATGTTTATCCATTGCTTTGATTGGTAACGGAATCCTTTCAATTTAACCAAAACGCGTAGATCGACGTATATTTGATAGGAAAGCTGCTTTTGATGTAAATACGTACATTTGATGTACGTTTACAGGAATCTGGATGGGCTTATTATATTCGTGTCTATGTGGAATAATTTCCACTTAATTGCACAGTTAGTTGGCAGTTTGATTGGAATTAGTTACGGTCTTAATGGCCAACGTTATAAAGTGTACGACTTAGAAAATGAATCAACGCTGGTTTTATTATTGTATTAATGACCGATCAAATTTAGTTATTGGCCCATAACTTTTTTAATTGTAAATATTTTTCGGTATATCGACTTTTGGTGGACTATCCCGTGAAGTTTCCCGCGATGGGAAGCGTAAAAGCTTAAAAATTATGTGTTTCGGGGCGCTGACAATTTTACTGGCGCGTTTTTAAAAGTTGCGTGCACACATAGATACCTGTATATACCTGTATATCGGTCTTAAAAAGTTATTGGGGCGAGGATTACGGGTGTAAAAAAGTTGAGGGCAAATACTTTACTCTTCAATATAGGCATTCTCTCATACAGGCGTACGCACGTAACTTGCAAAATACTCGGTCTTTCAGCAACGAAGTTACGTTTTTTCTTTCTTTTTTTTAATGTATCTTCTTCATGAAAAACGTCTTACGCCTCTTAAGTTAGTTCAATGAACATTGAAGAGCGTAAAGCCAGACTCTTACCATCTAATAGGTATATTACCCGAGAACTTAGTTCTAATGAGAATATGTATGGGATGCTATTAAGAATATTAGCATTTATCACCGCGCTACAAGCGGGAGCAAAAATAGGTTAACTGTTTCCAGGTTGTTTTGTTAACTGGATTATTATTATGCTCTTTATGCGGTAAGGAATTTCGAAATCGTGGTTAATATTGTTTCTGCGACTTCGTTCCTTATTTGCAAATGAGAGAAATTCACAAATAGAATTAAAATTTTGTCGAAATAGATCGTATAATCTTGTGGATCGAGAAGTTAAACATTTTTTTCTATTCTTTTCTTTTCTTTTCTTTTTTTTTTAATCCTTTACAGAGAAAAGGATTAGTAAAAATTCACGTTTGAGAAAACTCTTCGTAACATGTAAAGTTTAACGCGTATCAGCCACATCAGTAACGACCAAATAATGGTGAAACATGGATCGATAAAAATCGGTTGTTACCTCCGCTGCTAAATGCACAGGTATCACTGGCTTAAATTCGTATTACAACACTTCTATCACGATTTAATTTAAACCAAATTAAATATCGGATACACATGAATTACAAACGTACATTAATGCTATGTATTCGCTTTAAATATTCGTTTCGACATTTTAATCTCGCTTTCACGTTCTTAATTTAATTTTCTGTTCGTCGAATCGATACCTTGGTAATGACAATGTTTTTCGAGTTAGTCCACCGGAATATTTTATCGGTTGACGCGCGTGTCAATGCATCATTGATCACCGATTATTGAAATGATTCTTATTGAAACATTAGTTATTCAGATCGTCCCTTCCATGCTTGAGCGGCGCTAAATTAACCGGGGAACTAATAAGTTCCGTTTTTCAATCGTATTTTAGATAGATATGTATATATATACATGAAAAAGCGTTCAACATCGTAACAAATATTTCCTTGGCGTATATATAAATCGTGGATTGTTACTCTCTGAGTCAGTGCTGTCGGATATAGATATTAAAATATCCCGCATACCTATCGTACAAAGATATACATATATATATATACATCGAACTCGGAGCCTCAGTTTTCTACAGATTGAACGTATCGATATTCTCAAAAATTGAATACATAGAGGAAAAATAAGCAATACAATTCAAGAATTTCGTAACTAAAGTCTTACAATAACATTCTTTTTTTTTTTTTTCAATCATTCTATCGTTGGACCTTTAATTTTCCTCCCTGTTTTTTTTTCCATTCATCGAATATTTAAATTTTAATAGATTTTACACGAAATCGGCCGTTCTCGTCCATCGAAATTGGAAAACCTAATTAGATTGCGTGTCGGTATTAAATTAAACCTATAAATCATGGAAGAATCGATCCAACCATTCGTGTATAATCTCCAATGATTAAGAACCGGCTGTACACAGCTATTATTAGGGGATTTCCGCGTTCGCTGTGCATAATGTTGACCTGTTTATTGTCTTTAAACCAACGATCAAATAAACCATAACAAATCTTTCGATATTACGGCTCGTCGATGCTTCTGACCTCTAGTTATACCGGAGAATTTCACCGGGGAATATGTTTAATATAATAAATAACGAGTCTCGATAAATCAGAATTTAAGGGGATAAGTTAAGAAAATAACCGTGCCATTGGAAATTGGGTCGTTCGAGTGACGATGTTTCATCGGATGAATACGATTTATATATATATATATACACGGTATAGCTCGCAAAACCGTTAATTATTTCTAACTAGTTAGCCCGGGGGATGGCATGGTTGATTGACGCGGCCACAGACACTGAATTAGAGTTCTCGGTGAACGTCGACCACTGGGCGGAAATTGAATTTCGATGACAAGCGCAAAATATTAATAGGCAACACGCCGATGTGTCGTTACGTAATATCCGAGTACTTGGACGTGGTCGCCTGTAGTGATAGAAATTGGGCGCAATTGTGGAATAATTGTGCATAATGGCGTCGCGAAAATATTAACGATTCAGTGAATACGGCCGCGCGTTTGCACGTTTCCCTCCTCGCGGACCAAGCGAAACTGGCCCGAAAATCATGAATGCCAGCAACAGGGTACGCGTTTTGCAATTCATAATCGAATACTTATATAGGGGAAATTGCGCCTGTATCCGATCGACCATCCCTGAACGTTAATTTTAAACAACCCGTGATCTCGATTTTACCTCGTTATTCGCTCGTTATTTGGGATTTCAGATTCGTCTAATTCTCGATATTCGAGAATTCCTTTCATCGGCGAGCGTATCGATTCTTGGTCTTGGCTGGTTCGATTCGAAAAATTAACCGTGGAAACGTTCACTGCCGTGCTCATTTCAAAAGTGATACAGGTCGAACGATCGATCCATTTCTGCATCGCACGGGGCGATAATCAGATTTCCATCCTGTACCCTTTGATACCCCGTAAAATCCTCTTCCGTGTGTTCGATCAATGATCGCGTTCCACGAGTGCCCCGTTCTCATCATTCCTCCAACAAAATCCGCGCGGGTTAATTTTAAGGATCGAGATATCAAATTTCAATTTTCGAAATTCGTCGAAACGTATAAAATTTAAGCGATCGATAAACTCTTCAGTTTATATATGCGTAAATAGCAAGTCAAATTAGAACAATCTCGTCTTATCGTTCGGTCCACGATACGAATTTTCGAAGGGTGTAGTTTCGATTCCATGACAAATCGAAAGTCTTGGAAGGGCAATCAAGAAAAAGGAAAGAGCCCGTATCGAGGATAAGTTCGTAACAAGTTTTGGATCGTGTCGGATAATATGACGAATGTTGCTCCGACCCGAGATCGTGCATCAAGGGGATTACGCGTCGAACAATGTCAGAAGGTTACACGCCGGCTATTTCGCTGCGGGTCGAACATCGGGGATGGGATTCAATTTGAGCGAGGGAGGGGGATTTTGGTCGCGCGAATCGTTAGCAGCTTTCGATCCTGAAAAGAATGACTCGTTCTGATTTCGAGGAGAAGATTGGCGAGCACCGGATAATCAGATTAGTTTTAGAATCGTGCTTACCCATTTTGCTTCCTCTCTTCTTGTCTTCGCTGCAGGATGAACCAATTGTCGGCCGTCGAATAGCAGTCGTTCTTCCTCGAGTTATAATACGATGCCAGTGGAAATTCACCTGTATCGAATATTTTAAATAGAATCGAAATGAACTTGGAATAACAGCCAACTCAACGTTTCGGGATTCGCGAATATGCAAATAGATGCGGTTTAGGGAATTCGAAATTTGGAATTTCGTTGAAAATCGGGTATAAAATCGATTGATTTTCCATTAGCCGTGGTGCGAATAATAAGTTTAAATCTACTTGGTCGATTTCAAATTGTTTTAAAAGGCGCGTTAAATATTTATTTTTTTTTTCAATTTAAATTTACCCGGTTGATTTCAAATTATCTTTAAAAAGGTATCGAACGGAAAAAAGCTGACGATCTGTGAACTGTGCAAGTGTCAACAACAAGGTTATATATTTTGATCGATTACAGCAGATATGTAAATCGATAGATTATAGGCTACGAACTGATGACGAATAAAAACCTTAACGATTCTTAAGCGATAGAAAAAAGAGGAAGAAGAAAAAGAAAGAAAGAAGAAATTAAATTATCGCGAACGACGATATTATATTTTTCGATGGCCCATCGTTAAACGAAGCATGAGGTTTCTAGCCACTCGTCGATACAATGTATAATTCATAGAATGTGATCTTATAAGGAAGCCGATAATTGGATGTACGAAGGCCCCCTATTGAATCCACCCCGTGCGTCTGGCTTCGATTTTCAGTGTTTGGTTTTGACAGCAGCTTGCCTCTCGCTACATGATACTTTTCATACGTACACGTGCGCCCATAATACGATCGAACGGGATTAAATCGAATTGTTTCGCGTACACGCGTTACTTTCTCTCGACAATTTCAACCCTTTCGCTTTCACGAGTATTTTATTAAACGTAAATGATTTCCTCTTTGTTTTTTCGAACGATTCGTAGTTATCGGTGCTTTCTCTTTTGTCTTTTGTTTTTTTTTTTTTTTGTTTTTTGTTTTTTATCTCGATTTTACTCGAAACCGTAAATCGAGCGGATACGATCCGAATCCGAAGAGATCGGATTAATTCGCAACAAGAGGAAAATATCGATGATCGTATAATTGATATGTTTCGTTGTTCTTATCTATTTTTTTTTCTTTTTCTTTTTCTTTCTATCGAAAAGCACGAAACGTTAAAGCACAGTGTTTCGTAAAATTCGACATTCGAGATAACGATGGTGGAACGATGAAATTATAATAACCGAGTGTTGCTGGGGGTTTCTTTCGGACGATAAGAATAAGGAGCTAATATACGAAAAAATTCAGCGGAAATGGTGGTGATGTTGAAAGGGAGGAGTCGAGACGGAGAAAGAACAGGCCAGAAAGCACGGCAGCTTTTCCTTATGGCCTAATTATACGACGTGGTAACTACGGAAAGAACCGAGGTTCAACGTAAATTACGGCGCCGCGGTCAAATTATTAAAAACTCTTCCTTTAATTCCGCGCTAAGAAAATTATATCGTTAGAATTTTCGTTAAAATCGAGTTTAACCGAAATCAGATTCGTTTGTATTTCATTTTATTTATTTATTTTCTATTCGAGATGAATTATTCTTTCTTTTTCACTCTTTAGTTTATTAAAATCGACGAACACGATTGATTTAAAAATGAATAGACGGTACGAGATGCGCGTCAAAGCGAAGACACACCGGTGATCGTTAGTCGTGACGTTTCCTTCCTTTCTCATCGGTCTGTGAACAACTAATAAACGGTTCCGGAGGCCCGATTTCTATCAATATAGCAGAAACTCAGGTGCATTATTACTTTTCGGAGCGCCATTGAACAAATCCGTGGCCTACTTTTATTGTCCGCTGTTCTACTTGGATGAATTGCCACGAATCGGAGGGAAGGATAACGATTGGTAAAAATTGATCGATTGGTTCGAATGTTGATTGGAAATTATTTATGCGGCTCTAGCTTTGATTCGCGCGCTCGGTAGGTGTAACCGGTAAATTTATTGAAATCCTGGATATTGATCGCACTCGCACGATAATTCGATCCCGATATAATAGAGATATTGCAGGGATGTTTTCAATTTACGATGAATAAACGGAATGGGCGAAGTAGAGCGAAACGAGATCGGTCGTAGAACGAACTTTTTATACGACAAAATTTAAAAAAAAAAAAGAGAAAGAGAGAAACTGAAAATCTTTGATGCGACGAACGGGCAGAATCGAGATATCGATTGCAATAATGATCGAAATCATGATCGGCGAATGAATGAAAATTGAACGTGTTTCGTGACACGAGTTTACGCCGAGCAAAAACAAACGAATCTGAAAGAAATACGCAAAGTAAATTTCTGCAGTGGCTGGAACAACACTGTGGTGGGTGGTTATACGACACCAAAAATACGACCAACAGACGGTACCTCTAAAATTTAATATTATTTTCATTTCGCGAAATGAAACTTTTGGCTTCCTAGCTAATTTTTTTTTCCTCTCCCTCCTCTTTTCTTTTCGTTGCGAATACTGTCGTGCTATTGTTGTACGATTCACGTTTCGATAGGACTGCGTTCGCGAAACGAAAACCTTTTTTCGTATTTAAACGCGGGAAACATTTTTCTCCGCTTTCGTTTACTATCCAACGTTTCGTTATTATATTTAAGTAGAACTCTGGAGAAAGCGATCTCTCTTCGATGTCAAATACGCCCTGGTATGTTATAAAAAAAAATTAAAAAAGAAATTAAAAAAATTGCGATCTCTAAATCTTGCCTCCCTGATCTAACCTCTTTTAAATGATTTCAATGGTATAAGCTCGATTCATCATTTTCACAAAGGATAATACTACTTTAATGGCAACGTATATAATTTTATTGCGCGTGTAAAAAAAAAAAAGATGAAAGAAGGAATTTAAAACGGAAAGACGGAACGTTGAGAAGGGGGGAGAAAAAACGCGCGCAAGTTGGGTAAACTAAAGGGCAGCGGAAAGGAGGTGAAGGCAAGAAGTATCATCGATTCCCTGCCAGTACATCCGTGTAATCCGAGCTATCCGCGAGTCGACTTTTTATTGCCAACTCGACTAATTTATCTCCCTAAGCCCTGGTGGCGTCTCATACATAAATCCTACTGACCGTCTCTGCACCTATTCCTACCCTGGTCATCGTCCGCGCCAACTGAATCGCGCCGGCATTCACTCGCCCCCATCCCCCCCCTCCCCTTTTCATCCTCCTGCAAATTAGAGCAACTCTTCCGAGTGAACTCGGTGGCAGAAGGGGAAAAAAAAAAAAGAAAAAAAAGAAAAGACAGGATGATCCGCCATCCATACTGCCCAACGTTACGCCCCATCGGGGGACGCTTAATTTTCTTGCGACCTTCCTTGGGGATATTCGTGAGATCGAGTTGAAAAATCGCGATTAGAACCTGCGCGCTCTAATTTTTTTTTCGAATGTTGGAAAAGTATTTTAAATTTATAAGAAGGTAATACGTTTCTTATGCAGTGTACCAACGAAAATTCTAATTTTTTTAAACCTCTTCGAGAACGAAAGGTTTCTCTCTTCTTTCCTATTCTTCCATATCATTGAACGACGTGTAACTTTTTTTAAGATCGTTACAATTTATTAAGTTATAATTTTGAAAGATTATCCGTTCGTTTCGTGTATTTGAGCAAATGGTCGAAAGTGGATCGAAAATGGAAAACGGAGGCGGTGTAATGAGAAGATTATAGCGCGCTTGATAGGCTTTTAAATACCGCCATCCCCTCAATATCCCGAGCGATGCTTAACTTTACGTACAAGCCCTCTTTACGTGGAGCAGCGATGTCCTCTCTACACGGGTGTCCCGGATTCTGTCAGTTAGGAGCAACTATAATTCTGTTATACGATGTAATCGACCATGTGTAACAACAGTGGGCTACATGCAGAATTTTGTTCCAACGACTCGTAAGTTTCCTCCCCCCCTTCCCGTTATTATGGATAGATTCAGCCGCTACGTTACGTAGCCTTATCTCGCGTACGAAAATTCGAAATATCCAAGTTGAATTTCGTTCGATTAACATTGAATATTAAAATTATAGAATTGCCAAAGGTGAAGACGACGAATAAGGTAAATACCGCTCGTAATTTGTAATTTCTGTCGAAGCGGCCCGATTCCCGTTAAATCGTTTTATTTTTACAACTTGAGTAATAAATACAGTACAGATCAGTGATATAATTTAAGGATGAATTCCACTACCGTGTTTCACGATATCGCCGTAACTTGTTATTTTAACAACCAAATGTTTTAATTGGTTCATCGTTGAATAAATATTTTTCCGTGTATAAAATTTTACGCATATTTTGTTCTTTTGCGAACGATATTATTTTTCATATTAAATAAACTTTCGAAATTATATTTAGCATTAAATAAACCGGGGAAAATTGTTATTGAAACGGAGTGAAAATTTAATAGGCTTCTCGAGTTAATTTATATCATATCCGATCCAAATGTCTTCTCGGTGTCATTTATAGATGGTGTTCTTTTTTTTCTTTTTTTTCTTTTTTTTTTTTTTTTTATGTACATAGAATGTCGTTAGATAATCGGTGTCCCTGCCAGACCCTCATCAATCACCAATATCAGCCGCCCAAAACTAATACCATACTATACAGAGTCGTGCGGGAAAACATATTGCAAAAGCGTTCTGGTTCTTTTAAAGAATGAAAAATTTTCAAAAGCAACGTATACGAAACATATATTTAATAGTTTAATAAGCGATCAACCGTTTTCTCCCAAACAATTTTTCAGAGGGAGCAGGATACGTTATAAACATAAGCGCTGATAACCCACCTTATTGGTGCTTGAAGAGAATGAAGCGACTATCTCGCTTAGATACCTCTACTACTTGGCTGGCCTTCTGTCTTAATTCCGTATAAGAGCTTATCATAGTCCACCTTTTACTCTCTTCCCTCCTCGCTCCCATTTTTTCTCTCGAATTATATAAAATGTAAGAGTCGCCCTGGCGGCGTTCGGGACTCCCCTCTTTTAAGTGGCTCCCGCCACTTATCTCGAGCGAGCTACACCTTTGCATAATGATTATTACTTTCTTCCCAACGAGACTTTGACCATAGTGCATAGACTTCGTATCTTCCTCTCTCTCTTTCCGTATTCGTTATTCAATTTTCAATTTCGAGAAAATTAATCGACAATTATACGGTTTCGAATGACTCGATCGAGTGTTATCAGATCGGAAGAAAGGAAGTAGAGTCTGGTTTCACCTTACTTGTAACTTCCCTGATTAATATTTCTACATTCTTTGATTATTAATGTATGAGCGGGATAATAATCCCCTTCGTTAAGGAGAGGGTTCATCATTCCGAATCTCACGGAATATATATATACGCGGTTAAATGTGTTAACAACCGAGCGGCCGTTGTTTTGCGCCCTATTACCGCGTATCTAACCCGCGCTTCAACCTAACAAAAACGTTACCATCGGTTCAACGCTATATTTCTCTCGTGTGTTTTTCTCGGAGGGGTGGGGAAAGGTAGCAGTAGCGGTAATACCCGGCAAGGCTCCCTGCAAACATCCGAGCCGAAACACACACCGCCCGCAAACTGCGAGCCAGTCAAGTATATCGGATGGGTGGGTAAGTTAAATATCGCGATTTGGGGGTAAAGCGCGTTCACGCGATCGTTTCCCTCCCACGGCTCGAGTTTTCGAATAGAAACTTTACGGCGAAATTGCAAATTGAAATCCTTGCCGACCGTGTACGATTCTCTAATTTCACGCTTACACGCTTTACGCTATCGTATTATATTCGATATCGATAACGTTAATTTCGGGATCTCGAGAGATTTAATGATATCGGTTACGAAATCAAGGATGATCTTGTTTTTAGAAGAAGAAAAGAAATCATTCGCGCAAAAGGATCGTCCAACGGAAATTGGAAATCCAAACTTCTCTGTTAGATATATGGGGAAGGAGGGTATTTATTTGCCGATTTATCAGCTCCTGATCGTTTTATAAACATTTGTCACTAGCAATCCACCCGTATCCAACCGACGATCGATCAACGTTTCAGGCTCGCCAATTTCATCCCTGAATCATTTCGATGCAAAACAGCGAGGTTCCGATTTAAAATTAAAATTCAACATTCCGAAACCGGATAATATCGTTTCTTTTAATTTAATTCGGTAACGAATTACCGATCTTTCGCTCGCCTCCAGGTGTCCATTAATAAATACAAAATTTCTTTTCCCCGCTCTCAATTACTCGAGATCACTTAACGTGTTTAGAAACCGTGAAAATCGCGCCGTCGAAAATAACAGGCTACGTGCCCCTGCTCGGGCCTCCTGTCGGGCTCGTACCTTTTAAAACGATTCGCGGAGCAGCTCCGGTTCGGCGAGCACCGGGCCCTGCCTCGCAATCGATAGTCAATTCTGCGATCGGCCGCAAACCGGCCACCCGCTAAAACAGATCTCCACAGATCAAACTTTCCATTAGCTTTCGAATTACACGCCACTCGTTCGCCCCAATCCGATCGTTTCCGAATCCGGATAATAAAAATTTCCTAATTGCCCTACATCTCTATCCTCCTCGCGCGAGCAAAATTTCGGAGGAGGAGGATAAGAATCGAAGATTTCGACGATCGTTCTTCGGATAAAACCCATCGGGTTCGAGGTATCGATTCGAGGTAACCTCGATGTTGCTTTTTATTTATTTTTCGTTCGTGTTCTTCCCTTGGACATTCGTCAACGCTTTTTCGCCATTTATATGTTTCTCGTTTCCTCTTCTCTTTTTCAACATTTATTTATTCAACGCTAATGAACGGAACCGGAGGGTTAAAAGCGATAAAAGCGACACGTACTTCGATTTCGCGCACGACTGCCGCCGTCTATAAATCAAACGCTTGACGCCCTTTCGTTCGGTAGGAGGGAGGGGCTTTTTCTCGGTCTCCTTTTCCCGAGCTGCGCTCGCCAACTTTCATTCACTTTCGGTATACATGAACCGACGGGACGCGCGTGTGAGCGCGTTTATCAAGAAAGACTTATCCCCTCCCTCCTTTTCACTTTGCCTCCGCAAAAGCGGGCAAAACTTGGTGCCAGAAAAACATTGACTCCCGTTCAAAGTAACGCGACGACCTGTAAGATACCGGAAGAGAATCGGCCGCGTTTAAGTATAGGAAGTGGACGCTTTCGATCGAACATTTCTCGTTCCCTATAATTTCTCTATTTTCTCCATTCGTTTCTTCTTCTTCTTTTTTCAAAAAAATATTTGTTTCTCTTTTATCCGCCGATCGTCTTAATTCTTCTTATTTCGAAACGCGATGTTGAAAATCACGACGTTGGGGAGAAGAAAAAAAAATAGAGAAGATCGGGATTGAAAGGAAAGGAGAGGAGGAGCGCTCCGGTGTCCTGGTTTTTCGGCTTGAGGTACACCTCTCGCGTCGAGATTAAAGTTTAAAGTATCACGTGAAACCATAGCTTCCCCGCGAGAGTCGGGTCGTAACTCTCCCGTATCGGATCGGTGTCTCCGCAGGGGCCGTGAAACCAGGGTAATATCCATTTCGAGGTGCGGCACGTCGAAGATTGATCTCTTTCTCTCTTACCCGGTTGCCCACCGATCCGGAAGAGACTAAAGGGATCTCGAGCGGTAACAGGGATTGACTTTTACAATTGTACATTTCACCACGCTTACCTTCTAAAACTCCATCAGCCGTCCAATTAAAAACGCGTCCTCCTCTCGCGAGGATTCCTCTTTCCAACATTTTGTGTCGAAACTTTTTTTTTTTTTTACCAAACTACCAAAGAGCACGGTTCATGTTAATTATCCCGTGTTCGTTGAAATTCGCTTTTTTCTTTTGTTTCCTTTCGTTTTTTTTCCCCCCCAAGGATCGAGCGTACACGAGAGTACTTGGTGCGTAGTTTCACACGCGAGTGAAAGTCACGGCAATTTGCGAAAATAATGCGGCGATGTAAGTGAATACGGTAAATGGGACGGGGGGGTAATAATTTATTGAAGCTTAAGTGCAGGGGGAAGAGCGACAGAAAGGAAGGATTTCTGGCGGATCAAGATTGCGGTTTCTCCCTTCGTCTCGCTGCGATCTGCATCGCTTAACCGTAGTGGCGCGGCTACGATGCCATTCCCACCAGGTGTGAAACTTTAAAGAGGGTTGGAGAACGTAGAATACAGGGAATGTAGAATATCGCGGTAAAAAAGACCCGTCACTCGCTGAAATCCCATTTAAAGACATATTTTTAATATTTAAGAAAGTATATATATATATATATATATATATATATATATATATATATATATGTTTGATCTCATTCGATGCAGCTCGGCCACATCTATTTTTCACGAATCGAATGAATGCTTTTAATTGGTAATATGGTATAAAGCGAAACGTTCTCGACGTATCGAAATTGCGAGATTGCGAACATTCCGAGTATTTTTCATTTTTCTCGAGATTGACGCGGGAGTAGTATAAGTCGCGCATTGGTCGGACGGCAAAGGTCGGATCGCAAAGGAAAATCAACTACGTTCATTTGCGATGTCCCGCTAATTTCTCCTTTTTCTTCTTTCCATATAACAGTTTTAACAATTTACTAAATTTACTTTTAACTTTGTCCTTCGTAAAAATCCTTTTTACGAAGTTTTTCCAGAACTTTTTAAAATATTTTCCTTTCAATTTTGTTCATTAACGTAATTAGAAAAAGAGAGCGATTTCTCATTGAAAAAAGAAAACGTTAAAGTTGGCACAATAATATCTTCGAATCGGATTTGGTGCAATTAACAATTCTTCTCGTTTCATTGGTATCGATCGAAACAAATCGATACAAGTTTTACAAATAAGTCAACGGATAATTCTCATCTTGCTCGATCCTTCTCTTTTTAATTTATTCGAATTAGCTCCATCGTCGATTATATTCCATAGGAAGACGAGTGAAACAATTCGAATCTTCGTAAAGTTATTTTCCAATCGTTCCTTATCCTCGCATAATTAAAATTTATCCCCGAATCCCGTTAACTACGCATACTTTATCCTAGGCGAAAGTTATAATGGTATATCGGCGGATGTGCGCGTTCGTTGGTGCGCGAATTTTAATCGATGGGCGAAAAGTGTGGGCCGAAATAACGCGAAAACTATCAGGAGGAGGGCGCATTACTCGGTTAATGAAATTTTTCCTCGGACACGTTGACACCGTTTCGCTTTGAGACAAATCTAAATTAAAATGCGTTGTTTCGCATTATGGGGAATGGCCGGCAATTATGACAATAACGCGGCGGATAACGCGGCAATCTCGATCTCATTTATCGGATATCTTCTCGTTAAATATCCTCTAATAATTCGAATATCCACGTTACACGATCTCCGCTTCCTTAAATTAATCTAATTTTCTTTAACGACAAAAAATTCCAAACCATCCACTTGCTTCACGTTTGTTAGTAAAACACGATGACCGATCCGTATCGTTGATAAACAAACAGGAAGGGGGATCGATCGGCGATGGTCGAGATACACATTTCGACGAGAAGACGTATTCGTGGACGTTATTCCCATAGGCGAACGCTCGATCTCCACGTCGAAGAGGAGAGCGCTGATAATACGGAAACGGATGACATATTTTGCATTTTATGTGGGCGCCGTAGTACCATGACGCACTTACCTTAGCCATCCCCGTCATTGCAGACGTTCGTACACGCCACCGCCCATTTCCTTCGCAATATCTCTGAAAGCGTACTCCGATGGATTGCGGCTAACGCGTTTACATTTCCATAAACCGGTTTTGTTTTACGCATCGTCCATTCGCGTCGTAAATGATTCTTCGAACGTTTAATCGTTGCTCGCTCCTCGAATTACGATTGAAAATTTACATCTATTATTTTTGAACTTTCGAATTTCTCCAGCGAGATCAATATCGATCTCTTCGATTCGAATTACGATTATTCCACGCAAGATTCTTTGTGAAAACGTACGAGCCCCAGATTCGAATTAGAAGTAACTGCTTCTCTTCCACCATGTATCGCGTTATCCTCGAAAATTTAGCGACTCCCTGCTCGGATAGATGGCTGTTCGTTTCATTCGTCGAGCGAGAAAGATGTTCGCGAATAACGCGACTCTTCTTATCGTTTCAAGCGATCGCTCCAATCTTCTTCTCCATGATTTTTTATTTTTTTTTATATATATATATATATATATATAACATATCTCGCGAATTTGCAGACTTAAGACCATAGAAGGAAGTTACTTCGGGGGATGTTTCGGCTTAACGTTCACGTGGAAAAACCTCGAGAACAATAAACTCCCGTGCTTCCCTCGAAAGCTTACGGTTTGACTTTCGCGCCACGGAGTGTATAAAGCTCCGCGGCGGACTAAGTGTTTTACTCTGTTATCCTCTTACTTCTCGCGCCATCCCACCATTTCCACCCCGCTGCCCGTCATCATTCCATCCCCGATATATTTTCCGCTATATTTATATCCAAGTGCTCGCTATTCGGCCCAAATTACCAACCTTTCCCACCGAATCCCCCGTTTTTCGATAACCTTTGACTGTAACGAATTTTCAACCCTGAAAACAATTTTGTTTGAAAATCTTCGGTGAATATAATTCCTTAAAGAAACTTAAGATAAGTTTATGACGAAATGTATTCTCGAATATATTCTTCGCCTCTCCTTCTCCCTCCACGTTTCCAAACGGACCTACTTTTTGCACTTCTTCGAAGGAGGGAAACAAAAGAGGAATCGGGACGGTCGGCGAAGCTTTCACCGCGTTGCTCGGCCGGGGAGGAGAAGAGACACGCGTAGGAGGGGGCGCATTTGCATCTCGAAATCCCGTTGTGATCCCGGGATGGCGAGGACGCGCGTTGACACGATGTAGACTGAATTTACTCGAGATAAGTAGACAAATACCGGGGCTGTATCCCCGGCTTCCGTGTAGACTACGTGCGTCACTGCGGAAGATCGGGACTACGTCCGTATCGATTGCCGTGTTTCAGAACCCCGGTAATGCTGTTCCCACGAATTAGTACGCTGACGCTTGCCTGCCTTCGCAAATACCTTAGACACTGATTACAGAAACGCAGCTGCGCACGGTTAAATACACGCGCGGCCGTTTCATCCTAATTATATTCCTTGCTTCCTATCCCAAAATTCAATCCCCTTTTGTTTTCCCTTTCTTTCTTTCTTCTTTGTTTCTTCTTTTCCTTTTTGATATTCTTTCTTTTTAATTCAACATTTTTCGATCGTTCTGATATTTTTAATATCTCTTTCGAACACGCGAGATATATATATATATGCGCGAACGAGCCAAGTGTCACAAGTGTCCAACGATCGATACAATTTAAGTTATAAAGGTTAGGTAACGGGAAAACGGAGCAAGTCCCTCCCCCACATATTTAGAGAGCACAATAGAGAACTCGTTTCGATCGATCCAATTCGAATAATATTGTCGAGGTGTTGCGTCACGGTATATTTAACTATTACACCCTTGATTCGCGAGTAATAAATAATAAACCTTCTTTCACGATTATTGTTCCCGAATATTATCGAAGGCGAGAAGAAAGAAAGGAAAATAAATAATTTTTCCAACAACTTCTTGATACATCGAAACGTCCGCTCATCATCGTCCGCGCGCCCCAAATTGCCCCATCGATCGATCAACGTGGGGGAAGAGGGCGCGAATTATTTCACGATCCATCACTGACCCGAGGGGAAATCACGCGTAGAATTCTATCGTTGTAAATTTTAAATGCAATTTATCCCCGTTTACTTTGATCGCTCTAGTTTATTCACCGTTTGCAACGCGTCATATCACGCGCGATATGATGCGCAGCCCCTGTTTCAAATCACGTGAACATTTAGCCGTACAACAAATTGTTACCAGCCAATTTAGAGCACCTGGTTTCGCCTCGCTTTCGAGGAAAATCGATTTCTTTCGTCTTCGAACAGTCGAAGAACGCCGATTCGGATATGTATATATATATGTGTATATATATATATATATATATATATATCGATATACGGTATTATCGACACAAGTGCACGCGCGAGGACTTGACGAAATTTCGGTGTTCCACGATACCGGAGTTTTAAGGGAATTTAAAATTCCGCTGACGACGCTACCCTATTCACGTGCGCGTGTTATATGTAGGTACACGTGCAGACGGCAGAAAGGGAGGAGGAGGAGAAGACGATACACGGGGAGGGAGATATACGGTCAGGTTCCCGTGTATTTGAGCACAGGGGAGGGGAGGAGTTGTTCGATGCCGGCCACCGTGAAGGTTATTCCTTCGTCGCCGCCAGCTCTCGCTCGTATCTGCTCAATCAATGAGGGTTGGCAGACTGTTACGGGGTTATGAAATACCGGCCGTGGGACGTGGCAGTTTTCCTAGAACTGGAAGAAAAGCACGAGAGTGAGAGAGAGAGAGAGAGAGAGAAGGAGGGACCAAGCACCCCAAGGAGAAAATCTTAACCGAGGGATATCGTGATTCTGGCTCGAAACGCGCCGTTGGCTATCCATCTTGACGATTCGACTCTTTTTTCCATCCCAGATATCGTCCACGAATTGCCGGTAAAGCGATCAACGAGAGCGTCCCTCGATCGTTCGATCCCTTTGCTTTACGAATGCGAATGAATTCTTGAAAATTTCATTGTCCTTTTTTTTATTTTTCCTTCTTTACTTTTAAGTCTCGAATCTTCCTATCCATCATCCCGTCGAGTTGGAAATTTATCCCGTGGTGGGGATGCAGGGATAGGGACGAGCTCGAATATCTGGTCGAGTACGCGATTGCTCGCGTTCTAACCGTGAGCGTAAACGAGAGAGCATCTTGCAAGAGGATTCTTTGTAATATCACCGAATTACATTGCTGAGTGAAAAGAAGAAAAGGGGTGGGGACGCTCGAGAGGAGCCTCGAGCTATGGCCGGTATAAGTCGGCCGGATTACGTTTTCCTCGCTCGCCGCGTCCCGCTTTCAAATTATTCGAATCGGTGTTGCACCTTTTCTGAAACTTTCTTACCGCATCCTCTTACCACCCGCCCACTGTAAATTCGAGCGTTTTATTCTCGAGTACGCGACCCCGACTCTGGAAAACTTGGTCGAGCAAAGGGGATCGATCGTGGCTTCTTCCGGAATGCTCGTTAGTTAAAACGAAACGTTACCGTTGCGGGGGAGTTTAGAAAAGCGAGAGAGGAGGATCGCGCGTACGCGAACGTGTCCTCGTTCCTGCACGAGTATCGACGCGAAGGGACAGTTAATTTATGAAACCTGTATCGATCGTCACGCTCGTATTCAACGAGGGTATAGTGTAGGAATTGAAAGAGAGCTTCGGGGGAAAAAAAAAGAAAAAACGAGGAAACGAAAAATCGATCTTGCTTCGCTTTCGAAAGAATTCGAAAAAATCAACGGTAATACGATCGAACGGCGTCCGGATCGTTACTTTTCCCGTAATCTGTCGAAAAATTCGATTTACCTCGTAATTTCATCGGGTTGACAGCGTTTTAGCACGGTGACAGGACGGTGTTTAAACAGAAGGAAGGGGAGGGGCGTCAAAATAGTCCAGGACTGACATTAAACCGGCCGACTCGCGAGCTGAAAATCAAGCAAACCGTGCCTCTGACAGTCATTTAACATCGGGTTCGAATAAACGCGACGTACGACGTACGTGAAATAATTAAAAGGGCCGATATTATTCGCGCCGATAAAGTAAATGGGCGAGTCGCGCTACCTTTTTAGCCTCTTCTCCCCCAAAAATATCAATCTTTCCACGATATACCGAATCTCACGAGTCTTCCCATCCGTGCAGATTCCAGTTTCGTGTAAGCGAAACTTGGTCCACTCGCAAAATAATATCCCGAGTTTTCAACTCGATAAGCGCTTGATTAAAATGTGCCCTTATTCCTCCCCCCATTTCCTTTCCGTTTCTCTCCACGCAGATCTCGGCGCCCAATAATTTGAAAATGAGACGCGCCCTCCCGAGAAAACTTTTCAATACGATCCTCGTGTTCCTCGTCACGTTGTTCTTCTTCTTATTCTTCTTCTTCTTCTGATACCGCTCCCGGCTAGCTGCTTCTGCCGCTGTTTGTTGTTGCCGCCGTTTCCCACCCACTCGCTTCTCCTCCCGCCCACTTCTCGTTTCTTCTTCCGCTTCCCCTTGTTTTCATCCACGGATGAAAAGTGGAAAGGTAACCCGCCGCGTCCACCTTTCACCAACCCTCCTCCCCCACGCCTCCCCTCCCCCACACACAGTTTCTCCGCGCAGCTCGCACGAACCGCATACCGGTTATATACCATTTCACGCGGTCAGACCCTTTTAATGAATATTTTCGAGGCTTTGTAATCTCCGCGGTAGAGAGATTGCGCCCTCATTGTTTCCCGCTTCGGTCCATCCCATCGCGAAATTTCCTCTTTTTCTTTAATATTTTTCCTCTCCCCCTGAATCGAATACTACTTTCCTCTCTCCCTCGAAAAAAAGGTATTCCTCCAATGCGTCGCGAGAAAAATCGAAGGATCGAGGAGGGGGTGTGCTTTTCGTACAATTATTGGCAAATATATTATCATTATCGATATGATATAATCGGTGTTTTCAATGTCGCTCGATAACCCGACAATATCAATTAACGTACCAATGCCACGTACCAAATCCGTATCTCCCGTTTAAAACATCATTATCGGGCGGTGCGCGATTGCTTAATGGACTGTTGTCGAACAGTTGTTGGTAATTATGATTAGCTGTCAAAATCAGATCGAACATCGGCTTTCTACGCCACATTTTTTACCCCTTTTATTCGAAATTTCGATGTCACGCTCCTCCTCCCTTCCCCTCAGGAGGGAGAGACAGGGTTAAATCGACTTTTTCCCGGATGCAATTTACAAAATTCTCCCGTTTAATTTCACGACTTGACGCGGGGAAAAATTCTCACGCTCACACCCACGCGACATTCGCCACTGTAATTGACGCATCGCGTAAATATTTCTACTCTCCCTGTGAATCGTAACGATCCCATTGTCCTGCAACGAACCATCATCCATTTGACCAAACAATTTTTACAATTTTCCCGTACCATGATATCCCTTATCGTCGCTTATCGTGGCAGGGAGTGAAGAGGGAGAGAAGAAAATGTACGCGTCGTGATCATTTCGTCGTGACGCTGAAAATACGACGAGAAGAGGAAATTCGAGTAACGCGAGTTATTAGAAGAGTACAAGGTCTGGGAGAGGAAAGGAGGGGTGGAAAAAAGAGGCGCGAAATTAAAATAACGCATTACCTATTGTCGCGGTGTATTCTTTTCCCAGCCGCTTCTTCCTCCCGGCCGCATACCTTGCATTTATTACGCGCATTGTTGCGTGGCCTCCGTGCCGAGGTTGCCGCGCGTGCAGGGGCGGACCTTGCCGCGGTAAATAAAATTCTCTCTTCACGGGGAATTATTATGGAAATTTTGTTCAAGGTACACTTGCCCGTCACTCGCCCGTGCTGCTCGAAGGGAGAGGGTGAACCGGTTGAAAATGGAAAATTTAGAATCTGTCGTTGCTTTCGTAAAAGATTCGCGCGGGATGGAGGTCAAGGTCGAAGGAGAAAGATTCTTTCTCTTCTGCAAAAGAACGCGTTTACGAAAAGGTGTCCCTCTCAGCTTTGGAAAGAGTCGGCGATCGGATCGAGAAAGGCGGGATTAGATCGGCGCGTAATGGAGTTGTCGCGGTTTAACAGCGGGATCCTGACAGGATTCGGTGTGCAACAGGTATGCATTTGACAGATTTCGCCAATTAATCGTGTTTAATGCCCGTCTAGCGTGATCCATTCGGATAAAAAGCGAAAACGATCGACGGGCGGGGGCGATTGAATAATTTCGAAGACGGTGGGGGGGGGGGACGATCGTTCGAAGAGAGAGAGAGAGAGAAAAGGAAAATAATAGGGCGATCGACCGAGTATCGTAGCTAATTATACATCGTACACCAGAAAAAACGATTAATCACTGGACGACGAAGCGAGGTATCGCGTGCAACCCTTCTCCAGACACGATGGACCCTGTGTTTTTATTTGTCCCGCTCCCTCTGAACCCCCTCCTCTCTTGTCCCAGTTTGAATGGCGGCCGATACGGATGACTGACTTTCAAAAATGTTCATCATGGACTTAACTTAACAACCCGTGGATAGCTCATCGTGCCCAAAAACGATCCATCATGCAGCTCTCTCTCTCTCTCTCTCTCTCTCTCTCTCCTTCTTCTTTCTCCTCCAGACTCGAGCAGTTCGCGAGTGTAATAAAATTCGAGTCAATTAACGATGCCATTAATAATTCCCCGAGCTATGCCGTGCTTCTTGGAATCCAGTTAAGAAGAGGAGATAATCTGAGGGAGAGCGAGAGAGAGGGGGATCGAAGTGAGAAAATTGTTCCTTCCTTATCAACGCGCGCGTTGATAAAGATCGAAATTTCCACGAGAGACGAGTCGACCCTTCCTTTTTTCCTTTTTCAATCCAAGTTTCAATGCGTGGTTTCTCATGCAAAGGAAGGAGGGAAGAAGAAGGAAGGAAGAAAGAATGCGAGCGAACGTATTAAAACTCACGGACGGTCGAAAGAGCTGGTTGGCTCGCCAGTGGAACATGACCGTCATCGATCCGACAGCGGAAGGTCGTCGGGGCGGACGATGGAAAGAAGGGGTTAGAAATGTAAGCAAATACGACGCGTACGCCTTTCGAAAGGATAGCTGTATAAAGCTCTCTTCTCTCTGGGCCCTGCAGCTTTTCCCCCGTCCCCAGCTACTCTCCCCCCACCCTTACCTTCGCCCATTCCCTATGCAAAAAGTAGTCACGAGTCGTTACTCTCCGCGGACTTGCCCCAACTTTTCTTACGCCGATACGTATGGGTGGATCCGCCCCATTCGTTTCTCGTCGCAGAAAGATCCGGTTTAACATCCAGGGAATTCCCCGACGAGAGGGGATTTCGAAATTAGATTTCGATCCAAAATTACCGTTATTTGTAATTTTAAGAATCGTACTTTTCATTTTTCTTTCCTTTTTGAAAACAGTCTTGGCAGGAATCTTGTATTCACCCTGTGCTCACGAGGAACGTCGAAATTTTATTCTCGACTGTGCAGGAGAAATTTCTACCTTTTATATCGCGTCTCGAGGACACCATCCGAGGACTCGTACGAGCCCTCGTTCGGTTTAATCGCGCGCCGCTATCCAACAACGCCATCGCGCCAAGAGTCCATCACCTCGCGGAGGAAACGGGGCATCGGTGAATTATCGAGAATACAGCTCGCTCGAATTCCGTTTTACACTCGGCCACGTTCTTCGCCTCGACACGTTTTCCACGGCGTGGTCGTCACGAATCTACAAGCATCTAGATAGCTGCGATCGCCACCGCAACCACCACGATATCCCGTACACCGATTAAACTGCAAAACCGAGCCATTCTCCCCGATGAGTGTACTTTTTTATCTCTCGGTTAAACGGTTCCCCTCTCGTTCGAAAGAAATCTCGATCCCTCTCGTTTCTCGCCGAGCGTAAAAAAAGGCGACGCGATTCGAAACCAAATCTCGCGTCTTTTCCAATACCAATCGTTGGGAGAAAAATCCAAATTTTTTTTTTGGATTAATCGTATAAATATGTTCGCGATTTTGATTCGAGGAAGGGATACAAGAAGAGGAATCGAAGGCGAGCGTTTATCGGCGTTTATCTATCGGCGGAACGTCTTGGAAATAGGGCGAGGGCGGCGCAAAACAACGTCAATTAGAGCAGCGGCGCGATGTTGATTGCTCTGACTCGGCGAGGCCGCCTAGGCGCAAAAACCCTTTAATTAATTCCGCTCACGGCACGCAAGAAACAACGCCTCCGGGTTACACCGATATTACTAACGTTACGCTTTACGTAGCAGCCGGGTCCGTTTCGTGGCCGGTCGTTTTATATAGCGCGCCATAAAGAGGTGGTGTCGCAACGAAGCATCGCCTCATCCGACATTCGGACGCCGAATGTTATTAGGCTCGCGGAATTCTCGAACTTTACGATCGCGTCCAGCCCGGCAGAGAAATTTTTCATTTTTCGGATCGTGTCCAATGGAATATTCAAGCTTTCGAGCGAGATGTTCAAGTTTCGTTCAACATTCTTCGATCCACGAATTGGAGGCGTGAAGCTTGGTAAATCATTTTATTAAATGCACCCCTTAGCATTTCTCTGGTCGCAAAGAAACCTTTCTTGACGCCCAGAATCGCTTTTCTCGAAAGGAACAAAAAAGACTTGCGATTTCTCGCTAAATGTTTTCGAAAAATGGCGCAATATCGTTTGTTATAAATCGTATTATCCATTATTAATAAGCGTAATGATCCTATTGCCGGTAATTAAACGAGGAGAAAGGAGGAACGAGAAATCAGTCAAAAGAAAGAGAATTTTCTTTTCGTCTTTGCCATGATAACGTGGACGGTTTTTTAAGGGGAATCTGAAAGGGCAGACGATGCTTATGCCTCGATTCAGCGAGCTTTTGCGAAAAGATCCGCGCGATCGATCTTCAAAGACGTTCCATCGTGAAATTTCATCGTTTCTCCACGAGAAGAAGTCGGTTCGGATCGCTATTTTTCTAAAATATAATGAATTTGGAAGGATAATTTGGAACGAGTCGTGACATTGAATCTCTTTACTTATCTCGTAGATGGTGGATTCATAATATCTCCTCTATCTGCGATCGAGAAGCGGATTCGCTCGATCTTTCCTTTCATTTGACACTTGGATTACACTCGAAATATAAACGATCGAAACGACCGAATGAATGAATTGGAAATCCCGAAATTCACGGTTAATAAAATCGTTTCGAGCGTGGACGGAAAATCGTGGAGGGAAAATGGACGGGCGAGAGGATTCTTCGAAGCGTATCGCGGGTGTGTTGAAGCCGAGGTAACACCGAAAGCCGGCAAGCACATAATGACCTCGATTGCCGGATGACGTTACATTTTACGCCGTGGAAGCTCTCGGTTACAGGCTGCCCCTGAAAGCTCTGTCCGTCCTGTGATCGTCGTTTCTCAAAAGGTTCACGGTAAAAGACTCCTTTTACGTCACGCTTCGTTGCCACGTGTCGAGACACTTAATTAAAAAAAAGAAAAAAAAAAAAAGAAAGAAAAAAGGAAGAAAAGGGAAAAAAGAGAGAAAAAAAAGAGGGGGAAAGTACCTTTCAGTACGGGGCCAGGTATCGCCACACGCTAAATTGGACACAGTACCCTCGTTACTTATCGTCCCTTTTAATCCACGAAATTTACTCGTCAATTTCGAACGAGTCTTTGTTTCATTATCCTCGGTGATATTTCTTTCGCGACGCGCGTAAAACATTAAACATTCGTTCGAAACGAAATTACGGTGGATTACCTTGTTTCTTCTTTTCTTTTTTTTTTTTTTTTTTTAACGACTTTGCCGGTTTTATCCGTGGAATTGGGGAAACGACCGCTTAAACTTCATTGCGAGCCACACTCAGGATCGAAACGATATCGTTCAACTCACCATTATTACCACGATATACACGAAGGAATAGTCTTGACAACAATCGAGTTTCGATCGTCTTCTCTGAAATTCCTCGACGAAGATTTCTCTCCTTGACGTTCCAACGTCGTACGTTTGTTTCTTTAATCACAGGCGATTTTATATCCTGATCGTAGAAGGCAAGAAGATGTTTCAAGAAGAAAAAAAAAATTGATTGACTCACGCGTTACGAAGAAAACTAATTGGACAATTTGATGAAGTCACGTTACAAATCCACGCGTCTTTGCTGATAATTTCCCTCCAACGACGTTCGAATTCCAACCACGATATCGTATTCCATTCGACGCGCATTTACCACAATTCAAATTCAATGAGTTGTATTTAAAACGACACGAAAACTCTCTTGAAAACTTTCAGACGATTGGCAAGATGTAATAAATTCAGAGAGAATCGGATATTCGTCTCCCATGACCGTCACGCCGGTTAAACGCGTTAAATTCATCAAGTTTTAGCCTCGAATAGAAAAGTTTTGGTTTCGAGGCTATCCAGTCGAGCGGGACGTCGCGATATTTCTCAGCCGTTAAATTATTCGAACACGATTAAACAACGTCGCAACGATTACGAATAACAAGCAAGAGAGAATAAAAGGAAAACAAAAAATAAAAAATAAAAAAAGAACACGATTCTTTTCTTCTTCATTCGTTCGCCGAATTTGCAATATTATCATTAATAATTCATAAACGATTCGTTCGTTTGGTGAAAAGAAAACTCCTCGACGTAAAGAGAGTGGCCCGTATTATTCGCGTGTATATACGAATAATCGAGACGAGGAGAAGAAACCGCCTGGATCTCGAGACATTTTTTTTCCTTTATCTGGAAAACCGTCTGAAACAGTCGGCCACCGTACGAATGCCAACTTCCGCGTTGGTAGGAAGCTGGAGACGGAGACGGAGCGAGGAGAGGGAAAGAGAGAGAGAGAGAGGGTCAGCGTGACCGCGCGACGACATAAATCCTCGGCTTTTAAACGGATTTATGAGCCAGAAAAGGGGAATGGAGGCGGGAGAAAAAGAAAATAAAGAAAGGTAAAGGAAAAAGAGAGAAAGAGAGGAGAAAAGTCGAAGAAATCGTGAATTCTTGCTCGCTCGCGTTGTCTTCCTCCGACAGTCTCTGGTCGAGCGTGACGTCGACGAATCGTATTAAAATCGTTGGAGATGTTTCCTTTTCAACCTCGTAGATTCTCAGTCAACTCGAAGAATAGATATTAGATAGCAGGTCAATAAACAGGTGCACGCACACACGCACGCAGCAAGGATGCGCGGATGCACGGGACACGGTTGGAAGCTCGGAGGCGCAGCTTCCAACAGCTGGATTACACCGGGCTGAGCCAATGATTAATCAAACACTCCACGATGTGCAACGTGGAGTGGTAACGCGGCACGGCTCGCCGGCCAGGTGCCATTAGACGTGGGGGGTTGCGGCCTCACCGGTTAACCTATGATTAACCCCTGTATCCGTATAAACAGGGATCCGATGCTGGCCGCCGACCAAGTTCAAGACGATTCTCCGCTCCCCTGTACGTTAAAGGGGAGCGTTCTTTAGGATTCAACGTTCTATTCGGAAAACAGTCCTGGCTCCGGGAAAATTATTTTCGAATCGCGGGGAGGAAGATTTTGATACGATTTACGTGATAGATTCGCCATAGACAGTTGGTAATTTTTCTCAGCCATAAAAACATTCGAATTCTATATATTAGAATTTCTACCTTTATGATCTAGAATACTAGGTTCATAAGATTAATTATTATAGAATTTAGATCTCCAGGATCGTGATTTAATAATGATCAAATTTATAATACAATTGTGACATTTTTAATAAATTTTCCTTAATAGTAATGTAATTAATGAGATGGGATAGGAAACGAGTCGGTGGAAGCGCGAGTGGAAGGGCGGAGAAGTTTGAGGAAACTTTCTGTGCGTTTAAGAGATTCAGGGGTGAGGGATGCGCGTCGAGTTGTGACCAGCGCTGTACGCGATCAATTGTGGACGCGTATGAGAGCGTTATAAAGTATCGAGAGGAATGTTCTTTCTCAAGTTTCCAACAGAGTGTAAAGTTGGGGAGCGGTTAGTTACTCCGTTTAATTTTATGGATATGGATATGGACAAAGGAGCAGATGCGTCTCGAGCGAGGCATCGATTGTGGTTATCGAATTTATGGTAGGAATAGAAAAAAAAAAGGAAATGTTAACTGAAAGAAAATAATGATAATAATTAATTCGAATTAGCGGTCGTAATTTGCAGTCGAATGAAATTAAACGATTAATTGTCGCGAAAAGAAATTGGTAATTTGAATTGTTGGCGCGCGCGAGGATTTTCTTCTCCGTTTTGTTCTTATCGCGGTATCAGAATTCAGGATCGGGACGGTCGAATTGACGGGGAAGATTGGCGTTAATAACGTTATAATATAATATCGTTACCGCTTGTTATTCACTCGTTCATTGTCTTTTGTCCGTGCTTTGTAAGCGGAAAGCTTCGATTCCATTATAATATTATAACAACGCTTTAATTATTCACGTGATTCATTAACAGTGTACCCGTTAATGATCATTATGGAATAATGCATTAATCTATGAAACCTGCATTTTATTAAGAACGGAAAATTACACTCTTAAATTAATAAAATATAAATTCATTCGCCGCTCAGGATCCGTGAATTAATATTCATTATTATAATATTTTTCATTGAACTTTTAAATTCCGCTTCTCTTCCTTCCCCTCCTTTTTAAATGTACAAAATACATATTCTGCGATACATGTTTTTTCGATTTTTGTTCTCGTTTCAAAGATCCCTTAAGTTTTCTCGATCAATTCCTCGTATTTACGAATTAACATAGTTTCATTGTTTTAGCTTCAAAGATGTCAAAAAAAAAAATCTTCGGTTGAGTCAGTACGAAAAATCGAAGGTGTCATCTCTTAACTTAACGCATATACAATAAATAAAGTTGTCTCGATAAAATTGTCCATGCAACGCAAAGCAAATTCGATTCATTCTGTTTGTTTCTAGTAAGAAAATTTGTTTCCTCGCGGAGGATAATTTTTTAATCGCTGAAAGGAAGCTAGGATCGATCGGAATTTCATAAAACCTCGTTAAATAGATTTGAAGATGAACGGAGAAAGTGGCGTTAACTCGCCATGGCAAACAAGTTGTTATCGCCAAGGGAATATTTACCGAGATGCGCCAGTGGAGCATTTTTTGGGGGGTAGAAAAGGGATAATCATCAGTCGGAAGTAATTCGTTCAGACTTTATGAATTCCTTTATGGAAAATTGAACGAAAAGACGAAGGCCTAAGAAGTCGAAGAGCAACGAGGATGTCCCAATTTCCCATTAATCTCCATTCCCATTCTTTTTTTCTCTAAACATCGATTCATTATGAAAATTGAAATATCATAAGAACACGTAAAAATGATTTCAACTAGTTTTCTTTTTTTTTTCTTCTTACGATCGTCATTTTTTGAATCACGAATCGAATAAAATTATACCAGTGAATCTAGAACATGGCGTTTTTACGGAATCAGGTTAGTTTATCGAATTTGCGAGCCAGTGTGTGAAGATTGTTTGTGGAAGTTTGTGGAAAGTCGTAAGACAAAGGGACAGATCCTTTTCATCGAGGAAAAGGTCGCCGTAAATGTTCCCACGAACGAACTTTTCCACCCCGGCGACGAACGAAAGCGAAAGGAGAGGAGATGTGACGCTCGCACACCGCCTCTATATTCTCCATCACGGCGATTTGTCTTCGGCTTCTTATCCCGCGGGAACGGGAGAAAAATCTATGTAAATACGTCGCGAAACGTACGAAGTGGTTCTTCGACCATGTTAAAGTAATTTTTCGCGTGGCACGCGTGATTTACGCCGATGGTAATACCTAAAACATGTACCAGGGATAATCCCTCGACCGTGATGGCAATATTCCTATTCCTCGCTTCTATACTTCGAAAACGAGGATTCGAAATTTTCTCGTAATACTGGAAAGATTATTTCATCGAAGGAATCAAGGTTTTTCGACGGAACAACTTCGATGCGTACAATTCGATCGATTGAAATTTGAAAATCGTCATCGAACGTTCGAGGATAATGGTTTTTAAATTCCAATCGATCGAATTATTGAAAAATCGGTGCTAGTCCGGCTCTATTTCCTTATTCTTCGAAAATAGAACAACTTCGATGCGTACAATTCGATTGGAATTTAAAAATCGTCATCGAACTTTCGAGGATAATTGATTCTGTTTTCCTATTCCTTACTATTACTCGAAAACGAGGATTCGTCTGAAAATTCTTGAAAATTTCTTGCAAATCTAAGAGAATTCAAGGTTTTTCAGAACAATATCGATGCATACAATTCGATCGATTGGAATTTAAAAATCGTCATCGAACATTCATTAGTTCGATCGACTCTATTTTCCTATTTCCTTTACTATCCTCTACCTCTAAATTGAGGATTCGTCTATTGAAAATTTTTCGCGAAGATTATTTCATCGAAGGAATCAAAGTTTTTCGACAGATGCTGCTATATTATCCTCGAATTTTTTATGGCGATTTTTAAATTCCAATCGATCGAATTATCGCGGGATATTGTAACATCTGCTCTATTCTCCTATTCCTTCCTAACTTGTTCCTTCGAAAACGAGGATTCGAAAATTTCTCGCAACTAAGAGGATTATCAAGGGATATCAAATTTTTGGACGATAGGACGGAGCGGACAACGTCGGTGCGTAGAATTCGATCGATCGGAATTTAAAAATCATCCACGTTCGAGGGTATCGGGCGCTTTATGGCCCGATTAATCCCGACAATCTGCAAGTGACTCGCGGCCAGCCCGGTAACAATGGTCTCGTGTTCCATTCACGATTGTAACATCGGCCGGCTCTATTTTCAGGACAAAAACAAGACGAATAGGCCAACTATCTAGAGCAGATAGATAGAAACTGAACTGCTTTCTCGAATCCTCGGCCACGAGTGATTTTACCGTAAAAAGTATCCGCCTATTGGATGCACGCGAACGCGGCCTGATATTTCGTCCCTTTTGAATTTTATCCGATTGATCGAGGGGGCCGATCGATCGAACCAATCCCTCCTCCCAACTTTTTTACCCCCTCCTCCAACAATATAGAATCATCCCTTATTCGAAACTTTTTACGCGCCCGTCATTCGTCTTTCCTTCAACGCCTCGATTGGGAAAAAATTTCAAATCGAATATTCCCTTGTTTCGAGTTCGAATTATCGTTTCGTCCGACGTCGTTTCATCGAATCTAAACGGCATCCCGTATAGAAAGAATTCCAAAGCAATTGCAAAGCTTAATGAAACGAGTTTCGCGTATTAACTCTTGAAAACAACAAATCAGATTGATTTATTTGGTCGGTTGCGAAATTTCCAACGCCTAATTAATCACGAGGTTAATCGTAACTTTGGAACAAAACTGTGGAAAAGTCTAACCTCGTTGTTCCGCTCGAACGACCAAATTGCAATCCAATGGATCTTCCTTTTCTTCAACGTTTCGCTTGCTTTGGTACTTTGATTTTCAAGGGGGATAAGACTGGAACGAACAACAACGGTGGGGTAAAGTTTGGGGAGGGGCGGTGCGTTCGCTGACAGGATAAGTTGGTTTGATGGTCAAAGCTTGTATTAATTACAACTGTCAAGATTTTGCGTGTACCTGACTGGGATGGAAGCTTGTACCGACACTTGTTCCTTCCGTTATGCCCGGTGATCCTCTTTGCTTCCAGTTTCCAGAACAATAAACATCGTATTCCGGATTGTTCCGTAATTTTCGATGGATAATCTCCAATGAACGAATCTCCTCGTTTAACTGGATTCTCTTTTATCGAAATTTTCATTACGAGAAATTAATTTTCTCGATATATTAAACGTCGCGTTGAGGGTAAAAATTATCGATCAAT
Source organism: Apis mellifera (assembly GCF_003254395.2). Taxonomy (NCBI): domain Eukaryota; kingdom Metazoa; phylum Arthropoda; class Insecta; order Hymenoptera; family Apidae; genus Apis; species Apis mellifera. The sequence continues at coordinate 9,655,023 of NC_037649.1, forward strand.
TACGCTCGCGAAAAATTATGCGTTAGATTAATCTTATTTTTTTTTAAATATATTTGGCGAAACGGGAGATGATTATTCGAATTAATTAGTATCTTGAACGCAGCGCGAGATGATAAATTTTTGATCGGTTAAGTAGCCGGAATTCTCGGTCGTATCGAATGCTGGATATCTCCCGTGTAATTAAAGTTTTAGTTTATCGTTCTAGTTACCCGTCGATTTTTCCCGCAAACTTTCCCGCAAAGTCTCGATCCGACCAACGAGATATTCGAATGAAAGTTTAAATAAAGGAGAACAACCGCGATTTTAAATTTTGCCAGTGTAAAAAAAAAAAAAAAAAGAAAGAAAAAGACTCTAATTACAACGAATTCGAATATTTTTAATCTTGACAATACGTCGTCGAATCCTCGCGAAAAAGTTTATATTATTTCTAATATATAATTTTTTTTAACAACAAAATCTTCATATATATATATATATGAAGCAATTATTTTTCTGCACAATTTAATTCTTAATTATTATAATAAAGCTCGTGATATTTATGAATTCAAAATCATAATTAATATTTCTTCTCACTTGAACTCGTTTCAATATTTCCCATTAACATATTATCTTATAATTTAAAATGTATAATATATAATACAATGCGTATATAAACGATTATTAGTAATGATTATGCGATAAAAAATATTAACAGACTTCACATTACGCCGTAATTATGGATTAAAGCCTGGATATATATAATATATATATATATATATATATATATATATATATATATATACACATAGGTCGTATCCCATACTTTGTCGTCGATGCACGTCGCGCAACGAGACTAATGACTCGTTGGGGACTTTGAACATAATCAGAAACACCCATTATTCGACGTCAGGCATCCATAATTTTATCGCGTTAATCGTCTCATCTTAATGAGAAATCGGGTGGAAAAGTACGGAAACTTGGTATTACGAATTATTCCGCGAACTCTATATCATCGATGATGCAATAATAAAAATACATTTTATCATTATCATAAGAAAAACAAAAGTCTTGCGTAAACAGCCTCGGCGTAATCTTGAATGGTTCACGCAACGGTTAACCCCCGAGAACAATAAATATTTTCTTATACAAGGTTGAACCCTGCTGAACCACCACCCCCGCAGCAGCGCATCAATCACGGAAAGCTCTCCAATATTAAGCAACCCGGGATAATCCATTACCCCGTCTGTCCCACATAATAAAGACTTCATCGCGCCAACTTCTCCGAAGCTACAAGCCTTGCCATCCCCCCCTGCCCCCGATTAAACGATACCCAATCTCGTTCTCCTCGCGAGGACAACGCGATTATATCGGATCTCTTATTTTCGAATCGCGGCAAGATCGAATCATCCACCCCTCGATAAATCCTCTCGTTCGAGGAAAAAGGGGTTGAGAGATTATTCCATTGCTCTTCCATCCTTCCGTAATACACCCCGAGCGGTGTTGTGCGTGTCAGCCACCCTCCGCGCGGCATAAATGCCGCGCTTATCAACCACCTCGATAAGAAAACGTCGCGTCTCGCGATTTAATATGACGTCGCGTTATATGACCCTGTTATTGCTATCGTCTCCCTTTTCTTCTTCCTCGGCCGTACTACACACGTTCTCCTCACGCGTGTGCCACGCTCCAATTTCAATTGCCCCGCGTTCTCCATTCGCGTGTTTCTTCAGGAAAAGGGAGGAATCCCGCGCTGGGGATTCCAATATCCCTCCTATGCACAGAGATCCTATTTGAGAGATTTTAATAACACCGTGTTTCCGCCCATTACTTTCGCTCGCGATTTTTGCATCTCTGGCGAGGAGATTCTCTGGGAGAGGGTAATTTGTAAAAATCTCTTGAACGATAATAATCTTGGAGAAAGTTTTTTATTTATCGACATTGGGAACGAGAAAGACGGGATATATATTCGCGATCGTTTCTTTTCTCCCTTTGTTTATCGTATTAATACGAAGTACGAAAGGGTGGAGGGAGGAAAAAGGCATCGGTTTAATATCGGCATAACGCCACGAGTAATTTACGTAGTATGCGGTAGATCAGTTCGTCAAAGTCATCATAAATTATGAGAGCGAATTCATGAGCGCGCGTCGGGGTGGAGAGCGACGTTATTAAACCCGACGGGCACGATTCGGCAAAAAGACCAACGCGAATTCCATATAATTTCACGGTATGCCGGGTTAGGCTGGCTCGCATTGTTGTTCGCCGTTCGACCGTTTTACACATTTTGATTACGGCCGTAGACGGTTAAAGGGTGGAATAGTGGCCCATAGAGCGCCGCGCCAAATATGCATTATCATCGTCCATCGTGCGTTCGCGTCGTTCGACCGTGCGAGCTCCGCGATGATGGCGTCCTCGGGTTACTTTTTCTCCTTTTTTTTTTTTTAAATTTAAGACAATCTTCTCTTTCGACGAGACGCGAGATTAAATCAGGAATAATAATAACAAGAATTGAAAGGTGGCGTGATTGGACATTTTGCGTTATCCCGAATTTGCGATTTGCGCGAATTAGTATCCAATTAATGCTAGCGTTAATAGAGATATACGTTTCGCTCTAATTACTCACAGTGATCTATACTTCGATTGCCTAATTGACCGAGACATGACTGATTATAATTGGCTGTCCGGCGCAGCATTCCAGATTCCATTGCTGACACGCTTCCCGAACCGATTATTAACGATTCAACGTTCGGTTCGTCGATATTTTATTCGCCATTCCTTTATGCGAATTATTCGAACACCGTAAGATATTCATGGTATAATCTCAAGGATGGAATTAATAGAACCGGAACGGAATGGCGTGGAAGATTTTTTTCCTCTCAATCCAATATAAATTTCCCATTTACATTTTTTCCCCCCTTCCTTGAAGCGCTTCAAAATTCGATGGCAATCCCCCATTGTTAACCTCGATTCTATTCTCGTAAAAATAAGGAGCAAAAGTTGTCGCTCGAAAAATAAGATTTGGAGAGAAAATTTAGAGAAGCAAGTTGGGAGGAGATACAAGAGGAGGGAATATCCAGGCGCGTGGATCCCGCGTGGTGTACCTTTCCACGGCTTTCCTCTCGTTCGGCTCACTCCACGATTTATGTGGCGCGCATAAACCATTTACAATGTCGTATCTTACAAATAAATCAGTGCCAGCTGTTGCGGACCGGGTTAAACGAGAAGCGATAAATATGAGATTTAACGCGCTATCGTTCGTGGGACAAAACGCTTCCACGCCGCGTTCGTTCTACCTTCGCGCCTTTCTCCCCTTTTTCTAATTCCCCCCTCTCCTACTCCCATTGTTTCCAAATTGTTTCGTCGATCGTTCGAGCGTTCGATTCTTCGATCGATTTTCTTCCACCAATTATTTGTTCGACGTCGCATATTTCAAATCACGAACGAAATTTCCGAATCACGGATACACAGTGACGCGCGCATGATACAAGGGAACGGACAACGTGATACGGAATCTGACGATTTCGCGGAATATCGTTTCGTTCCAGAATCGTAAATTCCGCGTTAAACGTGTATAAACGGAATTCTGCGCGAGATTCGATACGATCAAGTCAGTTACGACTCGTGAAATTTTGCTGGAATATCCTCCAAATTCGCGAAATTTCAAGGAAATTAAGCGAAGAATTCTCGTTCTCGATTCCGTCTAAAATTTCCATCCGTTGGAGCGAGTTCGTTAAAAAAATCCTCTTTATTTATACGCATAAGTAATCGATAAGCAATTCCGGTGTATCCATCGCGTGACAAATTACACGTATATATAAATCAGATAATGGAACAGAACGAGAACGGAACGATGACAAATTGAACCAGAGTCGGCCTCGTGTTTTCTTCCTTTTTTTTTTTCTTTACTTTATCGGCGTTGTACGACATGCAACTTGTGCGTGCAACTCGCCGATCCGATAGACGGATCGTGAGTAGAGGTTCCAGGGAGTTTAATTGAGTAATAAAATCACACGTATTAATCGGAATATTGCTGGTATGTTCAACGAATTTTGCGATTTAGAATCGGAATTCACGAGATATATATGTGTATCTCGATTTTGATTCAATCCATTGAATTTTCCAACTTCGTTCTCTTAATTAAACGACTATGGTAAAATCGTCACGATGGAGAATTTATTCTTTTCTTCGATCACATTTATCTCCCAATCGCGTCCAGTAACGGGGATGAGATACGATAATACTGAAAGTATTAAAGAATAATACGAAAATACTGAATACGAAATCTGAGGGAAAAGAAACGGCCGCGTAAACTCGTCCATCCGGGTGTAATTCGGGGATTTATCGAAATTAGAATAGCTTAGATATCGAGTTATTTAAACTCGAACTCGGGAAGATCCCGGTTCGGGGAGGACCAAGCTACTATTTTTCCCCTGGAAACGAGCGGATTTCAGTTTCGAGAATGCCCCCGAAGGGGCTAATTTCGTATTAGACTAAGCGCGGGGATAATATGGATAGCGGGGCGGAGATAAGAAGAGGAGAGGAAGGGGGCGACGATTTTCTTTCTGAACCCGTTGAATTCAATTATTCTTTTATATTCTTTACCCGAGAGCGTGTGTAAAAGGCTGGTGGAGGAGCGAGGGAACCGCAGTAAAATGAAAACGTTCCCTCGGCTAATTTTCCCGCGATCGTTCCTCGAATTTAAATTATCGTTCTTCCACCCCCCCGAAGAAGGAGGTGAACGTTTTACTCGAAACGCGTAAGTAAACCCGTGACCCGCCTTGGAATATCATCGCCGGGATGAAAAAAGGTGGAAATTCTAGCTCGAAGGGAGACTACTACTACTACTACTATTACTGCAACTACTACCACCTACTACTAGCCAGAGTAGAATTACCGATAACGCCCGTAAATTCATGGCGATGCAAATCGTCAGATGGCCGTGACGTCCGGCTTTAAAATATGTTTCCCGATCTCGAACCCGAAAAGGATGTGCTAAATCATCGGAGGGGAAAAATGTCCGATTTTTTCCCACCTGACCGATATCCCTCCTCCATCTGTACAAACAGACGTGGTCAACGCTCCCATTTTTCACGCGTCAAATTAAAATGAAATAGTTTCCACTCCCCTCTTTATCATTCTCGTCTCTTTAATTATAATCTGAGAGATCTTAAAGACGAAGGTGGGTAGGGGGTTTTTCATCGATTTTCAAAGTTTTCTAAAGAGCTGATCCATAAAATTGAAAACTGGACTCAAAATCAATATCGAACAATTTACAAGGGAGAAGTTGGGGGTACTGCGAAATATTCAATTAGAGGGGGATTTTTAAGTGACCCTCTTTAGAACTTCTTTTAAGAGGAGGAAACTTCTTTTTCTTTTCTTTTTCTTTTCTTTACTATTCTTCATTGGCAAAGTTTCGAGGGATGATAAGAACGACAGCGACAGCGGAGCGGAACGTCGTATCTCTCTCTGTTTCCGTGGACGACGTAGAAATGCATCTTACTTTCCAAGACGCTAAAACGTGGCCGCGTTTAAATCAAAGGAACGATTGGAAGCACCTTGGCTCAGGTGGGAGTCGATGAAATATACCGGCAAATGGAAACAAAAGGAGGAGGCGTTCGAAACGCACGATCCCTCCACTATATTTTCACCACCGGTTGCACCCGCGTTGCATCACTGCCCCTCGATATATACGCGCCTATATATATATACTAGGGATATAGAGGGCGTTTCATCAACGGGGCCAACCATCGCCTCGGAATTAAACTCGCGCAAAAATAACAACTCGACACGGATCGAATTTATATTTTCCTAAGTGTGTCAAGAAAGTGAGATCTTTTTTCTCGGCCGGTTGATAAATATTTCTGAATTTTATAATTACGATTGACAAGAAAAATTCTATTTTCATCGAGACGGAAAATGGAAGTTTGGTATTCGTCTTATATATCAAATTCTGAAAATAAGTTTCGTCATTTTAAGCAAATTTTCGTTCAATCTAGGTCCTCTACAAGACCTGTATATTATTTATATATATGCAATAAAAAAAGATATTTTAAATGTAGGTGAATACAAATCTTTCTAACGAATTAAAAATTCGACTATCCCTCTCTCACCATTTAAAAAGTGTCTAATTTTAGAAATTACTCAATTATCCAAGAACTCGTTATTACCGGGCTTCCTCCTCGCATGTCCTCGAAACGCCATAAATCCAAAGCCTTTCCTCTCCTCCCCATCCCCGAACAAACACGAAATACGTTTAGCACGCGACGAGACCGTTCGATTATTTTTCACGCGAGCCTCCTCCGAAACGGAAACGGGCGGCGCGAACTTTTGAATCGATCTGTATCGCGTTTAGGCCCGCGTTTCGTGCCGATGCGCCGACAGACGCGATAATTTAAAGCGGGCAGGCGAAGATGTCCGGATAGACGCGCCGTGGAAATCGACAGGTATGATGAATGCTCAACAGGCGCCACCGTACACCGTTCCGGCACAGATTATTGCGTATTCCTGTCAAACGTGCCGTTTGACGGGGTAGCACGACGACGAGAAGTCACGGAACAAGGCGAACATCTGCATTTTCAAGGGCTACCCTTGAGAGAGAGAGGCCGTTGCATTTTCTTTCTCGTCATCATCCAACCCTCTTCTCCATTCTTCCATCGCTTTTGCTCCCCTCCCCTTTCTTTTGCATATTCCACGACGACGCCTCCATCGAAATCCTTTTACCCCTCCGTTCGAGTGATTTTAAGCTCGCCGTTCAATCATCCGACACTTCACATAGGCGTCGAGGAAGAAGGCGACGACAACCACCCACCAACATCCTTGGATGACTCTTCCGCGGAGGAGGCAGCAACGATAGGGCCCCGGCGAATTGTCGGTTTTCGGACGAGTTTTGATGGATTATCGAGAGCCCGATACCAGCTCAGCCGATGCGAAATTTATCGTAGCTTCGCTGCTACTACCAGTCGTCGCGAAGTTGGATCGTTACGGCGATCTCGGCCGAGATAAAAGTTTTCCATTTACGCAACGCGCTCGATTACGCCTCCTCCGCCCAATATCGATCGCGTTACGCGGAATTCCAACCATCTATTAAGACCCCCTCCCTCCCCTCCTCGACTTTCCCAAGTTTCTTAATCGATCTTTCATTTTTTCAGAAACGTCGTTCGAAATCGATCTAATAATCGAATAACGGGTGATTGGAAACGGCCAAGATGGCCGGCTCCGTGCGGATAATATATCCGTCAGGGTTTAGGATAGTTGCTCGCGCGAGGATAGGGGCCTGGCTGGCTGCGCCGGAAGGAAATCATCAGTACCTGACTCGCAGACTCGCGGAGCAATGGACAATGAGTTATTACCCGGTGCCCTTGCGATAGTAGCACACGCTAGGCGACCCATTATGTCGGCCGCATTGAAACATTTCCACGAGGGCCGCGTTTACCCACGAAATAACCAAGATCGTCGCGCTTTGTTTCCGCGGCGTTGCGTGCCGCGCCCCGTCCAACCGCTTCCGCCACCCTCTTGGGATCTCATTGTCAACGATAATGCCCGACTTCGTATCGAGCTTCAACCAGCCCCCTCCCCTCCCCTATGGGTCGCTTAAATTCGAAACGTTGCGAGAAACGCGTTAAGCGAGATTTACGTTGTCCCAGATTCGGAGGATTCTCCATCGGCGAGTATGAATTCGTTCGAGATTGAAAAAGAATAAGGAAGGAAGGAAAAATCGAAGTGAAATTAAATAGAACGATCGAGGAAGAATCGATTCGAGTTCTCGATCGAGTTCCACGGCAACGAGGAACCATTGTATAGCGCGTCGTCCATCTTTGAGAAACGATGGGTGCAGCGTGCGGTCACCTCCTCGCCCACCCTCGTATTATTCACTGCCTGCGACACCTGTTTTCCATAAACACGTTTCAATTCCGCATAATAGAAGGAAAAGATTTCGTAAACCGCGATACGTTACTGTCGTTGAACGCGGGGGATTCGATGAAATCGATGCGCTGAATATTATATATATTTCGCGTTATATATAAAACGGGTTATATAATACGTGCATTTACGAGGTTGGATATCTTTATTGCTAAAAGATTCACTGCCTATTTTCTAGATACGTCTTCTGATAACGCGTTCTAAATATTTCACGGAGGGGAGGAGGGGGAAGGGTTTTAAATCTTTACGATTCAAAGCCGATCCGTCGATTCTAGCCGTCGAGTTTGCGCAAACTCGCGTAAATAATAGAGGGAACAGACAGGTACTCCCCGTACCTGGCAAGCTTATATTTTATATATGGGATCGGTTTATCTCCCGATATACCTTCTCTGAAACTACGATGTTGTACTTTTTTTTTTCTTTTTTTTTTTCTTTTTTTTTCCCCCGACATAGAAACACCGATAAAGACACGGACAAATAAGATATAGATTCGATTCGCAATGACAAGCTCAGTGATTACTCAGCGCGACTGATGATAAAAATCGACGATCGTTCGTTCGTTCGCTCGTTCGTTCATTCGTTCGTTCGTTCGTTCGTTATACGAGGCAAACATTAACAAGGATCTGTATCTGAAAAATCCTCTCCTATGTTTGTATTGCGCTTAACGCGGACGAAAACTGGGTAACAGAAAAGAAAAATTCGCTCCACGTTCGCGTGTTTCGAATAGCGCATCTTTTCTTTTTTTTTTTTTTCTTTTTTCCATTATATCTCGACAAACGAACGCGAGGAGGGAAATATTCTTAAATTCCGTCGATGAGCACGAAACGGGGATATATAAATTATATATGATGATGAATTTTTTTGTCCCTCCCCCTCCCTTATCCTTGGCTCGGTTGATAAACGTTTATTCGATACGGTATGGCAAGCGAAATAGCGGAGAACGCATTTTATTTCGTTTGTTCGCGATTTTTTACGACTCGAAACGGCCGGAGAGCATTTATTTTTCGACGAGCCGGGGCCCAGCCACGTTAGACCTAACGCGAACTGGCGGCAACGGGCGAAGGTAATTTCCGGCAGCCGAATGGAGTAGATTGGTTTCCTGTTACTGATATTTAAATGGACCGGGTTGCGCCGGAACGATCTGAAAAATTTATGGTTCCTCCCAGATTGGAATACTGGATGGTAATATTGAATCTTAAATCCCGTGGCTAGCGTTAAAAGGACGCGTCTGGCGGCCAACCTTTTCGTCGATGTAATCACTGACAGCGATATCGAAATATTTTCCACGAATTTCGTTCCAACTCGATTTTTTTTACGAAATACCTTGCGAAATTTCGAAACGATTTTTCAATTTTCGAGGGAAAACGCGAAATTTCGAAAAAACCTAACCGAAGGCGAGTGGCATCGAGTAGCGTTTTAACGTTCGCGCTCATTGGCGTAAATATACGCGCCTCCACACAACGAGCTACGTTTCCGCGTATTCCGCTCATTCACCGTCCGTGCGTTAATTGTCGGCGAAGCATCAGCACCGAAACGTTAATCGAATCCGCTGGCTTCCGTTCCGCCGCTTCATAACGCGTTAATGAATTTAAACCACGCCATTTCGCGCCCCGTTTCCGCGATTCTCTTCCGTTCTCCTCTCGATCGAATGGAAATATAAACCAACGCAATAAGATCTCTCGACAAGAAACGTGGCTAGATTAGAACGATCGAGTCGCGAGAGGAAAGGAAGAGAAAGAAAAAGAAGAATAAAGAATTTATCGAAATTTATTTCAAAAGATGGATCACGCATACCATACATATATACGTACGCACGCACACTCAACCTCGTCTGTTTTTTCCACCTCGTTTCCCGACGCGGCCACCGTTGCCACACTTGGAACCGACACACTCGCTCCATTAATAGACGTTCCAGCCTACATTTTCGTTAGGAGGGATGGGTGTTGGCCAGCAACCGGTGTGAATTCGCGTAAATTTGTTAGGGGGAAGGGCGGGAAAAATGGTGGCCGGCACGGAACCGTTGGCGAAGGGGAGAGACGGTGAATCGTGAATAATCGCCGCCGGTTTAAACGGCGATCGGTGGAGGAGGGAACCCTCCCCTCCGTCCCTCTCCCGTTTATGCCGCATCAGAGTTCGCCAAATTTATTCCATTGCTCGCTAGTTCACGTGACTTCCACGATGCCGTGCGAATACCGTGCCCTCCCTCGTGATGAATACGCGCGTTAAAATTGTCATTGGCGCGCGAGCGAAACTGCACGCCTCGCTGTCCAACCCTCTCTCTCTCTCTCTCTCTCTCTCTTCCTCTCTCCCTCTTGCGCAACGGATAATGCGCTCGCCGCTAAATCGTCCGCGGGGCCGGCCGTTAAATAGATAATAACGGTTACTGTTATTTCGAGCGCGGACGGGACGAGACGCGGTGGCACGCGGCCTCACGCTTTCGCCTCTCGATCCATACATCTCGTCCACGGGACGTTTCTGTTCTAATGGAGGGTAAAGGATTCTTTTTCTATATGTATTTAACGTAGCGTGAGTAGACGGGGTTGTACACTTATTCGAGAATCTTTGAAGTTTTAGCATTCGTAGTAAGAAAAATTGATGAAGAAATTATATAGGAGATACCCCGATGTTTCTTTTTTTCTCTCTCTTTGTATTGGTTATTATTTTCTCACGTTGGCAATCAACCACTCGAAACTGTAAACTAGTTTCGAATTTCAAGAGGATTTCAGGATATTCAGCAGTAAGATTTTTTAAAAATTAGATTAAAAAATCATATCTCTTGTTTGCAAGGAATTCTCAGGGAATGGAATCAGTCTTGATTAATTGAAAAAGATACGAAGTGGGATAAACATCTCGTTCATTCGTTTAATTAACCACTTTTCCTCCTCGCCTAATATAAAGCGATGTTAATGCAGTGTTTTACTCACAAATTGCACGCACGCGTCAAATTGAGTGGAGTAAGAGAGCGATTAAAACTTGCAAATCGGATAAACATCCCGCGTTACACCGCCTCGCGTTCAATTTTAACTCTCCGCGAAAATTGCACGATTAATCGATCCCAGCCGCTTCGTCGCGTCTCGAAATAAATCTCACTGATCGAACCTCGGAATGCGACGGAGGGAAAAGAAAAGAAGGAGAGAGAGAGTTTCGATCCACGTCGAATTATCCACATCGATGTTCCCGATGTCGGATAAAATAGCCGTCGAATATCTCGATCTTTCCGTCGGAAAATACAGGGGGAGGCGATGAACACGATTCCGCCATTCTCTCGTCGGATAACAAAGTTCCTCCTCCGAAACGCGCATTGTCCTCGAGCAACAACCGCGATCAATTTCCATTGCAGGCCGCGACTGCATATCGTCCAATACATATATATATATATATACTCCAAACGTCCAAGATTCAATCCGGCAAGCAAGGAAATATCGTTCCAAGGTAGGAAGAAATCTCGGTGTAAATCACGATCGGTGGACGGCGCGAACCATCCTCGACTAAAATCGTATCGGGAATAAGAAATGAATTCGCCAACTTTTCGCGGGCATGCAGATTATCGCCGGTGTATTCGAGTAATAATTCAACAGCGGTCTGCAGAGAGAGAGAAAAAGAAAGGAGGGGGTGAAAGTTATCGGGCCACGATCGGTTAGAAAATTAGATATAGCCGCCGCAGAGAGGGAGAGAGTTTCGCTCGTGGGAGGAAGTGGCCCGGCCGGATGTTTACTTGAAACTCCAACCGCATCCACGGTGGGGCTAAGTGAAGTGAAGGTGGCCCCCCTCCCCCGAAAGGAAGCTTCTTAAGTAAAACCATCCCCTATCGTTCCACTCCCTCCTCCGAATGAAACTGGCCCAACTCCGACGGCGCATAAATCCCACGGATGGCGTCCCGGAGATTTGTTTTCTCGTCGGCCGCTTCACGCCCGGCCGAGAATAACGAGGATTAATCCCCCGATATTCCCCTCGAAACCTCGTGGGCGGACTACGTGAAAGCGTAGTCGAATCCCGTCCCGTCGAATACTCTCCCTACGTATATAGATTTTCTAATTTCATCAGCCGCAAAACGATAGAGATCCTCCTCCTCCTCTTCTTCTTCATCTTCTTCCTCGAACGAGATTCGCCGTGTCCCGCGCCGTGGGATATTGAGTTCAAACGAGGAAGATTATTTCGATGGAATTGGATTAATCGAAGGATGGTGAGATTAATATTCGCGTCAGATTTCTCGATCGTTTTTCATTGTTTTAACCTACTCACCTTGTGACGAACATTCAAGACCCGCGTCTTACAAGCAGCCCTCCGGTATTCAATTTTACAAGCTACTTGTTATCGTGCGGTCGGTCGAGAAGGGAGGGGAAAAAAGGTAAGGGATGCAGGCTAGGGGATCCATTGGTCGGGTTCCAACTCGACGGTTTTTGCTGTTTGCACGAAATCCGAGACTGCCGATTACCTTCGCATTGGACCACATCCAACTCCCCATTTTCGCCAGTTTAAGGTCCCTCCGCGCTCATCTGCCCTCTGTTTTTCTCCCCCGCTTCATGAATCCGCCGAGTATCGCGGCCGAGTTTCGTAACCGCATTTGCATCCATCGCGATCAACCACCCCTTCTTAACCATCGATCCTCCCCCGATTCTCGGTGTAATTAACGATAGCTCGAAGGATAGCGAGTGAATTTTATTACTAGAATTTAATTCGTTTCTCCGATCGAAGAAGAACGAGATAAGATAAGAACGAAAAAAGATGGAAGCAAATAGGAAGAAAAGACAAAAGGTTGAATAATTTATATTTTTATAAATTCGGTTCCCTCGAAATTCCGTTAATTATCTCGAAACGTTAATTACTCCCCCTATCGGGGAAAAACTGCGACGAATCTATGACGACGCGGTTTCCACCTCTTTTCCTCCACCCTTCTTAACCAACGCACACAATCGTCCGCCGCGTAATTATCGCGCCATTGCAACCCGTTCGCGGTACACACGCGGCCAGGTATCTTCTTCGCGGTGATTTAACCCCCCATTTCAACCAGCGAGACATCATTTCCCGCGGAAAACAAGCCACGACGTATTGGTTGATGTGGCGCTCGCGTAACACGCGACGTCCTTATTAATTTCCCTTTGAACCTGCGGTCGTTTATCCGGGTCGCCGTGCCTTTCCTCGCCGTGAATAATGACGTGACGAGGCGTGACTGGAATTTCGTCCCTGTACACGAAAGCGAACGAATTGTGCGAAAGACAGAAGAAAAGGTTAAAACGGCGTTCGATGTTTCATATATATACATAGATTGCATAAGCACGACTGTCGATACATCAGGAGCTGTATGACTCCGAGCACGAACGGGAACGATGAGAGAGAGAGAAAAAAAAAGAACGTGAAGGGACGAGAAGATGGGGTCGGTCCTCGTATGGTAAATTTTTCATTACTCCCTGACGCTTTCTCTACGTGGGAGAAAATGACGGGGGCACTCGCGTATGAAATTGAAATACGTCTGCCGATCGAAAATCATTTTCTCCGAGTGGAGCAAGAGTAGGAGACGAGTTTCGAAAATGTTTTTCGAAACTTTTCGAAAATATTGAAAAATTTCGAAATTTCCTTCCCGACGAAACTCCTCGTCGTTGTTGTTATTTAATCAAAGTATGTTGAAGTATGCGAGAGGAAAGAAAGAGAGGAAAAAGTTTCTCTTTCCTTTTCTTATCCTGTTGCGCGCTCATTTCGAGCTCAGCGAACGGACCGAGATATCTCTCATAGATTGCGTAATGCCGCCGATATTTTTCCAAGGATCGACCCGATCCCGCAACCTCGATCCCTCTCTAGAGTTTATCGGAAACGAATTTATCGGGATGCAAGGGAGAGGTTGGCTACTCCTAGTCGGTTCGCTGGAATACAGTTTACGGACCGAGCGCGAGATTAACTTCGAAGGGGGAGCAGGGTTCTTTCGTCGGAAGGACGATTTCTCATTAAAGATCGATATCGCGGTTGGAAACTTGTTTCGAGGTTAAACATATTTCGGCCTCGTAGAGATCTTTTATGACAGAAATCTCTCGTGTCGTTTGAATAATAAAAAGTTTATACTCGAGAGAATTACGATCGATTTTGGAATATCGATAAGTATCTTAAACGTCGACGAGAAAGAAGTAATAGTTGATGATTGTTTAAAATTAAAAAGCCTCCACGCGAGAAAACCAACAAATTCTTCGCCGTTATTTTTTTCTCTCTCTGTCTTTCTTCCTTCTCATTTCCCTTTATTTGTTTTCTCTCTGAAAAAAAGTCGAGTATCCCCGAGTCCGAGTAAAATCAAACCTCCTTACGAGCAAATTTCCAACTATGGAGATAGTTGTCATCCTCCTTCTCTTTTCCCTTTTTTTCTTTCGCTCAATTTCTCCTTCTCCGACCACGAATTCGTATTCCTCGAAATCTTGGAAAACGATGATCCCCCTGGAACGATATTCCTGACCGGAAGTTTCGCCTCGACGGAAGAAAACTTACGTTCACGTTGATCTAGTCTCAAATTCTAGAGAATTTCGAGAAGGTTGATCGATATCTCCTTCGTTGCGAAATCATTCGGGCAAAAGGAACGAGCGGAAACACACGTGGAGGAGGAGGAAACGAACAATTGACAGCCCCGTCGTTGCTCTCGCCCTGTTTTGCCCGGAAACTCGCGGGCCCTTTTCCCTCGGCCACTCGTGTTCCCCGTTAATTATTCATATTCAATTAAAACTTTTTGCCCGGGTTTCGAGGGCGGCCGCGGTAAACGTTTCGATTAGCTCGGCTACCGACTAAATAAAACTCCCTCCCCTCCTCCCCCTCTGTAGGTGGAGCGTATTAAGTCTATTGTACCGGTGCTTCGAGCGAATTGAACGAGAGAGGAAGAGAGAAAGAGAGGAGGGAAAAATATGATTATTGCGTAAATACGGATGGGGGAGCTTCGATCGGTTGAAACCCCATTGTTAATGCCGGGGGAGAAAGGAAATGCCCGGTTTGTTTGAACGTTCAATCTTATTTGTGCGTCGGAAACAACCCTCCCTCCCTCCCTCCCCGCGTTTATTGATGTTTCTCGGTCAACTTGGAGGTGTTTACTCGATTCGGTTAATTATTCGAATGAATCGAGGATGAAGCAATTTCTCCTTCAAATCGCGTTTCAACGTGTAATTGTGCATCGAGTTTTTTTCTCTTCTCTCTTTTTTTAATCCAATTTAGAAAATTCGTCGTCGATTGTAATTACTTGTAATTCGACGAGAGGGGAACGCGAGTATATCGAAAAGGACGAATCATCGCTTTGTCGATCAAAAAAAAAAAAAAAAAAAAATGAAATGTCTCTGCGAATCGAGGCACGAATCGGAGCCGAGTCGGATTTCTTCGTATCGTTCGATCATCAGAAATTTCCGATCCTCCTCACCCCCTTTGCTTTTGTCCGTGATATGGCGTGTACACGAACGGACGCCCCCCCGTTTGAGAAAACGACGTCATTGGGAAAGGGGAGGGGGAAGGAGAGGACACGTTTCCATTTTATCTTCCGCCATATCGTTCCAAGTCTCGGCTGGAAAAGAAGAACGATGGCGACGAGGTGGGGGGGTTGGGCGAAACGAAGGGGTTAACTCGATGCTTCGAAACTTAATTGAATACTGGATAAACAAGGCTAACGGTGACGTCGGCAATTCGTTAAACGCATCCGATCCTTTAATTAAAATGTCGCTTCGAAACGGTTGCTTTGTTCTTCGAATTCGAATCGACTCGTTCGCTCTTTTTTTTTTCTTTTTTATGAAGAGAGATACGAGATATAAATCGAAATAATTTCTCTTTGTAGAATGTCAAGACGTTTGAATTAAAGTTCTAGAATTTGTTTTTCTTTTTTTAATAAACGTCGAACGAAATTATCGTCCGTCAAGTTGGAGAACGTAGAAACAATCGGCGTCTCTCAGTTGGTATCTCTGTAACAATCCAAGGGTTAACTGTCCGTGAAATTACCAAAGTTGTCGATAGCGTGGATAGCGCATAAACTGTGCGTCCAACTTGAACAGTAGTTACACCCGAATAAAATGTTTACGCGGCTAACAGGGGCTCGAGAAAACATTATACCCGGAACCCGTCCAAGATTCCTCGACCCGACGATTAACTGGACGATTCGAAACCACAAGGGGATCGTCCACGGCCAAAACGGAAAGGAAAATTTGACGTTATCACGAACGATTCGTATCGATCAGGGGGGTTGGTTCAAATTGGTCGGAACCAACTCGTATTTCTCCGAACTTCTTGGCCGGTTTCGAGTCGCTCCACTCAAATTAGAAAGTTTCTCGATCTGTCGGATCGAAAGAAACGCTCGATTCGTCTCCTCTCGTCGTGAAAATAAACCGAAGGTAATAATTTAATCCTTGGACGCGTCGTTAATCTCCTCGTTAATCGAGCAAACGTTTCTTCCATTATTCGTTTATTGGAAATACCAGTGGTTTCGTTACATCCTTTCCAACTCGTCTCGAAATTTCCAAGTTTTCCTTTGAGGAAAACGCGCGTTGGTGTATTAATACGCGAGCGTATTGCCACCATATTCCACGAGCAAATTCCTTTCTCCACGTTTCCCCCGACGTTGGTCGTTCCTTTAAATTCACGTGACAGGATGCATCAGCCATTCGGCGAGTCTTTATTTCGTTGAGCTTTCGATTTACGAGCGGGGAGGGCGTGTTTGCTACCCAAGAAACAGGGAACGAAATTAGAGCCCTCGAGGTAGGAAGCTCGCGTGATGGCGAGAGACACGGAAATGGAGTCGCGGTGTCGAGCGGAGAGCGCGAAAGAAAGGATTCTCGGTTACGCGAGCACGTTGCTCTTTATGCCGAAAGCAGCGCGTGATGCCTGGTTCAAAGAAGATTAGCCGTTTCACAACATTCCCCTCGTTTCTTCCACCGTTTCGCGCCGCTGTTCTCCGCTGTTTACCGCTCGCTTTAAAACCTCTCCCCTCCCTTATCCACGCGTTAAAGAGATAAAAAGATATCCGAGAAAAGAATGAAATTCTCATCGATCTCGCCACCATCTCCTCCGCGCCACATTTATTTATCTCTTTTCTTTTCCTTCTCGTAATAAGATAAATAAAATAGGAAAAAGAAGAGAACCGCGAATAAGCAACTACGCCGCAAGCTTTCTTCTATTACATCCTGATACGAATCCTATATACTACGAGACTTATACCTTTAACGAACGCCTTTTTGTTCGTTACGAGGGAGACTTGCATTAGCATTCAACGTGATAATGACCACCAGCTCGCGCAATTATATCCTTCTGCCTGTCTCTCTCTCTCTCTTTCTCTCTCTTTCCTTTGTTCTCCCTCGAAGAATCGAAATCCGTGCGAGAACGAGAAGGGAGAAGAAAAGAGGTGGCGGGCGAAAAGCGAAAGCTGTTTTTTTCATGAAAGCTCTCAAAAAAAAGGATCGAGAAACGGGAGGAATTTCTCCCTGTAAGCGAGAGAGCGAAGGTAAAAATCGGTAGGAAGAAATCGGTAGCGAATCCTTTTTCTTCCAGCGAAGAAGAGTTCCTCGGCCAGGAAATTTCCATAATACAGGGAGGGAGGGGAGGATCCGTGTTGCGCCGTGGGAGAGGCCCCACGTGGTTCCCAAACGGGAAATGGGAGGCCTCGTGTACGTCATTGTCTTGCAACGCGTTTCTCCTTCGCGTTTTCCAGCCACCCCTCCCCTCCCATCCCCTTTTATCCCTTTTCCCAATTTAATTCTTTATTCTTTCTCGCCGCGGCAAACCCGGCCCCGGCTCTTTGTCGCTTTTCACCTTTCTCCCACACACTCTCCCCTCCCCTCCCCCCTCCCCTTCCATTCCATCCACGCGCTTTTGTGCTATGAGTAATTAAAACATTTTGGCCAGACCATGAGGGCGAGAGTTCTTCTTTGAGCTTTAAACGCGCCAGAAAATTCATCCTTCGCTCCTTTCCTCGCTCCACAACTAACTCTCCATCCCCCGCGTGTGGAGGGAGGGAGGGGGTGGGGAGTGGATAACTACTCCCTTTCCAGTTTATATACGGAGCGGGGGGGGGAGGGAAGGGAGGGGGTGGTTCACGAAAGGAAGCACGCACGGTTATGCGGAAACAAAACCTCCGTTGAAAATGATAAAGGCAAAGAGTGTCCGGCAGAGAGTGGCGCGTTTTTTTCTCTTCCACCGAGTCGCGTGTTTAAATGTCGCTGTTTTCGTTCCGTGCAAATGCATGCATGCATGCATGCATGAATGCATACATACACGCATGCATGCCCGCCTTTCTCCCGCAATTGTCCCGAGTGTTGTTTTCGTACGTATTCGTACACCCTATCCCGTGCCAATTCCCTATTTATCGTTCCATTCTGCGTCGCACAGGAAAATTCCTCTACGAGTTAATTCAACGCTTTATTTTCTAATCGATCTTTTCGATGAGAATATATGTATATATAATAGTTCTCATAGTTGTCGAATTTTATTACTTATTCTCTCTCTTTCTCTCTCTCTCTCTCTCTCTGTTGAAAAGTATAGCGGGAATTGGCGATCCCATTTGGCGAAATTGATGAAAGATGAAAGTCAAACATTGTACGGAGATATATTAATCGAATTCCTGAAAATTCGCATAAAAGGGAACGTTATATCCCCGAAATTCTGCGTTATTCTCCCGGATAACAATAATAAATTCAACGATCCAGAAGTTCGATTCGCAATGAAATTCGCGCCGTTTCATCCACGTGGATGGGGCAAGCCTTTCTTTCCTCCTCTCACAGTTTTTAAACCTTTTGTTTCGCTACGACGAAACGCAACGCGGGCAATCGTTGCACTCGCGAGCACATTGCGAAACAACTAACATCGCGGGCGTAATTTTTCCCCGTGGCAAAAAAAAAAGAAAATTATTCGCATAATTAACGAGAACGATCTTTTCGAGGATGACGAAAGAAATGGGCGGAAAAAAAGAGGAGAAAACATGTAAAAAATAATACGGGAATGGATAATTTTCGCGCGGATGAAAACGTTTTATTGGGGAACAGTTTTATTGTGAAATGAGCCGATCGAAAGTAACGGCAAGAAAGAATATATTTAAAGAATAAAATAGAAATAAACCGTGTTATTGCGAATAGATGCCTTTTCTATTGCTCTGTGTTCAATTCTAGTCGCCGGTTCGAAGAGGGAATCTCGAGATCGATTAAATATTCTCCCCGACTCTGCGATAATTGTTTCCCTCGATCATTTCTTCGAACGAATCGAGGGGTGGTCAACGGAAGGGTGGTTGCATCTTCTTCGGGAAGAAGGGAGGGAGGGACGAAACAGGCTGTTTGATTAATAGCGGCATCCTGTAAACCCAGCCACCGTGTCTCTTCCCCCCTCGTCGATTTCCTGTTTTCGTTCTCTATCCCTTTTTACCACTTCTTCACCTTTGCTCCACCACCTCGCTGGAAGAAACTATTTATCATTCGCTGCTTTCCTTGCGTTATCAATTTCGCCGGCTCCAAGAGACCTCTTCCTTCTTCTCCTTCTCCTTCTCCTTCTTCCTCTTAATTTTTTAACCGCCTACCATACGCGAGCAACAAATGGCCCGTGTCCGACGAGGGTGGAATACGAGGCAACACCAGTTCTTCCTCGCCAACCGGAAATCTCACGTGCCGGAAATCTACGAGCGCCGTTAAAGATCGCCGGAGAGGGAGAGGAGTTTCGAGGCTGACGAAGTAATTAGGGAACTCGGCGGTTTTCGTCAAGGGTAGAGTGGAGGGCGTGGAGTGAAAAATTAATATGCGAAGTCGGTTGTTGGTAAATCGCTAGTTAAAGCGTATTTTTCATCTCTAGAACAAATATCCGCGCGTAGGTGGTAACAAAAAAGAGAGAGAAAAAAAAAAGAGTTGGTGCCTGACTCGTTTGTTACTACTACACCACTTTCTATCTCCTCTACGTAATCCGTGTACGTTTCTCCCTCCTGTATGTACGTTACGTTATAAATTCGAGCAAGATTTTACACGAAATAACTGATTTTACTAAATATATATACAACGTAAAATACTTTTATAATTCTTCGAGTTCTACGATATCTGTATTTTTAGGAGATCTACTTTTAAAATCGGATTACTATATTTTCCTCTTTTCGTTCGTGATTTTCTCGATTCTCTTCATTTCGCGGCTCTAATTAAATTAAACTCGAGAATTACAGATTTACAGAGGCGGAGTTGTGTCACGTTGTGTAAAATTGGAATAAGGAGAAACAACAAGGGAAGGGTGTCCCAGTTTCGAGAGAATTTTATTTTTTTTTTTCTTTCTTTCAAGATTCGTATTTTCTCGAACTTGCATAAATAACGGGGGATAAAGAAAGTTGGTCGAACGCGAGGGTATAAATAAAATTATCGCACCTGAGGGGCGACGATCCAACTTTTAAATTCTCCCTGCCTTCCTCTTCACGCAACAACTTTACCCGCGAAACTCAAACTCAACGAAAACTTCAACGTTCAACGTATGATGTAATCTCTAATAATTCAACCACGCGTTTTCTTAACTTACAATTCGATTCACAGTTTTGGCTAAATTTCTCGCTTACTGGTTTCAGACGGGTGGAGAGGAGAGAGAAAAAAAAAGGATCGAATCATCTTCTCCAGGACGAATGATCGCGAAGATTGCATCTCTGTCGGTGCATCTGTCACGTGCACATTGCTCGCGTTTGTTCGAACGAGGAAGGCCGTTCAATCGAGCAGCGTGTCGAAGGAATCGACAAATCCGTCTTCGAGGCTGTTCGAGGAAGGCGGATAATCGTAAAGTAAACGAAATATATGGTTATTCGACGAGCATCCCTTCGATTCTCTGGGTGGACGGCGAGTGACGGAAAGATGACGACGGGATACACAGTTTTTCCACGAAAATTTTTCACCGCCAGAGAATAATATTCCAAGTATTCTTCGAGAATATAAATTCCCCAGAAAAGATAATCGCACCGCTTCTCCATTCGAGAATTGAAGAAGAAATCGCGCGACGCTTTCAGAAATTGAATTTTCTCTCCCCGAAAAAAATCGGAATTAACGAAACGCGGTGGGATTGATGCGTCTTGGGTGGAAACTGGAATCGAACAGGGGCGTTGCTTGAGCTGGAAGAGGTCTGATACGCTTGCAAACACGCGCAACCCTGTGTACAGGGTAGGTGCATGTGCCTCGTGCATTAGGGTGATCGATGATACTCGACGTCGAGCGACTGGCCCGTTGGTCAAGTAGATGCATCAGCTGCAATTGCGCCCGCGATTTCAATGAACGTTCGACTCGAAAATCGCCTATATATATATAGATATGAGATCGGCGGATGGTCAGAGCGTCGCTCGTTTTATTTCTATTTTCTCTTTCTGTATTCTCTTTCTCCTCCTCTCTCTCTCTTTTTTCCACCGTCATTGTTCACTCGCTATGACGGATTAAACGGCACGAAAGCAGCGATTGGGAGGGGCACGAAATGACCCTGGCATTCTCGCGAGTAGGAATTTGCCAAATCCTTTCGTCAGAGGCGCGCGTTGAAATTTATAACTCTCGTAACGCTATAGAACGTCGTAATGGGGCATACGTCTGGTTTCATTTTCATTCATCCCGAGTTTCTCTTCGAATTTCTAATGGCCGGCGAAAAAATATACATTTGAACGTGGCAAACGTTACGTGACGAAACTTGCTTACTACGCTTCTGCCCGTACGTACGAATACCGTAGGTTTGGCCCACGATGGCCCTCGTTGAGTTACGTTTATCGTTTAATTGTTGCGCGGAACGGCGCAACGCGTGACAACATTGTGCCGTTAAGTAATTTAATCGGTTTTAGCTGTCCTCCTCGTTTCCATTTCGGAAACGATAATGTTATCTCGTTATCAACGAGACGCGTCACAGGATTGTCGAAAGAAATTCGCCGATATTTCTCCAATTCGTTGAGATTTGTCACGAGGTAAAAAACGGTGATTTCTTTCATTTCTTCTCAACGAACCGCTTCTTCTCCAACATCGAGGATCCTCCAAGGGTTGGAGTACGCATTTTTTGTGCACGGTGAAAATTTCCACCATCTTGGGATAATTTCTTGTTGGACAAGTGTGGTGGATCGACACGTTCTGCTGTCCGTCAGGATGAGGTCTACGGCGAGTGTCCACTCGCTTAAATATTGCCTGGGCCAGGATATGTAGGTCACGAGCCCGTCATCAGTCAGGGGTTGGTCATTAATACAACGGAATGCGCAAACTGGGCAAACCGGGTAATTAATATTAACGGGACGAGTGTAATTACTATTAAATAACGTATAATTAACATAGTATTGTTAACGTATCCTCTGTTGCCTCCTTGCGAACGACAATGTTTGCTTGATTCGTCAAAGTATTCAATTTTTTCGAAATTCTTGAATAGCGAAGTGCGATAATTAAAAGGAAAAATTATTTTCTTCTCTCTGGTGTATACGTACATATTATATTTATTTACATATTTTGCGGAGGATAATAATAATAATCGTTGAAACAAAAACGTTTATTACGGAAAAAAATTAAGATAGATCGAGAGATGTAAATTTTAATTTTATCTGGCCGTATTCGAAATTTCAGCTTTCAGAATCGTTTATGCCGTAAGGCGAGACGATAAAAGTTCCAAATGGAGCGACAGGAGGACGAAATCGTGCGAAAAAATTGTATTCAAGTTTTTAGGACGCGAATTCCTCCACTATATTAAGAACGTTCGTTGCAATTTGGAAAAAAATGCAAAAATTCGTGGTAACGGGCTATTCGAAATGTCTGTAAACACTTGGAGTGTGTGAAAGCTCTTGATTCGCTTTATTCGATTCCTCAGTGTCAAATTCTTGTCGACGGTTTCTTTTTTCTTTTTTTTGCAATTAAAACAAGTTGTATTTCACGTTTAACGTTCGAGTTTAACGGAGTCAGATCTTAGTCAACATTACCCGAAGAATAGACCCTAAGAATAAATCGTGGGAAAGAATAATTCGTGGCACGATCATTTTTTTAAAAGTTTCTTTCGAAATCTTTCCGTTCAATTTTAGCCGACATATTTTCGCGATACTTATGAAGGCCAACGCAAATCTATTTATCGTCACGAGCGATAAACTTGAAAAGAAAGAAAGAGAACCGTGGAATACGGATGATTAAATCCGTAGTTAAATTACCTTTTCAAAACGACCGTTAATTCAGGCGTAATTTATCTTTCCCGCTCTTGTTCTTCTCCCACCAAAGAATCCCAAATGTCTCGACCCATATTCGCTCGCGCACCGTTTTCAAAGAAGATGTGAAAGATTCCGTGCGACGCGAAAAGAAAAAAAAAAGAAAGAAAGAATCTCGTATTGTGCAACAAAGATAAAAACAGATATGGAAACGTTTCATTAGCGCGTGCCTCGAGTAGAAAGTAGAAATTTCAGCGTGCTTTTAAATTCGAATCGAAAATTTTGTAAAAAAGAAAAAAATTTTTTTCAACTATACGCTTTCAAAAAACGAAACATTTTTCTTTTTAAACATTGCTCCCTTAAAAGTTGAATTTCCTTAAAAATAAAGCTTTATCATCGATACAAAAATCGTTACAAACATCGTTATCGACGCGTGTGTAATCAGATTTCGAAAATTTCACCAGTATTTCAAACTGGCGGTTCATTCAAACTTGAGAGAATTAGCGCGGGTGAAATTCGCGGGCTATTCTCATCGAATAATACGATGAAACGGAAAATAATTCCGTGCTCCCATTTTAATCCTCCGCGCTCCGGCTAATTAACGATTAATCCACAAGGTAAAGTCGCGATAAAATCAAAATTATCCTTCCGTATTACAATACAAAATCTGCGGGAAATCTGCTCTGCTTTCGAAACGATGTTATCCAGTCGATAAGCCGAATCCAATTGCTCGAATTAACTTTGCTCCTGATCTACCCTTATTGCTCATCATCGCGGTAAATCAGGCATATCACCGTTTCCTTCCTCTCTGTTATCGATACATCCGATCGTCTCTTCTCCTCCGTTTCGTCAACTGGCACTTTCTTCGCCAACGCGATGATAATAATAATAATAATATCGTAGGAATATGATGGAATGGTTTCATCGCGTGGATAATGCGTATCAAAGCGGGTAGCGCATCGATAACGAGATTGGAAAGAAGAAAAGGGAAAGGCGAATATCGTGGTTGAAAAATATACACGCCCCCAATCGTATTCTTGTTTAAAGCATCTTTTCCCGGCTTACGAAGGGGAAAACGGAGACGCATCGTTAGAAGGGTTGTTGGCTCGAGGAGGAGGAGGAGGAGGAGAATCGAATCCGCAATCGTCTTAGAAAACACCATTATCACCGGGAGGCGGGTATAGCGAAGATAGCTATTGTGAGGATAACGATGTCGGTCCCGGATGACGAGTGCTATTGAATCGGATCTCTCGATAAACCTTCTAATATAGTCGCAGGGGACGTTTATTATTACTTCCTATCCCCTTCTATTTTTACAATTCCACTTGAAGAGAGAAAACTGGGCGCCCAAAAGAAGATATTAATTGCGGATTAAACAATATTTTCCTCTGCTTTCGTTTCTTAACAAACTATTAACGAAAGTCATTAACATTGGTCGATCGAGCTGCAATTGATAGCGTTGGATACGCGCCGGCATCGACAAATCCAAGCAATGCGCGTTGAAGAAAGTTGGACAAATATTTTTTACCTTTTCCTTGATTTGTCGATGCATTTCGTAAAATCGATGATTTTTTTCGTAATAATTTATCGATCGAAAGTTTTTGAAAAGGAAAATTTTAAAAAAGGACTTTCAACAACCATTTTGTCTTCTTCCTCTGTCGCCGATAAAAATCATTTGCACGAGAGCAAACGGTTATCGATTTATTCGGTGGAGAAGATAGGCAGGAGAGGAGATATTCCTCAAGAAGGAAAGTGGCTCTTTTTTTACTTTTTCATCGATTTGCCGAAGGAATTACTCTTACGCGATATCTCGAGATAGTTCGTTCCCGCCAAAGTGAGAGAATTATGCGTTTGCATTCTATGAAAGGCCAACTACCAGTTTCAGGAGCTCCTTTCGGCTCTTGTCATTTGTCTTGCTCCGAGATAGAACCAAAGTTTCAAAGAGCTCTCCAAGTTGCATCCCAGGCGGTTAGCAGAGAAACGCCTCCCTAAATTTTCTCGTTGTATGAATTAATGGTGAAGGTAGTTTGTAAAATCTTCGTGCGAAGTCACCCAGAATCTATGTTTCGATAGTTCGCCGCGGGCGAATGAAATCGATTTGGACGAGAATCTCGTGAAATAAAATTACAATCCCCTTGGTTATCCTGGACAATCCCTTTAAACTTCTAAACTAGTTGAAATTTCCTGATAATCCAAGCCAACCGGTGGATGCACAAAATTGAAAATTCCGAAAATTTTAATAAAATAAACTTTCGTTTCATTATGAATATTCACACCATGCATTTCGATCCAATGGAAATACCAATAATAACGAGCTTGTGTGTTTGCAAATTGCACGTGA
Organism: Apis mellifera; assembly: GCF_003254395.2. NCBI lineage: Eukaryota > Metazoa > Arthropoda > Insecta > Hymenoptera > Apidae > Apis > Apis mellifera. The sequence continues at coordinate 9,680,342 of NC_037649.1, forward strand.
CGTTCGTAGCTAACTAAATCAAAGGTTACATAGATCCTTTGTAATTAAATGCTAATTTCAAAGACTATTGTCGCCATTCTCTACACTCACGATAGATAATTAATTTCTCTGCTAATGTAATTAATTTTATACCACAGATATCCTTTGACAAATCTCAGAATTTTTTCCTCAACGTTCGATGCGATGGGCTCGTATAATAATTCGTAAAACGGATATTTTGCCATCATTTTTTCTATATATATATTATTTCTATATATATATATATATATATATATATATATATATATATAGTTCCAATTTCTGTAACGTAATCGTAAGTTAAAACTATGAACTTGATGGTGAGTACATTAATCAATGTAGAAACGAGACAACAAGCTGCGCCGAACTATTATACTTTGTGCCACGCATATGGCTCGTTAAGAAGCCGTTAGCATAATAGGGTAGCGTATAAAAGCAAATACGTTACACATTCTGGCAACACGTGATGCGGAAAATTGCATTCAAATAATTTTAATTAAACTACAACGGATTGAGAACGTATCATTCGAATAATTTATACCTCCACTTAATGATTCCATTGATTATAACGTGGTAATAAAGACCACGCGTTGCATAGTATTGCAAAACCTGCAAATATGCAACAATTCTTACGGATCATTTTAATATTTGTCGGCATCGCGCATATTTATTTGCACGGAAATGAAATTGGATAAAGGGAAAAATATTTTTCTGGAAAATAACCAGAAGTTTTACAATAAAAGAAAAATAAGATTCTAAAGGAGTTAAAAATCAAGTGATACTTTCGTATGAATCTTTCCGCAAAAGCCCGTTTAGAATACGAAATGGCGAAGCATTAGACATTTAAATAGCGAGCCGACGTGTTATTGAATCGGTGCGGAAACACCTGGATCCATAGGTTCAGGTGGCTGTGAAAATCTCTGCGAGTTAAATTCCTCTGTTTTGCATGAAATTACTACTGCATTAGAAGGATAGGATTCATCCTATGTGTAAAGAAATAATACATTAGTTAATACATATTTACGTAAATCTCATAAAATTAATTTTCTTCATTTTTTTTTTTAAATCTAAATTTAATTTATTAATAGATAATTTTGTTGCTTCTTTAATGAAAAATTCTTATTTTTCATGAAATAGTTGAGAATTGTTATGTAAAATTATATAGGTTATATAAAATATGTTTGATAATAGCAATACCTTTGTAATAAAATGTTCAATTATTCAGAAGGAATGTCGCTTGTTTAACTAATTTGAGAAGTGTACAAATGCTAGGTATTTTTGCTTAAGATAAATGAATGTAGAACTATGCCACAATTATGTACTAAATGTACAAGGATTTATAATAATGGAGATTCCTCCAAATTCTACAGTTTCTATTGTATAGCGGTACAGATTGCGAAGAAATTATTTATTTAACTGGTGATATTATGTTATATTAAATTGAATAATTTCTTTTAACATCTTTTAAAAAGTGAAATCATTTAAATTAGATTCTATTTTAATATAAATGGTATTTAGTCATATGCAGTAAAAATTGTAATTACATATGCAAATTTCAAATGTTTCTGAAATTTTCAAAACAATTATAGCTTGTACAGTCTATCTGTGTATTGTTCTCCGGGAGGAACAATATCAACCATTCGAATTAATTACACAGTAATCAAAGTTTAATCGCATCATCATTGACTATCTAGTTACATCTGCTAATTAAAACTCTATTGATACACTATAATATTTGTTTTGCTAATATACAAGTGCCGATTTTTTGGGGAAAAAAATAAAAATTCTTATTTAAAAAGAAAATTACGATGGGATATCGACAATTTATTGGTCCTGTACATTAAATTATACAGTCTAATGGTATGAAACAGAGCAAATGTATCGGATACAGTTTCCCACGAATATTTTCTACTCATATATACATATATATATGTATGTATGTATTTAAAAATGAATAATAAGTGAAACGCAATATTATTCTCTTAGTAATTATTTAGAAAAATATAGAAAATTTATAAAAATGAATACTGAAATAAAATAAAGTGGGAAAACTATTTATTTGATTACATTTGCTTTGATATTTGTTACACGATGAAGATAAATCTTTCCGTAAACGAAAAGAATAAATTGTCTTTTTTTTTTTTCTCCATTCGTATACATCTTTACATATAGATTTTTCATAAAATAATCATTTTAAATGATACCATTCCTTTATATATAATATAATTTGATTAGAACTATAACAAATTACTTTATTTCAATAAGATCTTAAATCTTGCGCCGATTATTATCATTCTTAAAATAGTTGTATCAACTATTTCTTATAGCCTGAGAAATATTTTCGCTATATCTGATGTAAATTATCGTAAACGCTTGTGTAAAAATTAAATCTTGATCTCATATTTTATACTAAATTCATACTATATGGTGACATAGATAATGATAGAATCAAATTCAATCCATTGGACGTTTCCAATTTTGTCCTCTTCTTATATTAGATACTCCATATGTAAATGAACACATTTGAACAAAGACGAAATCAACGGTGTAAATATAGGATTTCTGAGTACACAGTACTCAAAATATCGTGCACAGTGTCACATAAGGAATTTAGTAGTTGTCATATACGTAACGTACGCTTTCAATAATAATAGGTTTGTTCTTATAGGAAATGTCTCCTCTCCGAACAAACAGAAAATGTAAAAATATATGATAACATGTATCAAATTTCTCCAAAATGATGGAGGTGATACGCAACTCTGCCGAATATTTTATTATTTTATTCACTTGACTCGTTTTTGTTGTCTTTGGCGATATATGTCATTTGCAGGAGGCGGTGGTAGATCTTCTTCTTCGCTATCATCACCTCCTAAACGCGTCCTTCTACGTTTAGATCCAAGACTAACTCCATCATTACTTTCGTCGACGATCCAATGTACAGATTTCGCTAAGTCAAATAATTTTGTGTCGCATCCATTATCCGCTACCGGCAATGGAGCTATATAAAAGATAAAAAAAAAAAATTTAATTTTACGAGAGAAATCTCATATATTATTATATTATTATTATTATATCTTGTTAATTTTATTAGAGATGTAAATAATTATTATACGATGATATTCATAAGAGACTTTACCATGGTCTGGTAACTGAATTCTATTAAAAACATCCATAAGCAAATCAACAGCCACAAAAGGTCCTCTGAAACATCCAGGTGGTGGAAGCATAGTACAAAGTTGTGCTGCAGCCGGTGGTAATGGAAAGGAACCACCTACAAAAAATGTTGTCACATGTATCATAAATAATGAACATGTACAATTAGAATTTTAAATAAAGAAATTTACCAGGTACTGGATGCTCTCCAGGTAAAGGATTTACTTTTGGTTTATAAGGTATCATTTGGGATATATCAGGTCTTGGTAACGATGCTATAGCTTCCTCTGGATCTGGTATTCGCGGTAATGCACCGGTTGTACTTCTTCCAACGCTAGATACTTCCATATATCCAATAGACCGTAATTCCATAGGAGTACATGGATATAAATCTAAGAATTTATACCTATCTACTAATTGTGCTGTCTCTTTTCCTTCGAATTCTTTAATCTAAAAAAAAAAAAAAAAAAAAAAGAAAAAAAAGGGGGAAAAAAAAAAGAAACAAAAATTGAGGAAATTATATAGAATGTAAGAAAAAATATTGAATAAAAAGTTATACGATTTATAAACATATCAATTTACCTTTTCTAACACAGCACTACGACGTTTTTCAACCTTAACAATACTTGCCAAATCTCCAATATTAGATTCAAATTCTAAAAAGCGGTTCCATATATCGCTAAAAATAAATATATAATAAATGTTAAGTCATTTTTTATACAAAATAAATTATCGTATACTTATTAATATATTAAATAAATAAATATATTTTACATACACTGATTTTTCAGGTTCTAAACTACCAGAAGATAAAACTCTTTCAAATAAAACTCTTGTATTATTGTCCTCTAAAATAATTAAATGCGATTAAATTTGAAATATGTATAAAAGATAAATAAATTTATTTTCTAAAAAATCCTTACCATTTAAATGTGATAGATAATCAATGTAACAAAGTATATAATCCGGATTATCTCCAAATTTTTTTAAACCTAATTCGAATATTCGAAAAGCAATATTTTTGTCCTTGGTACAGTAATATTCCATTAATGCAGCAGCAACGTATACGTGATGCTTACATCTTGGATCTTCGCGAGCTCGTTTAAAAACCGTTCTAGCAGATTTTATACCTTCAGCACGTCTTGCAAATTTCATATATTGTACAAATGCCTATGAAAAAAATAATTTAACTGTATTTAAATAATTAAGTAAAATATTTAATACTAAGAAAGAATATTTAATACTAACTAATGTAGGATCAATATCGGGTATATCAAGGAACTTTTGGTATATTTGATGCACTTTTTCATATTTTACTCTTCCTTCTTCAAAATCTGCATGTGCAAAGTACAGTAACATATTTTTAGATAATAATGTACTTGTTGCTCTTTCAAACATTGTTGCTGCTTCATCGCTTAAATTTTTCGCAGCATTTACATCTCCTTTTTCTGTTAATATTTTTGAACTAAGTTCTAAAAAATGTGCAGCTTGATGCCACACAGCTGGATGATGTCCCAAACATAATAAACATTGTTCTATAGCAAACATTACTCTACGCGCAACTAAAGAAGTATCTTCTGTTCTTAAAGGATTACTACGTTCCCATGCAATGTATTTTTTCCATAATTCCACCTATGACAATAATATTAATCGATGATTATAATTAATTAAACATTTACATTATAATATATTTATAAACTTATATATGTATATATAATTAAATACTTGTTTAACTTCTTCTGGATGACCAGTTGGAGGTACGCTAGGAGCACTTCGATTTAATCCTCTTGTTACAGCTTCTAATTCTTTGGCAACTCTTCTTGCATTCATGTAATCCCTAGAACGTTCAATAGCCATTTTTTCTGCAATTATTGGATTAATATTTTGTTCAAATGCCATATAGTCTTTCCACAATTGTTCCATATTAATCATTGGATTAACAACACCTCGTTGATATACCTGTAATTAATAATATCAATATATTAAAATGTATATATATAATAAATCAAAATGCTATATATATAAATATTTATAACTTAATAATATATGGATCTTTACCTTTCTAACAGCACTAATTTTTTGATTTTCAGCATAAGAACCAACAGCTTCAACACTTTTAAGAAATGTCACATAATCATTCCATATACTGTAAGAATGAATATCCATACCAATTTTATCTAATGCAAAATCATATGCTTGTGCCATTTTTTCTCTAAAAATACATTATATATTAAACTTTTGATTCAATTATCTATATAACTAAATAAATACTTACTTATATGTTGTAAGACTGGCTTTTGTTTCTTTGACATAAGAAAGGTAAAGTTTCCACAACTCAATATTTAAGATTTTCATGAGGCACCTTTGGAAAAGCTGTCAGAGAAAACAAGTACTTTAGAAGCAATATAAAGAAATAATATAATATTTGTGTGAAGTTCATTTAAGTGTGGTTACACAATACATTACATATTATCTACCACCTTACTTACCCTTACAGGCAAGTTTTTTTAAAGCACGTATTATTGATTAAGACCAATAAGAATCACATCAAAATATCAGGAAATAACAATTCAATAATATTTATTTAGCAAGTTTTTAATACAATCACTACTACAATATTGTTTATTTGTAATGGGAGAAATAATAATGCACCAATGCATCAATTGAGAATACTTTATTGTATAAACATATGTTTTCATTGGGAAATAATTAGGGAAAAAGTTTCCAGATATGAGATTATAAAGGTAACACAAAATAAACCCCATTGAATAAAAACTTTATTTATTTTTTGTAAATGGGGTTAATAATATAATTGACCTATGTAGGATCTAGAAATGAATGATCCCAAAACATGATAAAAAAATTTAGACAATTTGAAGCAACATAAGGTGATCAAAATAGTAAAAACTTAATATGAAAAATATTCACTTTTATTATACATTATAATCGTAAAATAAATAAATACTTTAATATATTTATTACTTCATCACCTTATACTACCTCTTTAAAAATTTCACAATACTTGAAAATGTTAATCAAGTATTGTACTAGGGAAAGGAAAATGATGTAATTCCCAAAGCATATTTATAAAAATATCTATTAAAATACTATTAAAGTATTTATATTGTCTCAATCATAATATTGAGACAAATATTATTAAAATCTTTCTTATATGCAAAGAGGTAAATATACTTTGCATTATTGAATCATTTCAATGCTGAATATTTGTTCATAACAATTTTATTTCATGTTGTATTTAATAAAATATCTACACTTTATGTAATATGAATATTATTTTATTTCAAATAACATAATTTAAACACACTAAAAAATGTATTGCAGGAAGGAATACAAGGCTGTTACATTCAGGAAGCTGCCTTCGTAAGTTGATTTATTTTAATAATATCTATTTATATCTTTATTATTAATTTTATTATTAATTATATATTTATATTATAATATATTTTAAAATACATATTACTCAACAAAGAAAACAACCTCCCAAATATACCAACAGATCAATCATAATCAATGAGATATTTGTGTATGGTGAAATACTGTTTTTATTCACCTCATATAATATGCAAAATGCCTAAAATCACATAATATGATAATACTTGATCACAATTGATTAATAATATTTTGCCAGTATTAAATGTAATCTTAATACACTAAAAGACTAAAATAGAATTTTTTAAAATACCAATGTTCAATTAAGAATTATATTCATTCGTGATTAATAAATAAACATGCATATCATTATAAGTTTATATTAAAAAAAGTTCACTCAATAATTTTATTTTAAAATCAGTAATGAAAATTATATATCTTCTCAAACAAACAACTTCAACAATATATGTATAACGATAAATTTAGCAATATATATATATAAAGTGCTTTCATTAAATTTTGAAACTCATACAATTAATATTAACATACCTTTTCCACCTTCTCAAAGTTGCGCATTTTCATCTGAAAAAGTCATAAAGAATATAAAATAAACTATCCGTTGTAACAATGATAATTATATTATTTAATAAATAATGAAAATAACATATTTATAACTTTTAATAATTATTCTTTTTTAAAAACATAATAATATTACCTCTTGTTCTATATAAATTTTCCAATAACGACCAGCAGAAGGAAAGACGGATACAAGTTTTTCAAAAACTGGCCTTACTTCTGTAATGGGTCTGTTTTGTGCTTCTCTGATAAGGATGCTCCATGCTTCCAAATCATAAGGAGATTCGTCTACTGTTTTTTGAGCACGTTGTAATTTCTCATTTCCCCAATCCTATAAATGAGAAAAAACATGAAATTATATAGAACATATAATTTAAACATAAATTATGTGTTGTAGAAAGTGAGGTTATGTAGACTCGACCTACATTGTAACAGTAATATATAATACTTACAAATTCTGTTTTATCTTCGGTCATTTTTTAATTATAAAAATGATATTAGTAGATAAAAATAAAAACTTTCACGTATTGGAAAGATAAATGATTAAATAAAAATTCACAACACCCAACTCGTAATGGCTTGTAATTTTCGGTAAGCAATGTTCAGAATTTCGATTGTATTCGATATATCGTTCTAACAAGCTATTCGATATTCAATCTGCATCGATTGTAACGGCCATTTTCTTTTATCTGTACTTTTCGAATTGTGAGGAAATGCATAAAAAAAGAGTAAATTTTTATTAATTTATACATTTTTAAATTTAATAAACTATATTTTAGTGTATAAAAAATACAGTTATTATTATAGTGAATAAAAGTGTATTAACTGAAGTAAAAATATTATAATTAAATTATCAATTAAATATTCTGAATTACTACAAAATATTTAACGGTTAGTTTAAATAATTTTGTTTGATATGTCATTAATAATCGAATTCATATTTTATTGTATTACGTTGTTTGATATAATATATATATAATTATTATTATGATTTAATATAAATTATTAATATTTAATTATTTATGTGATTATTTATTATATCTATATAACTACATTATTATAATTTATTACAATGCTACATGTAGAAAATAATAAATCTTGTTTTATTAACAAATATATTTTCTATTTTTTATTCTATTATTTAAAAAAATTGAATATTATTTAATAAAATATTGCTTTTCCCGCGCGATTTAGAGTAGAAGAAAAGTTATGCGACATCAGCCAATCAGAAAACTGCTTGATGTGCTATTACGCGGGAAGTCATTCTACTGTCGAAAATCATGGCGATAGAATGTGTCATCCCGCTGAGGTGTATGACTTCGATTATCAACGTCGTATTTTCATTCCTAACTTTTCCAGTTTATAGGTATTACTTTCGTTTAATTAATATATATTTATTTAATAATTTTATATACAATATTATAATATACGAAACAATCTTCTGAATTTATTTTATGTATATAATTATCAATAGCTTATAGTACGAATTTTTGGATTCGATTATTGTCCATTTTAATATAATTAATTTCTGCAATATAATTTATTTTAAATTTCTTTTTGTATAGATTATTATATTGTATAATTGATCGTGAAGATGAGAAAAAGAAAAACTGAGAAGGGACAAAGGCATTTTGAACGATATTCAACGAATTCGATAATTTTTCATGCAGAGCTGCCAACTTCTAATAAAGACGTATGTACACGTTGGCATTATTTTTTAATTAGATTAGTAAGAAATATTATATATAATTGACATACATACATATATTGTACGAATGATTCAATTTTAGAAATAACTTTTATATTTCGTAAATATTTTGTAAGATTGTAATATCGTCATTCGAGTTTCATTGTTGATTGTTATTTTCATGAAATTGTAAACACAGGTGCGTTTAGTTTTCGAAGAAAAGTTGATGTATGTATGTATTGATGTATTCATGATAGAATATATCTAGAAAAAGAAACGAATATTAGAAGAAAAAGAAAAAAAATACGAAACAAATGTTTTACTTTTCTTTTAATTTTTCTTCTTCTTTTACTAATACAATTTTATTTCCACAGCATTGTTGTGATCATGTGCAATGCGACCATTAAAATCAGTGTTTGTTGCGTAATAATATTTTTAATATTTTTTGAAATATAACTTTTGTATTAATTATACGTTCAATTATAATAGTAAAAATTAAAAGCACGCGAAATTAGAGTCAGTGATTGTTCGTTAAACATAATTCGAACGCGTTAATAGTCTTTTATTTATTCATTTCTTTTTTCTTTTAAAATATTCGTTTTCGGTAATAGAGTCAGTGTTTTCAAGAGAATTCAGAAATCATGCCTTCGGAAATCAAAAAGTAAGTATTTTTTTATATGATTAAATTTTAATTTCTTAATTTTTTTCAAATGAAATAAAATCTTTTAAATTAATAGAGCAAAGATATCTATCTATAAAAATATTTATATATCTATAATATTTACTTTATAAATCATTGTTTCTAATTTCTTTTTCATTTTTACAGTTTTTCTATAACATTTGGTGGTTACTAGTAACGTTGATGATAGGAGCATCTATAATAATATTCTCCGCATCTAATGGTAAGTCGTATGCATTTTTATTTTTTCATTTGCTTTCAATCATATCCAAAGAATAAAATCCGAAATTATGAATAACTGATATATATTTATTATATAATATATTCGACAAATTATAATGATTTTATGTATTTATTATATCCGTAAGCAATAAGTTAATTAGATTTAAGGTTAGGAATATCGTAGAACGTTATTTTATATTCGATGTCACAAATATCGATTTAAATAGTTTCTCATATAATCGTAATTAGTTCTTAATCAACATTAACCTTCTTCTATATTTGATGCAACGGTTTCGGAATAATTTCGATCGCATCTAGTAAATAATTATAGTCTGATTCGTTTCATTCATCATCCGTATATTGCATTCCGTAGTTCAAATTCGATCCGAGCAATCAAAAGAAGATGTTTCGACTTTTGTTCGTAAATAGATATGAGAATTGAAAGTTACTACCGCTAGAATATCAGTCACGATCGAGTCAAATGTACTGTGACGAGTTCGTCGATCAGCCCGGGGCGCGAATTCAGAATCGATCTCAGGTGAACACATACTTCTGATACTATTATGCCGTACAATCATGAATAGATGCTCAGGGGGTTCTCATCATTTCGCATACAATATAGTAGTAGTCTAAATGGTATGAGAAGAACGATCGAACATTAATCGTGGCTTACTTGACACGATCCAATCGTGAGAAATTTATACGAAAAAATAAAGGGAAATTGATAGAACTCGATTTTTAAAAAATCATTATGATATTATGATATTTTAATAGAGTTGATTATATTATATCGAATTATATTATTTCTTTTTTCTTTTTTTTCTCTTTTTAACATTCGATAGTCGAGATATGCTAAGAGACAACAACAGAGAGATAATATAATTTTTTGGCGGACTCGATCTCGTGCGGAGATTCATTATACACAGAGTTCCGAAGTCAGAACAGATCGATTAACGCGTCAATTTGCATTTAAGCGTAACTAACTTAATGCGGCCTGCAGATGCATACATGCAAACTAAGTTGTGTCCTTACAAATGATGGCTTGAACCGAGGACCATTTGTTACTCGTGCCCCGAACAAATTTCTGTTTTGCATAATGGTGCAGATAGTATATGCTCTGGATGTTGATTCACATTTTCTAACACTGTCCCCGAAATAGCCATTTTTCTACGTTCCTTTCTTAGACGAATTTCCAAATTAAAATAATTGGAGACATCGTAGCTAAAAAGAGAAAGATCGGTTTTTTCTGAAATTTTATTTTATTTCCCAATTATCGCCTAATAAAGAAATAAACGTGGGGGCGAAGTGGCAGGAAACGTTGAACTTAACTTAAATTAAGACGGTGGTCGGCGGAACAACGAGGTGTCGATAATGAATCTTGGCGTTAATTAGAGTCCGAAGGTGAGACGATAGATAGGTTGGTCGTGGCATACCGATATCTTCTTCTCAGTCTTGCGCACACATCGCGAAGTAAAGCCTAACTGAAACGTCACGCCACTTGTTACTCGTTAGTGTGCACGATGCCATCTTTACTGTTGGCCACTCGGCCGGGTTACTCCTACGGTAGCCGCATCGATACGTGAACGGGCGTGTAATTAACAATGTTCCCCGCCTTTGTCCGACCTTGGTCATGAAGCCTCTTGCCTAGATTTTCGTCAGAGATCGTATTGAATCGAGACACGCATACCTGGTTGCTCTCTATTATCGGAAACATTTCCCCAAACGTTTGATCAAAATTAAATTTATCTCGGCATTTTAAGGGAGGAAATTGGATAGAGGAATGACTTTTCCCAAATTTTATTAGATAGATTTTTTTCAAAGAGAAAGTTTATGATTTTCGTGTCGAATTAGACAAGGAATTAGAGAAGTTGGCCGGTAGAGGAAGAACTCTTACAGATCGCATCAGATGGAGTCAGTTGGTTCGTCCAGCAAGGGGACAAGAAGGAGGCTTGGTCCAATCTCGAAGGTATCTTTGGAGCGTGGACAGAGAGTGCTTCCATTACGCTGGGCGGTGGTCCCTCGTTATATCCGGGACAGGCAAGTCCGTGGCTGCTCATCTGATAGTCCGAGGATTTATGGCGGCCCTGATGGTTCATTTAGCGCTGACATGACTGGACAGGGGCGGGTCGAGACGGTTTTACGTACGTTGTGTGCGTGCGCTAACGCGACAATACGGAAATATCTTGTTAAAAACAGGTTGAGTAACGCTATAGATTGGCCGATTTAACTGCATACGCATCATCCGTCAAGTGCATCAATTGGGAAATAAGCCTAAACTGCGCCTCGAAAAACCTTTATTAAATAGTTGGCCGTTGGTTAATCGCGGAGAGGCAGGGCGCGCGCTCGTTTCCAGCCACCACAGATATTAACCGAAATTTGTCAACGTTGTCATTCTCGCCCGTGAATTATATGGTCGAGCGATGCTCCCTTTGAACGAGAGAGGGAAGGAATAAAATTAGCTTCGGAAGCAAGAGGTGAATCCGACGAACGTCTCTCATCCCGTGCGTTTAAATTTGAAAATTCTTCCTCGATAATCGAATTACCCCACGCCTCGCCCCTCCTCGGGCATCTTTTTACACTTGTTATCACGACGATTCATCGCAGCATCGGAGAGGCTCGCTCAAGCGTGCGTTTTGCAATCGTGTCTCGGACATACCATAAAAGTTACACATGGTTGATTTTCCATCTTTCCTTTAGTCTTCTCCTCCGCGCAGCCGCATCAATGTCGAAACTCTCGTCTGGACGGGTGCGCGCGTAAATTACCCGCGGCTAGCAGTAAAACTCGTACGTTCGCGATTCGATCCCTTCGATATTCCACTGTTACTTTCCAACATTCATCCGTGAAATTGGCGGCGAAACCGTACTTAATCCATCAATAGCACCGCGACCGAATAATTTTAATTGCTTTTCTTCCCAACTCTTCCCTCTTGTATGAAAACGTCGATAAATGTTCGTTACGATTTGTTTGTTCGGGATTTCTAAATGTTTTTTTTTTTTTTCCGATCCCGATACGGTTCTCAACCATCGACCGAAGGAAAACTGATCCGTTGAACGGCTTCCTCGAACACGTACAGAGCCGCATTCTTTTTCGAAACGAGGAAATCCGTCGAATTCCGTTTTCTAGGGAATCGAATTCCCTACAACCTTGATATACCTCATGTCGAGTGACTGGTTAAAGCTAATAATCACGAACGCCCGTGTATATACACACACACTTTCCTTCTGCCAGTGAACCGATTTCCGAGACCGAGCTACATCAATTGCGCAATCGAATTGGTCGATCGCAACCTTGGCTACCGTAAAAACTACTCGCCTCGTGTTACTTATCATTCTCGATACTCTTCGACACATGGAATCGATTGCACCATCGTCCAAGCCAAGAATATTTTTTCTCTTCTAGCCTCTCTTTCATTTGCATAAATAGATGTTGCTTCTTCTCGTCGAAAAGAAAAAGAAGAAGAAGATGAAGCAGGAAAAAAAAACAAGTATATTTATAGATACATCAAACACGTCGAGGGAAACGTTATATAATTATTTCAAAACAGAAGAAGAAAGAGGGGACGGTTGGCGAGGAAAGGCTGGAAAGTTCAGCTTGGTCGTTAAAATCTTTTAGACAAGAATGTTTCGTCTTGGCCCAGACGAAATAAATATAAATCTGCTCATGAGCGATGGCGGGGTCCAATAGAAAAATACGAAAAGTACGTTCGCGCGTACCTCCCTTTCGTCGTTCGTTCGTCTGAGAGAGCGAAATGCGTAAAGAACGTTTTATAGCGTTGGCTTTCTTGCGTATGTATGCAACGCTCGTGGTACAACGCCGCCGTGGGAAACGCGACACGAGCTCGCTCCTAAACCTGAAAAGTTGTTTCGAGATAGAGGTCTCTTGGTATTCGTATAGGAACAGCTAGACTATGGTTGGATGGCGGAAGAAGGAGAGATAGAGAGAGAGAGAGAGAGAAAAAAGAAAAAGTGAAAAAAAATAAACAAAAGAACGAGCTTGGATGATCGAGCGCAATAAATTACTCATTTGCCTGTCGTCAGGCACGATCGAGCGTCATCGAAACGTCACGCAACTCTTGGCGAGGAAAACGGAGATCTTGATCGAGAAATTCATCGATCGAAGAATATCGATTGCCTGGGTATTCTTTTAAACGGATGTTTCTTGGATAGAACGTCTCGACACTTTTACCAGGGAAACGATGATGGATGGTCGTTGCTGATTAAAGGTCGTAGATAGGTTAAATCAGTTGATGTAATTACAAATAGCAAGACTTTTTTATCCATCGATGATAGATATCGATGATGTGGAGTAATGATCCCGTGATTAATTTACGGTTATATCAAGTTTTCGTTATCATTTAGCGTATTCGATCCATTCCCACAAACCGTTTCCTTTCGAACGAGTTACTTCCAAATTACTTTCTTCCCGAATTCGCGCTACGAACTCCCTCAATCGAATCTGCCCGATCGATTCATTTCCCTTAAAAAATCTCCTTCGCGAGAGATCCTCCCGAACGATACGCGCAATGCGATGACGAGACGATGATGATCTCAACAAACGTGGCGACCAACGTTTTATCCGCGGCTTAATTAATCAAAACGAGCCCTTCAACGCGCCGTTTCGCTTTACGGAGCGTTGCGACGATCCGCCGATTATCCAGTAACAGACTTGTCGGCCCGCATCGCTCCAAACGTTTCCTTTTCATTGGTATATCCAACTTTGTCGCCCGTTTCTTGCTGCGCTGCTCCCGTCCAATGATCAGCTCCCTCGTAAAGATCGTCAGATATGACATGCGTTATGGGCCTAGCTCCGTCCGTCTCCTCTCCCCTGCAACCGTACTTTCGTAGAAATACAGCCGCGTAATTCTCCTTATGCCCGGTTGGCGTACTTCACGATCTTTTGTTTCGTTAAAGTTGCCTCGTTACCGGTTGAGTTGCGAGTCCGGTGCCGTTTTATCGATGTTACAAATACGGCGACGAAGTTTCCGACGACGATCATCGGATCTCGAGAAAGAAATATCAGAACTTCTTTCTCCCTTCCCTCTTAGGGGTTAGGAAAGAGATCTTATAAAAAGATGGAATTGTTCTCGCTTCGTTCGGTTAAGTTAAAGGCGATTTTCAACCGTGAAAATGTTGCTTCTCTGTAATTGACTTTGGCTATGCAAGATGGAATCACGGTGACGCCATAAAGGGTATTAGTATGCTATTGAGTAGACGAGACGGTTTATACCGATCGTTTTAGAAACGGTCGATAGGCCGCGTGCGGTTTGAAATGGCGAAATAAAAGGCGCGATTACGATAAAATTGTCACTCGTTCTAGTTACATTCGTTTCGCAACGCTATGAAACGCGAACCCCGTTTCCTTTTTTTTTTCCCCTCTCTCTCTCTTTCTCATATCTTCTCGTCGGTTATCCACAATACGAGAGTAATCGAACTATAAGCACCCCGTAGGAAATCACGATTTTATCGTTTCTCACGAAGTTTAACTCCGTTTAGAGTTCGATACTCGTCTCGTGCGCGCGCGCGCGTGTATATATGTGTGTGTATATTATTGTATCCGTGTACGACCGAATCTCTCGAAACGATTGAAAAATACACACGAGACTCGTAATTTTCATAGCAATAAAGGTAGTAATAGCTGTAATTGTGCGTCGTCATCGTTTCCCCGTTTTTTACCCATCGATTTAAGGATCGCTTAAAACGCTTAAAATTAAATCTACTAATTGTTGTATGGCAAGCGCCACTCTCCTCTACGAGAGTTTACAGACGTTTTCGTAATTCACTTTCTAATGGCCGGCTAAAATTATATCGTCACTTTTACCATTCGGTAACGGCATCGCGACGGCGTGTAGTATCCAATCCCTTATACGTACGCAATCAAATAGGCTCGCCACGAATGTGCACGTGAGGCATGATTTATAACCGAGCGCAATGCCGCAAAAAGATGTCTCGGTTTCGTTCACACATCGCTAAAACGATGGTAGCTCGGGCTGAAACTGTAGCTAATATTGGAATTATTCTCCTCGCTCTTTTTGCCTCTTAAACGATTTGTAAACCACTCGGTTTGAGATTCATTCGTTGCAAAGTCGTCTTGCTCGATCGATCGTTAAACTTTCTTCTCCTCCAGAAAATTGTTTTCCGGATATATACGTTCCCTTGCCTGAATATATTTGATATTCCTGTCATTTTTTTCGTTCCGGAAAAAGAGACGAAGGCACATCATTTCACGTTTGTTTGGAGAAGAAGTCGTAACGATACGAAACGATCGAAGATCGATAAACGATCGTGGACGTTTCCGAACGGAACGACTCTATAAGCCACCAATTGTACCGTATAAATATATTCGCACTCGCTAATGATGACAAATATATATCCACGCGAGCCAGTCTTCTGGCCGATTAATAACGAGCGCGGACACACCGGCCTATTCGTTACGTTCAACTGTATACGCAAACGTATATTTCAGCGTAACGGTGTAATCACGTTAGCTTTATGCCCTACTCCAGACCCTTATTCGTGATTTTTACGCGTTATCCTGCCAAACACGATGATAAACGACGCGTGCGTGGAATAGCCGAACCCATGATCCGCGATCGGATACGTATTTCTATTCTCTTTATTCCCCGAAAAAGGATTAAAATTAAAATCGCCCCGTATTAAGCTAGGATCGAATTCGTTAATTAAGGCGACCAATCCGATTACAAGTTTCGTTACAAACGCGATACGTGGATTTTACGTTGTGTAAAAAGTCGATCGATCGATCGTTAATTTATCGGTTATCACGCTCGCGAACGTAAAGGGTATATCGCGGAATCGGGTGTTGCTAATTGCGAACGATCGAACGATCCGAGCCCCGATCCGATAACTCCTCCTCCGTTTCTCTTCTTTCTCGTCGTTGCCGGTCGCCGGCCCAATTACCCGCCGCGCAACGGTAATATCGACCGTGCATCCGTTACCTATCGATACCCTATAATTTCCATTAGTAAATTTAATTACCGATACGTCCAATCCCGACCGACGAACCGCTTACATTTCACTCGCGCGACGTCCGCGCCCCATCCCTCTCCCTCTCCCTCTCCCTCTCTCTTTTTCTCTCTTCCCTCCCTCTCCGTCTCTCGGCGCCCCGCTATTGCGCCGCCGGTTACGCCAATTTGTAACCGTTTTGTTGATAGTTAACGGACGGTTAATAGAATTACGGGTATAAGGTTAGTAAGTTATACCGTCATTAGCGTCGGCGAAATATACTCGGAGGAAGTGGAGTGGAAGTGGGAATCATGGAGGAGTGGAGGCATTGGCGGCATTAACCACGTTCGTGCCTTGGGTCGGGGGGGGCCCAGATGCGATGCGAATGTGTCACGTGGACGTCAACCGGGGAGGCCTCGCGGAAAATGGACGACGTGGGTATACGGGGCCCGTTCGTAAATTCAATTATGGAGACTCGATCCCATTAGAAGCGGGAGCGAGCGGTAAAAACAGTCGGTCGTCGTGAATGTACGCCGTGTGGTTACAGGCCGTGGGGATTCAGGGCGGCTCGATTCGACAGCAGGGAGGGCTTTCGAGGGACGGGGCGCATGCAGATATTCCGTTTTCCCAACGGGCGGACGGATCACCGTTCACCGCCAGTTTTTCCGTGCGGCTATCTCTCGGATCGAAATGAAAATGCGTCGCGTCGTTGGCGAAAAGTTTGTAGAAAGTTAGAAACGAAGAAACGGTTGATTTACGCGTATATCATTGGCTTACTTGCTCCTTCGTCGAATACTCCGGCTTCTTATACCGTTTTTAATACCATCAATCGGAAGACACGTGGCCGGTATGCGAATTCCATCGCGACAAATACGAGTTTTTTATACCTGCTACCATAAGCGATTTTATTTCTCCTGCTCTTTTTTCCTTCTCCCTCGACCTCGGCCGAGAACTTGGTTGCGCTTGGTTCTAGACTTTGCATTTGCACAACTGGTCACAGTTTAAATTTAGAATTTTTCCAAAATGTGGAACACAAAGGAAGGGAAAACGTGGCTCGTGGAAAAAAAGAAGAAACGTAAAAATTCGGCGAGCGATTAGAATTATAGGGTATCTCGATCTCGTTCACAAAGAGAAACGGGTCGTTTTCCAGACGGTTGAGCGTCAACGCGAAAGGACTGTCGCGTCGTCGTTGATATCCACAATTGCGCCGACTCGAGAGGGAATTCCGGCGAGGACTGGTATTCCGGTTAAGTTATGGCCTCGGTTATAGCCGCCGTTCGGACTACAAATTCTCCCGGAGGTATACGGTAGGATTTGTACTTACCTAGTACGGAGACTACCTACAACTTAGTGGAATACCAGTGTGCAGAAATCTTGTTGCCAGACGGGACAAATACGCGGCCCCGGCAGAGATATTGCGTCTTAGGGCGCTATACTCTGGAAAATAGCCTAATGATCGTATTGTGACTGGCCGGTTGTCACAAAACATCCACCAGGCTTAGCCAGGTTTGCGGCTTTATTTATCGTGCCACGAACGTCTAACTATACGTGTAACGGGGTAAAACGTTAACGAGGATGCAGATGCATTTATACGGGTCGGTTACGTCTCCCCTCCCCCCGGTAGATGTTGCAGGGATCTCGTGTCGATTGCTCAATTTTTTTAATCGCTCGCTTCGTGATTCATGATTCTTCTCGTTTTTCTTTCCTTTTCTTTTTTTGCTTGCGATTCTAAAGGGATAGATCTTGGGATAGGTAGTGAACAGAAAATTTTTTTTTTTTTTTTTTTTACGATTTTAATGTCGTAACCCTGCCAAATACAATAATAATAGTAATAGTAGCAATTATAATAAGAATCGTAATAATGATAATGATAATAGGATTATCTAAAATATGTAACCATTATTTCGATAATAAAATTATCGACAGGCGCGATATTGTACCGCACAGGACGCACGTGAACACCTTCTGTGCGTGCTCGCGAGTCGACGATATATAATTTATTAAACCGACACGTACGAGGGCCACTGCTCGCCCTTTTACGATACAACAATCTCTATTTTTTTTTTTTTTTTACCTTTTATTCATTTTTTTCCCTTTTTTTTCTTTTTTTTTCTTTTTTTTCCTTTTTTTCCTTTCTTTTTTTTTTTTTTTTTTCTTTTACTTCCACAGTAGGAATCGCAAAGTACGATAGTTATTTAAATAACCGCTCAACCGTATCGTTCGTATTTCGAACGTGATTTCACATTTTTTTTTTTTTATTTTTTTTTTTTTATTTTTTTAGGACTTTCGCGCGAGCGGACCCGCGTCCTTGATACGCGTGCCCTCGCGCCGATAACGTTATATAAATATATAATTTCGTGCGTATATTATTAATAATATTTCCCTATTTTTTTAACTCAATAATCATGTATCCTCATTTTTCATTTTCTCCTGTCCGCGGTATACAATAATTACACGCTCTTCGTTTCGATTCACATTCGCAATAAATAAATTATCCAAATCAAGGACATCGATATATCGATATAACAGTAATAAGATTACAACCACATTTACAATATATATCTATATTCATCTATATATGTATATATATATAGATTTTTTTTATTTATATATATATAATATATATATATATATTTATTTATTTATTTTTTTTTTCTTTTTAATGCACTAACGAACCTCCCCTGCCGACGTGCGCGGTACGAATAGCGAACCGCGTCCTCAAGCGACCGCGGTTAATGTATAATTAGAAAGTACAAAGTTATAGTAATGCCTTCGTTTATACAGTGTGATTCGTAGTATAATATATATATATTATATATTATCGATCCTACGCAACCCTAACGCGACATAGGTATTACACTTAACAATCCTTACAAAATAATAGTTGGTGGCGCGCGCGACTGTTAAAGAAGAGAGAGAGGAAAAAAAAAAACAACCGTCCCTTAAACCCTCTGAACTTACTTGGACGACAGTCGATCGTTTCGCTAGCGTACAGCGCAGATCGTTCAAACGGAAACACGCCCGCCCAATTTCAACGTCCCAATTTCGACGTGTTTTTTTCGACGTTCCCATTCGATACGATCGATGCGTGTAATACACCTGTCCTAGGAACCTGAATGCTGTGTTTCCGCGCCAAGCTCGATCGTTCCTCTCCGCGAACGGAGAAAACGTTCTCGAACTGTTTTTTTCTTCCTTTTTTTCTTTTTTTTTTCGTATGTCGAACGTATACGCGACTGCGCCAAAAATTCGATGAGATAAAGGGCACGCCACGCGCCTCGCAGTGTAAGAAACACTGTGCGAGATCCGAGAGAGAGAGAGAGAGAATTACTGGCCCCCATTGATTACATTATTGCGAGAGAAATTATGCTACGATGATCCGTTGCTTCTTTCTTCTTCTTCTTCTTCTTCTTCTCCTTCTCCTTCTTCTTCTGTCGGTGATGATCAACGGACAATTTTACGTGCTATGTACAATGTAGTATTGTTATTCGGCTAGTATCTAATATCTCTTACGACCTAGTAGTTCCGTTCTTTTTCTTTTCTCTTGCTCTTCGACGCGTACGCGAGAATTTTCGTACCCGAGTCGATCAAATCACCGGCCTGTTTTTTCTTTCTTTCTTTCTTTTTCTTTTTTCTTTCGGCAATTCTTTGATCGTTGGAGATTACATAATTAATTTATATAATTTTTTCTTCGTAAAAATGGAAATAAAAGAATCGGCCAATCAATTGGCTGTGCTCCTCGGGGATAGGCAGCCATTCTTCCTGAGTTCGAAAGTGAGTTCGCGTTCGGAGAGAGAGAGAGAGAGAGAGGGGGCGGGGAGAAAGAAAAAAAAAGAGAAAAAAGAAAAAAGAAAAAAAATAATAGAATATAATCTTAACTCTACGCGTAGTAAATATATTACTCGGTATTGCTTTTCGTTTCTTATGTGGCTCGACATCTCCTAGACGCAAACACGTGCGCACACCTACCTCTTGCCCACCTTTTACGCTCTCGCGTATAATGGATCTTTAAGAATCGACCTCGTATTGTCCACGTTGATGTATAATATACGCACGTCAAATTCAACGTACGAAAGCACCAAGAAAGATTGAGCACCGCGCATGATCGCAGATTAAGAATGCAATTTATACGTGTTGGTTGGTTGATAAGGTACGCGTGTTAGTGATCGTATGATGATGTGTGTGTGTGTGTGTGTGTGTATGCGTGTGTGCGTAGTATCGTTTTACTGGCCCTTGAAGAAGCGAAGAATGGAAAATCATCGCTAGTCTGACGGACTGACCTGTCAGCTACACGTCGTTTCGAAAACCTCGATACATCGTGATTCCATTTCTATTTCTTTCTTTTTTTTTCCCTCTTCTTTCCCCCCTCCCCCTCCTTTCCCTTCCCTTTTCCATCAGACACGTTTTCGAATATATATGGCTCGCACAGTCGGATCTCTCTCCATTGCGCCAGCCATTACGAACGTCATCACCCGAACACGCTCGTTAAGAGCACCTCTTAAATTAATAATATATATGTATGTAATATATGTATATGTATATATATATACGCCTCGTTGGAATTTTTTTCCCCCGACAGCCGTGTAAGCGCACGAGAGAATATGATGAAATCAAGAAATCTAACCAACGAATTGTTCAGGTACGTCGACACCCGTCAAACGATCGACGTTGGAGGGGTTGAAAAATTTTTTTTTGAAAGACATTTTCGAAAGACGAAGGATAATACACGCTCGAACGATCGTGTCTCGAGGGAAAATTTAATTAAACTCAACAATTTTTCTCATCTTTGAAATTCATTCGTTGGTTAAAAATAGAGACGCAAAATAATATCGAATTCTTCGTCGTCGATTCTTCATTCCTCTTCCCTTCCCCGCCTCCGCCTTCCCCTATTCAACACCGCCATTTTTCATCAAGCGTGTCAACGCGAGAGAACGCGAAAACTCACTTCGATTCGAGCTCGTAGCCTGTCACGTTGACGTCTCTTAAGGCACTTGAAATGCTAATTTCTCTAGACGGAGCCTTTCTAGAAAATCGATCGCGTCTTTTTGAAACTCATGTTTTTCGCGTGTGGGTTCGCTTTCCTCGCTTGGAAAAATTATAAGTTTCTTTTAGGTTGATACGAAAAAAAAGAAAAAAACAATTGCTCTTTTTTTCTATTCTTCGCGCCTTTGGGAATGTGTGTGCGCTCATTTTTTTTTTTTTTTCTTTTTGGAATAAAGCGTCGTCAGCCTTGAGAAAAAAATCTCTCACCCGAGGCGTTCGAAACGGATATTGGAATGTGATTGAGCTTCTTGAAGAAGAAAGAAAAATGGAGAAACCTACGCGAATATTATACCCGGGACGAAATTCCGACTCGTAACGGCGACGAGGTGCCCTCGTGCACGATGGATGAAACGTTGAAAAAGAGAGAAAGAGAGAGAGAGAGAGAGAAACGCCTCTCGGCCAAAATGTTAACCGGGAACAATATCGTTTTATCATCCAGCGTCGACAATTAGCCGAAATGAATCGTTCTCGAGGCGGAGATGGTGTGCCGTAACGGGACGAAGTTGAAGTAGAGTGTATCTCGTTGAGAAGCTTACGATCCGGCACGAGCTCGCGGTGAAAAAAAATGATAATGATCAAAGAGGGTGTCGGCATGACGTCAGTATGCATTTCTCATCGGGCGCGCTCTCCGCTCAGATTACTGACGGCTGCACACCGCTGAAGAAATCCCTTACAGGAAAGGTACAACGGTATCAGTCATCAAGATACGTGGAGTGGCATCCTGGGTGGCACCTCGTTCATTTTCGGATTGAATTTCGCAATGACGATCGCGCGAAAATTATTCATACGATGATACCGGGGGGGAGAGGGGGGGCGTGGTCGGTCCTGCTTAGGGCCTATATTTAGGTATTTAGTAGCGACGGGTACCACGATAAACCAACAAGATTGTGAAAAAATTTTCTCATAATAAATGGTAAAAATGGCGATAATGGCGATGATCGGTGAACGCGCGAGGGTTTCGACGAACAATCTACGGACAATAATATAGGTTGATTTTCGAGATTTTTGAGAAGAAGTTAAAAGGGAACGCGAGAGAGGGAGAGGAAACGTGACCTCGGTTGTATCGTGGCCCCTCCTTTTTTTATCGCGTTTTCTATCGCGATTCCTTCGAAATTTTTGAATACGAAAATGTCGCGGAAAATGTGTCGAGAAGTGAGACGAAGACGAGGCGAAAACGAGCGTAAAAAGAGTAAAAGGGGATGAAAGCAAGGATATGTGGATGAAATAATTGGCAATAATTTTTCGTATTCGTTTCGAACGGGAGAAACTCTCGATCGAATATAATAGAAACGCTTGATATATTATAATATGTATGTATGTATGTATGTATCTCTCACTGGTCCTCCGCAAGAGGATTCGAAATGGTCGCGTTATGAAATGTGTACAAGCACGAAGATTCGCGTGACTTAAGGCACTAACAGTATACTTAAGGCCTAACGCAATATTCTCTTCCTTAACGTTAAAAGGCACTATTCCCTATCAAAATACAACATGTAACAAGTATTAATTTATCAATCTTCGCACTAATCTTAACACTTAGAGGTTCCTTTCTTCATCTTTTAACGATTATAAACTGGCTCTAGCATATACTGGCATCTTGTTCCATAATTTTTTTTTTTTTCTTTTTCTTTTAACTAGCTTCGAAATAGTTATATGTATGTCTACCTTTAACCGCGTTGTTGCCGCAGTGGCAAAGAGTAGAGAGAGAGAGAGAGAAAAAGAAATAGAGAAAAAGAAAGAGAGAGAAAGAGAGAAGAGAGAGAGGGAGAGAAAGAGAGAAAGAAAGGTAGAGAGGAAAAAATATATTAAACGAAAAGAAAAGGAGATAAAAGTTCGAAGAAAACTGGGGAATGCTACACATTGTGTTCTATACGTAGGGAGACGTCGCGTTACTCAAGGTTTCTAAATTATTTACAAGCTCTTCGAGTTATCCGATTCTTGCGCGATACGTCTGGCGAAGGCCACGGGAAACTTTCTCTAAACGTACCTCTTCGTAGGAAAAGAAAAAAGAAAAAAAAGGATAGCCATTCTCCTACGATATTTTTATCATAATCAACAAAGCGTCTCTGTAAAAAAATCACATTTTCCATTTACGTATTTCTTCCCACGAGTAGCTTCGTTTGAGAACACGTCACGTGACCGGTTTTACTTACGACGCACAGAGTCGATGCCTTCGTACGATATGTTTCGATACAATATATATATATATATATATATATATATATATATATGTGTGTGTGTATGTGTGTGTACATGCAGAATTTTTCATCAATAATTTTCGTTTATTACACTTGACGCATATTAGACTCGGTGCATCATCAATTGTCCTCTCGTTTCTATTTATTTATTTATTTATTTCCAAATTCACGAGGAACGTGCGCTTTTTTCTTTTTTTTTTTTTTTTTTTTCTAAAAGAAATTCTTCTCTCCTCGATTTTTATTCTCCTCGAGAACAGAGTTTGCGTTCTTTTTTTTTGGTCTCCAAAATATATGCGTATCCCTTGAGTTATCTCGTTTCATTTAAATAGATGCCAAAATAAAATGTGCAGAAACGAAGCATTTTCGTTTTCTTTTCTTTTTTTTCATTTTCGCCATGACAAATGGTGTATATTTGACAAGGGTGCAAAAGCGTTTAAAAAATAATTCTTCGACCTGCTCTTTCCTCTTTTTCTTCTTCTTCTTCTTTCTTCGTTTTAATAATTGAGCATAATAGTTTGGCTAAATAGTCTTGATTCGCCCCTATAAGTTTGCACCTTCTACTTTGGCACCTTGTACGCGCGCGTGTATGTGTGTGTGTGTGTATATGTGTATACGCCGAAATAATGTACCGTTTTTCGCTCAAATCGGTACGATCGAAGAATCATTAGCACGATTGAAACGAAAGAAAGACACGTGGAAAAAGCATCGCAATGCGGTCGGATAAGCATACACAATCGTATTGCTTAACGCACACGATAATACTGGCTTTCAGAGCGTTCGAATTCCCTCCGTTTTCTCTGAGAATTGAAAACGTCGATGATTGTCCGTCCCTAAACGCGAAATTCTTTGTGCATAAATCTGATAAATCGCTATCTCAATGCATTAAAAAATGTTTAACGATCACGATTTGTAGTTTATTTAACTGAGCATGCTAAGTCCCAAGCTCCGTCACCGGAGTTCGATATTCTCTTTTACTTATTTTACCGTTTAATTACCTTAACACGACATATTTACTTCATTTTACTCCCCCTTTACTGGCTCTATATTTTCGCGATATACGATACATATATGGTGCTCTAGACTAGTTGAGCTGGCCTTATTTAACCGTACGAAGAAAAAAAAAAAAAAAAAAAGAAAAGAAAAAAGAAAAAAATGAAAACAAACTGGAAAATACGAACAAGAAGTAAAAATTTGCTAAAAAATAATAATAAAAAAAAAAAAAAGAACAAAAATGACGCGTTACCGCGCGTGCTACTTGCGGAAAACCCCATAGCAATCGATCTTCTCTTCTGTGCGAAATTCTTTTTTTTTTTTTTTTTTTCATCGTCGAAGCTATGCCTCCCACGATTCCGCCTCCTATTCCTTAAAAACACCACCGCACCACGTAGAATAAATAAATTTTAATCAAATATCTTTAAATATCAACAATTCTTACACGCTACGCACACCCTCGCTCTTAAATAATGAAAATTGAAAACAGAAATTCGTTCCCTCGGATGGAGGAGGCGAATATTTCAACAAGAACAAAGTATATAAAGGAAATAAATTCACAACGATTCGCGTTTTCACGATTGCTAGCAGGCTCGCGCGATTATTCGCCGATAATTGCAATTACAATTGCCTCGTGCATTAGATTAAACTCGTAAAATCTAACGAACGATTCGCTTTTGCTTCTTCATTTTTTCTTTTTCTCCTAGTTTCCGCCTCCGACTCTTCACGTTCGATGGAAACGATTCGAGTGCGCAACGTTCGGAGGCTTGTTTCAGGTCCCGAATGTAAAAGAAAAAAAAAAAAAAAAAAAGAAAAAAAAAAGAAAAAAAATCGAAAGAATCGTCGTCGCAGTCGTCCTCGTCGTCGTCATCGTCGTCGTCCATGATCACACTAAATAATAAACGAGGTCCCCTGTTCCCGGGGACGAGACGGGTGTCTCTTTCTCCTTCCTTCCTTCCTTCCTTCCTTCCTTCCTTTCTTCCTTCCTTCCTTCCTCCCTCGTTCCGGTTCTCTTTTTTTTTTTTTTTTTTTTTTTTTCCTTCCATGGGCTAAGACGGTCCTTTTTATCAGTGCCTTTTCATGTGAAGCGATAAGTGGTCGCTCCGCGAGAACGATCGTTGGCAAAGATGGCACTTGAACGGCTTCTGGCCCGTATGCTTGCGATAGTGCCGCGTTAATTCGTCGGAACGTGCGAATTTCCACGTGCAACCCTCCCATGTGCACTGATACGGTTTCTCGCCTGCAACAGATCAGTGAAACTTAGTGTAGAGGGGAAATTATCGCACGGCTCGTTGAATTGAGAAACTAAGAAGCTAAGAAGGAGTCGTGAGATCGAATTTAAAGATATGATGCAACACTCTGATGTGTCTTAAGATTTTTCGATAAGATGACTATATGACATAACTTTGTACGAGGTTAATCTCTTGTTGTTCTTACGTAACCAAGTGAGTAGTAACCAAGTATTGTGTCGTACACGGGCAGACAGCGAATTTTCAAGCAAACGTATATTAATTAATTACGCAACGTGTCTTAAAATTTGATCGAATACTTAAATTAAAATTAGAAAAATATTCAATCGCTGTATATAACTTCGAAGGTAATTATTTCCAATTGATGAGCGATTATTAGAAATGTAGAATTTTTTTTTTCTTTTCATTTCAATATAACTTCCGATTTCGTGAGATATCGTGGAAAGGAGAGAGGAAATTTTTGATCGTTTACTTATCTCTCGCAGATATTTTTTCGTACATCAATCGAACGTTAAAATTAGTTATATGAAAATTCGCAGTCCACTCCCTGGCAGCTTTATTGAGGCACACGCGCTATCAAATTGAAACGAATCGATAAAAAAACGGGGCCTCTGTGCAGATAATTAGAGTAGTAAACGCGTGAAAAAAAAAAGGAACTAGAATTGTTCCGCATTATTGTGTAATTGGCAACGGAGAAGCATAAACGCGGCGAAACATAAAACCTCGTGCTGGATTCCCTTTAGATTTGCTGGCTGATGCGTGTGCACACGTACGCCCGATCACTTTCATAATCTCCGTAGCGGTTGCCCGCTCATTTTCTTACGCGGGAACGAAAGTCCCGCGTCCTTGGTCAATTTATAGGGATAACCGTGCGTTTCCATGCCTTTTCAAAATTTACGATCCAACGAGTATAATAATTGAAAAGTGACACCACTGGCCATTTGCCAGCCTTCACGCACCTGGCTGGCTTCTAACGACTGCCTTCTTCCCGGGCTTCGTTTCGAAAAAAAAAAAGTATCGTCTGCTCGATTCGATACTATCATCCCGTTCGGGTAAACAATTTATTTAAAAGATCAAAATTGTAGCAATTGAAGGTGTAAAAAGGGTTCAAACTCTCGATAAGAAGAGGAGGAATATATATATATATATATATATATATATACCAAGGAGGATGAATCGTACACCCACTGTGAAATTGATTGTTTCTAAAAGCGGCGTCGTTTCCATCCGAAGTAAAATACTCGTTCGACGATAAACATCTTTACCACGCGAGACGATATCGTCCAATGTATTGGATACAAAGTACATTTCCTACGATTTAGCCAAGGTGACTCGCGTCGTTCGTGGGTTCGTTCGTTCTCTTATCGAGCCGCGCCTCTCCTCTCCCTCTCCCTCTTTCTCTCTCGGTAAGAACCGTCGTGACAGCTGTCGCGCGTTGCAACGACTCTGGATCGGTCAGAAAAGTGGCCATCACTCTCTTCTATTGTATGCAAGTCACCGAGCAGTATTTCTCGGTCCGGTGTTGTGCACGATTTGCCGAAGAAAAGGAGCGAGGAGGAGGAGGAGGAGGAGGAGACAAGCGGGGATACAAGCGTGTTCCTCGGAAGGTGGGAACGGCCTGGAGGAGAAAGGAGAAAGAAAACGAGAGTAAGAGGGCTTAGGGGGGCTGAAAACGTAGCGTAGACGTCTGTGGATGTGGAAACAGCCTGGTCACAACCCGATTACGCAATCAAGTTCAGTTTTCAAGAGAGAAGACGAAGACGAGTCGATAGGAAATCGAACAGCCGGATCGGATTGCCGATCCTATTAAGCCAAGCGAGTTGGTCGACAATGGAACGATTCCATCAGGTTTCTTTAACCGCGCGTTTCATCCACGTATTCCTCACTCGTCACCTTGGATCTATCGCCGATAGATGGATCCTTCTCTCCTCCCGATTACGTTCTTTTTTTCGATGGGTTTATCCGAGTTCTCGAATAAGAGACATAAGTTGCAGAAATCTGAAATGGAACATCGATGGATCGGTTCGAGATCAGACGGAGAATCGTTCGAAAATCGCTGGTGACGGGTCTTAGATTAGGTTAGGATAGGATAGGATAGGGTAAGGTAGGATACGATGCATTGCACAAAGTAGATAATTCTTTTTGTATCAGGTAGTTGTGGATAAAAGTGGATTTCGATTAACACGCGTGGACGTTAAGACAGGCTGCACTTTGCCGAGAGTTATTGCCCCACGTGGATAATCTAAAATCGTGGCGTGGAACGCGATTCTTAACAACGCGACAAGCGGCCCGATCGTTTGAAAACTGCTATCCTACGATCCTAGATATCTAAATCGGTCGTTTTAACGTTTCAACGCCCATCGCTTGAATATTATTATGTAATTCGGTGGGAATACGAGGAACTAATGGCTGGTTAAGAAGAGGAAAAAAAAAAAAAAAAAAAGAAAAAAAAAACACCGACGTTGCTCGGCCGTTGCGTAATTGCGAGTAATTAGTCCATTTACGAGCGGCTCGAACACGTACACGCGACGGGACGTGAATATGCACGCGATATCGGGCCGGTGTGCAAACCGAGAAGGCATTAATTCTCCTGTTATTAATGCATTTTGATTGGATTTTTACGTTGGCCAGCGTTACGTTTATTGCACCATAGATTAACGCCGCGTTATACCGTCCGGGTCCATTAATTAACCGCAACAGCAAACTTAGCCACTCATTTGTAACGTCACTCTGATGTCGCGCCGCGTATAAATCCTCTCGTTATATTAAGCCAACGCGATGCGTGTCGATGCTTTTTTTCCCTTTTTTTTTTTTCTTTTTATCGTTATTTTCGTCGCTTCTTTGGGCAACTAAACAGGGGAGGATCTCTCTCTCTTCTTGCCTCTTCTCCTTTCTCTCTCTCTGGATCGAACATCTTCGGCTTTTTTTCAAGGTTTAACGTCAATTGGAAATTGCATGGTTTACGTAAAAACGACGGAAGAATGAACATCTGTGAATCGAAATCTTTGAATTGCGAAACTCGATCTAATCTGTGGTGGCGAAGAGAGAGAGAGAGAGAGAGAGAGAGAGAGAGAGAGAGAGAGAAGGTCGTGATCCCGTGAGAAATGGTAGGTTTAAATTAATGTCGTATATTAAAGTGAAAATTATCGATTGCGGGGGAAAGAAGAATTATATTCGGACACGGTTTGTTGAACCGGCAAATGGGTCAACGATAAACGTTAATTAAAAAGGACACGGGGCAATTAAACGTGGTTTTTGATGTGATTTCGCGATAGTCTTAACCGTATAATGCCCTCCTTCCAGCAACACTTTAAGAGTTATAGCTTAATATTTGCGAACGTGAAAGAGGAGAATATACTTTTAACGAGGAATTATTCTTAACGAGTTTACGAGAAAATCGTCGTGACATTTACGATTCTCTCTCTCCCGTTTGTGTATCGTTTCAAGTAATGGAAGAAATTAGACGCTTTAATTCGTGAAACGTTTCGAGCCCATCAACTAAATGTGTCCCCATTGTTCCTGCCTCCTTTTATTCGGAAGATATAACAAGATTTTTACGACGCGCACCATCTCTTCAAGACAAAGTCGTCTCCTCTTTAATCCACGTTACCTGGAACTTACTTTTTTTTTTACAAGGTTTAATCGTTCGAAACGATCATTATTACCAAACGTCCGAAACGATGACGTAAAAGTTTTCGACGAATATTTGAAAGAAGAGAGAGAAACACGGTGAGAACAAGCTGTGGAATCCTCGTTTGTCGAAATGTTTACCTCCGATACCTCCTTTCACACGCGAGCCTATTATTTACAAAGCCAAGGAGGAACTATCTCCTCACGAAGTAGTGGCGAAATAAATAAACGACGTTCAAATCGATATTTCACGAGTATCTTTCGAACGGAACGTATCGAGACGAAGCATCGACGACACACTGTGGACAGCGAGATTTCGCGCCCCGAGTTGGAACGCGGGAGAGGCGAGAGAGATCCTCTTCATTATCGTCCGAGGATCTCCTAGAACGGGTGATTAAGAAACTCGGTCGGATGTATCTTTGGCAATTATCAGAGAGTCGAGACAGTGTGTTCGAGACAGTTCCTTGATACGCAATTACACGGGCGACAAGTGCTGCAAAGATGAATGAACCTTCCCCCCTCAAGCGCTCGAGATGAATAAACTTTCCACGCGTCACCTGCGAATGATGAATGTTTTAGAAGAGACCCTGAGAGAGATCGCGCGATTGTTCCGACCGTATGCCTCCATTTTTTTTACTCTCTTATAATCTCTCCCTCCCCCTCTCTATACCATATCTCGTTACTGCAAAGAATTGAAATTTACCATCAACCTCGTCCAACCTCGTTTCACAGGTCTTAAATTTCCAAGATCCTTCATTACGAGTTCCATCCTTCTATCCATTCGCTCGTATCTCGAACTAATTCTATATACAATTTTTATCGAGCGTACGTTGAGAAAGAAAATATATATATATATATACAGAGTGTAACGAGCATCGGTGTTGGTTAAGGAAGAAAAGGAGAGGGGAACAAGCAAGTGGTGGGACTGTGCTGTCAACTCTGCATGGTGTCCGCCTAATGCTCCCTCGGAGCTACTCCCGCGGTGTGGTACCGCTTCTTGCAAATAACAACACTCGTTAGCGGCGCAAGAAATACAGCGGCGATGTTAATAACTCGGTGCCGCGCGATTCAATTTAATCGCGGTCATTACGAGCCATTCATTATTTAACGCCGTTATCGCGGTTTAATAAAATATAACGCGGGGAGGAGGGAGAGAGAGAGAGAGAGAGGGAGACGTGCTTGGCGCGCCTTCGCGAATAAGCTTCGATTAACCGCGGGGCGAGGGTACGATCCATCAACGGGCCACCATTAAACCCGGAGTGTTACTCAGGGATTATTCTCGAGGAGGAGCCGGTTTCACAGAGGGAGGGGGAGGGGATTAAATAATCGGGCAGGTGGCCGAGTAGCGACGTTTGCGAGCGCGCCTCCGTTGGGAACGATTTTAATTTTCTCTGTCGACGATTCGAGAAATTAAACACGGTATTACGTCACTCGACGAGTAGATGAATTTTGAACGCGTAGTGGTTGCTGCTACCGTTGGAAACTCATGCGTCGTTGAATCTCTGCGAGCATGGTTTTCGAGTTTATAAAGTAATTGGAAGGAAGAAAGTAAACGTATGCGTTTATTTCGAAGAAGGGAAGAAGAGGGAAAAGAGAAGGAGATAAAGATCCTCGATAATCAATCGCGATAATCGTGGCGCTAGAGAAGGAAATCTCACCGAAGTAAAAGGACAATTTTAATTAAAAAGAATCTCGAAATTAAGAATATTACGGATCATGCTCGAAAAAAGATCGTATCTCTGAATGCATGGTTAATCACGAGGATATCCATCGAAGGATTTCTCGTTCATTAACGAATAAACTCCCTGCTGAAGCTCCTATTGTCTATCTAACAGTCACGCCACGGTCTAATAAAATATTCATTTCACGGAAAGGGGCGAAATTTCGTTCACACATACAGCCGGAGGTAATTCGCTATTACACTTTTGGATAATAATCGAAGGATTAAGTATTTATTAGCAAGGATCGGGAGGGGAGGTGTGTAGGCAGAATGTTCGGCGTCAATCATTGGATCGTGAAAGCGTTATTACGAAGGGATGCAGCCGGCATTTACCGCATCCTCGTAACACATATTTCGTCTTCTCTGAACGTAAATGTTTGCGTGGCGTATGCGTGAAGATACACGATATCGAAAGCGGTAGCCGCGGACCGCTATTACTCCATTATACAGTTTGCGAGCGGCACGATATAAATTCGATGCAAATTCGTACCGTGCCAGCCGTGAGAATCATCAATCATGGTAAGCTGGCAATCGTTTCCCCCTTTTTTTCCCCCGAGTATTCATTGTCCATATTTCGGATATCGATCGCGGTGGATTGGAAATTTTCCACCTCGAATTTGGAAATCCACATTCGATTTTCCAAATTCGAATCGATCGAGCATCGACTATGATTTAGAGAGTTCGGTACAAGGTTCGAGATTACGGAGGAAAAGTATGACGGCGCCTCTGATAACCCCATTTCGCGGCGACCTTTCGGATACAATGGGTTATTCATACGAGACAAATTCCAACACTCGGAGGAGCAGACGCGGCTTCTCGATCTCGTGGTTGCACGATCCACGAGGTAGGAACGATTTATGCTTTGGAATGGTAGAAATTACAGTAATCAATGAATTGGCATTTCCCACATCCAGAGTGCCAGTATCCGCCGCCGTAAAGATATCTCGATGGCTGCGCGCATAATGGCGTGGTGTTAGAATGATGGATAGACCGTGCCGGTCCACGTCTCTACGACCGTGGCGCACACTCGTTGAAACAATTATTATTACCAAGCGCCGCTCTACCATATATATATATATATATATATGTAGGATCGTTTCTATCGTATACCATAGCCATTTCTGCCCTTTTGTATCGCGGTGGATCGCGCAGCCGTAAAACGATTTCGTAAAACGGACAATGGGACCCCGTAATGCGCGAAACGTGTTCGAATATACAGCGTATTCTTCTTAAGGGATCGCTCGGAGAAATTTTTTGGAAAAGTTTTATCGGTGGTCGAGTCGGGTGGAAATTTTCAATAGTAGAAAAATTAAGAAATTTTTTTTCGCCCGAGGAAGCGCGTTAATGAAGTGTGTTTAATGGATTCGATATCTGATGTTCGATCACGAAAACAAGTTGTCTCGTTTACGATGTGATCGTAAACAACAAGTTTTCGAGTAAAAAAACGTGTTTCCGCTATTTATAGGCGCTTTCTAAAAAATACGTAGAAATGCGTCACAACAAAGTTATATTTTTTATGTGGCCTTAAAGTGGATTGGAAGGGTCTATATAACGCGTTACGTAATATTCTATGTAAATTGTGAACGATCGATAAACAAGTTTGAAGAAAGTGGGGAAAGGTCGATGTGGTAACGCCGATGACACGAGAGTACATAAAGAGTGGCGAGGATCGGTCGAGGAGACAGTGGAGAAAAGTGGCGAGTTAGAGAGAGATGTCCTTTAAATCCTTCTTGATTCTGTACGCCATCGCGATCGATCTTGGTAAGTTTCCCGCGAAATATTTAACACGCATTTTTTTTTTCTTGTCCTATTGTTATAACCCCGTATATATATAATTTGTATAATTTCGAACGAAGCGATCCAGAAACCGATGATGTGCGTACCGGGTAAAAGTTTCTTCGATGGTTGCAATACGTGCACCTGTACCGATGACGGAAATTTCATCTGCACCATGACCGCTTGCGAAGATTACGATCCCGAAACTGACACGTCCGTACCAGTGAAGATTTTAGAACCTCCGCCCGATTTTTGGCAAAATTCATAATGTAACTATATATATATATATAAAATATACATATTTCTGTGTTAAGACCGTTTATTACACACGTTTATATATTACGACGTAGAACGACTTGTTCCAGGAAGAAATTGAGAAAAATGGAACGGAATGTTTACGACGTGTCATTTTATATTTAAACGGACGAAAGATACGAATCGAGGAGAATAAAAGCGTTACGTTGAAAACGGAATATCTAAAGCTCTCTTCTATCATATCACATTCCTCTCGTCATCGTCGACCGATCCAACTCAATCGCGATATTTTTCCTTCGGGGGTTCCAGGTTGAGCACCGCGATTACACCGCCGTCTTGGTTCAACCATGGACCAGACAAAAGATCCTGGTTCTCACGACCACGCCCTCTCCCCGCCGCCTCTGCGCTCTGCCGTAGACGGCGGCAATGCCTTCACGAAGCTACCTCTATCCACCGGAAATTCCTCGAGCCGCGGCTCCTTCCACTCCGTGTGTATACACACACGTGTGGCCGGCCGCGGCGCGTACACGAAGCGTTGTATAGCGCGCGATGCGCTGCGACCTCTTCCACCTTCTCCCTCTCTCTTTCTCTTCGAGGCGATAATAAATGGCCGGCTACGTGTGCACCAACGAAACGCGGGGGACGTTCTTCTAAAAATGCATACTCGATGGATAGTATTCACGGTCACTTTGCCCGCACTATCGAATTTCTAAGCGGCTCGAGACCGAGCACGTTGCGAATGTCGAAGACCCCTGACCCCTCCCTTCTCGCTACTCTTTCTCTCCGATCCCCCTTGAAAAACCCGCCGCGCTCTATGGGACGACGAATATGCTTGGCATTCGGAGGCGACCCACCCAGAGGTCTTCTTCCTTCCTTTCGCACGGAGAGTATCGATAAAAAAAATCCTCGAGATCGACGCTACTTTTGCACCGATTTTCCTCTCTCTCTCTCTCTCTCTTTCTCTCTTTCCACCAGATGGAATCAAAGGCGGTCGATGAGTAATGGCTCGTGGTCGTGAACCCGTCCACGGCGACAACCGGTTATATGGTTATATATTATCCAACTACGTTGAGGACGCATTATCGTTATCGAGACGGATCTGGAGAATCTATTTGTTAATGACGGTGTACACACTCGGTCGAGATAACTCGTGGGAAGAGCGGTCTAACGACCGGGGGAGGGAGAGACGCGTTAATGTCCAGGGACCGTTGTTGCGAACCGAAAAGAGAGAATCTTTTACCACCTCACGAAATGTCACGAGGAGTCATCCTATCCTTGTTGCCGTAACCGAAGAGAATCTGGAGAATATTGTCCCGGCAATTAAGCTTCTTTAATTTCGCCGCCTTTCTTCCTCGGAGGCGGTTCCTCCTCGGTTTCTTCTCTCGGTTTAATTGTTTCGCGCACACCTCGCTCCGTCACCTTGGAATGGTTTCAACTTGTGAATGACGAAACTGCGGGAGCAGTGTTCACACGTTTCACGTGTGATGAGCGTGAATCGTCATCGGCACCGGAACCAAACGTGTTGAAACGTCGACGAAAGTGGAAAGATTTATGGAAATTGATAAGACACGATCCTTTTATTCCGCGTCTGCGAATAATTGATTCGATGTAATCATTCAACCACGAAAATTTCACCTCGAGTGGCAGTCTTCTCTTTGATTAGTTGATCATTTTTCTTCTTGGTTTCGCATTCATCAATCGGGTCTACTCTTTCAACGACTCGTTAAAAGCGTGGAAAGAAGAAGGGGGATGATGGATGATGGAAACGCGATTCGAATAATTTGACAAAATTAATCAGGAAAACTTTGCCTCTTCCGTTTAATCGGTTACTAATTTTTCTCCTTCTTTCGCATTCGATCGGGTCCTAACTACTCGTTTCAACCATTCGTTGAAAGAAGAAGGAGGACGATGGAAACGCTATTAAAATCAATCGATCTAATTTGACGAACTTACCGGTGTGGGTCCTCTTGTGAGCCTTGAGGTGGGAGCTCTTGGTGTACACCTTGTCGCAACCGGCCACGTCGCATCTGTGAACTTTGCGCCTCTTCAACGCGTCGCCGCATTCGTTGTCCATCGCGAGGCTGCCGCCGTTCCCTCCGACACCGGCGTTCACCCTTCCGCCGATCCCTATTCCGCTCGCCAGCGCTGGACGCTTGTGGAACACCCTGAAATTTCGAACCACCGATCCCATCGAGAACAATCGGACATAAAACGGTAGAGAGTTTCTCCACGAGTGAATCCGAGTTTCTTCCGGGGGAACGGGAGGGTAGTCGAGGAGGAAGAAGGAAAGGATGCGGTCCCCTCGCTTCTTTTGCGACGCGTCGCGTCTCGATCCCCGCAGCGATCTGTTTTGATCGCAAGAAATTCGAAGGAAGGATCGATTTCAATTCGGATATGGATAAGAAGACGTCTTCATCGTTATTATATATCTCTCTCTCCTTCCGAGTTTACCCTTCGCTCTGAATGAGAGAATGGATCCGAGACAAATCCGAGCAGCATGGATTTATACGGGAAGTTTTTCGTATGCATTATTCATCGATCGATGTGCTTCCGATTATGACCGGTTCGAAAGGAGAAAAGAAAAAAAAAATGAATCTTAGGAATCGAATATTGCGGTCTAATCGAGAGAACGAGGAAAAAAGTGGCGTAATCCTCGCCAATTTCTCTCTCTCCTTAATACATATCATCGAGCAAGAGGAAAGAATAGTCGTGTAAAAGAAAACGGAGAGGTTTTAATTTCGAATTGGCGGTCATTTAAGCGTAGCGTTAATTACGTAATTGTATTTTCTTTTTAGAAGCGCTAGTGCGTGCGGTTATATAGTAGCGAAGTATACTTTAAACGCGTCCATAAATCACGAGCCCCTTGAGCGAAACGCGCTCCATTTTGCACTCCATTCCCATGCATATTCATGAATTATTTGTCCATTATACCGCGGCCAACGGGGGTAAACGTTGATACTCCATTATCGTTCGCGATTTACGCGCCGATTCATTACAATTTTAAACCGCTTAAACCCCGCGTCGATGGAGTGACTAATCGTGAAAAAGAAAAAGAGAAAAGAGAAAAAATACACACACGCATACACGTACACGTATATTGAAATATTTCGAGCACGAAGGAGAGCGGAGCACCGATAATAAACAAGAAAATTTCTCCTTTTTAACGGTTGGAGAGTCATCGATGGAGTCAGCGATCATCGGGCAAATCGTTGCTCGCAACGACATGCACAGGTTATTCAACTTTGAGGAGGCTCGCTCAAAAAGAAGGCGCGTCGAACCGATCAATCTTGGCCCGGCTCGACACCCGGCGAAACTCGTTTCGCCGCCGAATTCGGTCGCCGATTGTCTCTCTGCCTAACCGATCTCCCCGTGGTAACCGTTCAACGATAATTTAAGGTATCATCGGAAGGAATTCGATGCACACCCGACGCGCCAATTTGCCCGGCCCATCGAACAACGGAACGGCGCCGATTCCACGAATCCTCGCCGTGTATTTTAATCCCGGAGAGATTCTCAAAGCTGGCCCGTAACGGAGCCGAAATTTAAGGGCGTCCTTAAATAAATCTTTGTCGCGCGTAAATCCCCGCCTTCCCTCGAATAAACAAAGTTGCGGAGCCCACTTTCTATACGAACACGTCCCGATAATAAACGAACTTTATAACCGGGAAGAGAAATTTTTACACGAGTCGGGGATATATTCGCTGGCTACCGCTATTCAGAAAACCCGGATTCGCAGTTTCAGGCTTAAAACGGCACCGATCGGTATCACTCACGCGTTCAGGGAAGAAGTCCGTATTTCATAGGGGAAGCAAGACTTGCCTCGCTGTGCCCGCAGCTCGCCCGTTTAAACTGGCATAAATCTGCTTCCATTCGCGATATAATCCCTCCCTCGAGTATATATAAATATACGAAAGAAGGGAAATCTTTTGCGCGATTTTTTAATTTCTACGAGATCGATTCACGATTTTCATAATTTGCAGATGGAAATTCCATCTGCATTATGGCCGCTTGCAAAGATCCCGAAACTGACACGTTCGTATCAGTGAAGATTTTAGAACCTCCGCCCGATTTTTGGTAAAATTCATAATGTAACTATATATATATAAGATACATATTTCTGTCCGATGTTAAGATCGTTTATTACACACGTATATACTACGACATATTCCAGAAAGAACGACTTGTTCCAGAAAGAAATTAAGAAAAATGGGACGCAATGTTTACGACGTGTCATTTTATATTTGAACGGACGAAAGATACGAATTTCCACGAGATTGATTCACGATTTTCATAATTTCCTGATGGAAATTCCATCTGCACCATGACCGCTTGCGAAGATTACGATCCCGAAACACGTTTGTACCAATAAAGATTTTAGAATCTCCGCCCGATTTTTGGCAAAATTCATAACGTAATTATATACATAAAATATATATTTCTGTCCGATGTTAAGACCATTTGTTACACACGTCGACCGTATATATTACGACGTACAACTTACTTGTTCCAGGAAGAAATTGAGAAAAATGGGACACAATGTTTACGACGTGTCATTTTATATTTGAACGGACGAAAGATACGAATTTCCACGAGATCGATTCACGATTTTCATAATTTCCTGACGATCCTCGGATCGAGAGGATTGAAAATTTGAGCCGAGGAGAGGCATTTTATGGGATAATTAATATTCCGGATGGAAGAATGCAGGCATTTGTTCGCGCGATAATTCCATCCTCGAAATGATCCGCGGCGTGTACGTACGCGCGAGGGAAGGAGGGCCGTCGAATGGATCATTGTTTCGAAGCGAGTAACCGGTGGAAAGGGCGAAGGAGGAAACTGGAAAGTACATTTGTCGTGAAGTATTGCCGCCGCGAGCTCGCGGCGGTTCCTCCGCAGGAGGGCGGCCGACATGCGGGTACCGATGTAGAAACGGTGCGTGTACACGTGCGTGGCCGGCGTCCCTCTCGCGTGTGGAAGTCGCGGAACGATGCGCGCAACATCGAGTCCGACGGAAACGGACAACCGAGCCGGCCAAGATTTACGAGGAACGCCGGGTATAACTATCGGTTAACGGCATTGGGACACGGAGAGGACAGGCCTCGATCCTCGATCGGATGCTGGTGACGATTTCACGGTACGCGCGATCTACGGACACGGATCCATCGGGCGGCCTTATACCATTATTAGGAATCGATCCCTCCAAAAAAGGGGGGATAACAACGACTCGAGTTTTACGGTTGACGTCGAATTTGGATTTATTAACGTCGTTAACTGAATCGTTTCTTCTGGATGGTGAACAGTTTCCATAATCGAGACGAAGATCGGAACGAGCGACACGAGCGACATCGATTTAACCGTCGTTCCACGACGGTTGAGAATTGTCGAGAAAATCTTTGTAATAAAGTCATTGGCGCCGAAACGAGGATCCAGAGGAGGAGGATGGATCCAAAGATGGAAGGATGAAACCGTTATGTCATCGTCTGTCATCGTCTGCCATCGGCGAGAGGAATTATTCGAAAGACTCGAGATCTCGTCGATCTTCGCGGATTCGATGATGCGCGGTGCAACACACACACACATATACATATACATACACATAAAAGAATGGTTGGAAAGAAATCGTGACGCGTCGTATGAAATGAGGTTTGTTAGCGTGCACCCGGGTGTCACGAGATTACAATGTTTTCTAACGTCGGCCGCCTTTCCGCCGGGATCGGGTCCGCTCCACGATGGAAAACACACTCGCGGACCGCACGAGAGCAAATTAAACGAGATTTACAACGGGTGCACGATCTCGTCCTATTAACCCTGGACCGCGGTGGTTGTACGTTCGATGAAATATGACGCCATCTCGCGATATCCCGCTGTTTTTCGACTTTCGATTTCGCAAACCGATAATAAAGTCACTCCTCGTGTCCAGGATGACGTAAATCCTTCGTCGATCCTTCCAGGATGATGCGATTATTGAAAAAAGGCATGAGAAAAGGAAGTAAAATTTCGACTCGAGCAAAATATTTTCCTTTGAAGAAAAATTGCGAATTCAATCGTGATCATCCTGTTTCCTCCTCCTCCTTCTCCTTCGAGCAGAGAGGAATCCGTACAGGATGTACACGTGGAAGGAAGGTGTGTGTGCGGCTGTGTGCACGTTGCTACACATCTGTCAAGAGCGTGGAAAGAAAAAAAAGGAAAAAAAAAAAAGAAACGGGGCGATACGATCGGTAAAAGTACTTACAGGGACGTTTCCTTTATCCTCTGCAACGCGAGGAGGGCCGCCGAGGGGGAGACGAAGACGGGATCGAGCGGTTCCATCATGCGGACCGACACGTCCCGCTCCCTATCCCTGTCCCTTTGCCTCTCCCTGTCGCGATCCCGCTCCTTCTCCCGATCCCTCGTCTCCCTTATCCCCGATTCTCTGTCTAGCTGCCTGTCCCTGTGCTCGTTCTCCGTGCTCCTCTCTCGCACCCTCTCTCGTTCACGTTCCCGGTTTCTGTCCCACGCTGTTTCGACCACAGGCGGCAAAGGAGGCGACACTGGAAACAAAAATTCATGCAATATTAATTAAATTGTATTCTCTCTCTCTCTTTCTCCTCATAGAAATTTCGATAATTCGATCGATATTTCGTGGAATATCTATCTACGCGTGACGGAGAATCGTGTGCCGAATGGATCGAAAGAAAGTCGATTATTAACGCCAATTTTATCGACGTATATTATTTAAACTCGCCGATCCACGTCATAAATTTCTCGTTAATAGTAGCACGTTTTTTGGGTTTCAAAGAGAGAACCCTGAAAATTCGTTTCGATTTATCGTTTCGCGCAATTAAACGTTTTTTAAAGAAAAAAGATACGAGTGAATATATGTATATACATATATATCTGTTAAATTAATCGTGTCGGATTTTGCAACTTTGTGATTACGAAGGAAAAATAATATCTACTATGTTCGATTGCTCGTTGTTAAAAAGTTGTGTCGATATGCGATACCGCGATTCCTATTGGCCGTTAGAGTATTTTTCTACGATCCCTCCGACCCCGTGACAGCAGTATTGCTACGTTGCGCATCATTGCAACGACCCGTGGCCGACAAGCACGTTAAATGTCCGTGGCATTACTAATTAATACGCGTAATGGTCAATAGATTGGCGATCGATCGTGGCTATAAGCGGGCATAGAACATGGAGCGTAACGTAGGGACGGTTGTTTAACTTTTGACCATGTGTCTCGCCGCTATCTCCGCGTCTTTTCGTTCGATTATCGAACGTCGCCTTCCCGATAATTCCGCTTCGTAACCGACGTGAAATTATAATTTCCAAGGTTCACTTTGTTACGCGACAATGACTTACGTTTTTTACGATAAACGTAATTTCGTTACGATACGCAATTTGCGTATTTCTACCCAGAGGCGTTTTATAATTCAATCAAACTTCCTCTTCTTCTTTCGAATATCTCTTCCTTAATCACGA
Source organism: Apis mellifera (assembly GCF_003254395.2). Classification (NCBI taxonomy): domain Eukaryota; kingdom Metazoa; phylum Arthropoda; class Insecta; order Hymenoptera; family Apidae; genus Apis; species Apis mellifera. Next base: position 9,721,349 of record NC_037649.1, read on the forward strand.
CGTCTCCCTCCCCCTCGTGTCGCATCGATATCCGCATCTTATCCACGTCCATCGATGGACAGAGTTTACGTCCTCGAAACGTTGTTCCTCCCCTACCTCCGTGGAAACTTGGCTCGGCGAATTCGATAAATTCGCATCGGTCACGAGACTCGTGTACGCAATTCGAGGGAGACACGAATGTATTATTCGGGAAACCGGTTTCACGGCGATTGATCGAAGGGAAAAAACGGGAGGAGGCAGGAATCTCCCCCGCTCAACTCGGTTGTGAACTAAGCTACGATCCTAAGATTTTAAAGATTGGAAATGTAATTAAACAGGAATCTTAAAAAGGAGAGAAATTCTTACGACTTTCAAAATAATTCGAGGAATCGATCTTCCCCGAAGTTCAAGAAAAATAGTTAGATTCTCGAGAGATGATCGATCGATTTCGAGAGAACGCCGATGCGGCCGCGGCTGAACAAGGCTGCGGAATATTGCGTAACGCACGCACGAACGCGAGTATCCCTCGAGTTGTTGGTCGTGAATCAACGAGCAGGAGATTTATGCAAACGGCCGTTTATGCTCCACCAGGCGCGCGCCATCCGACAGAAACGCGCTCGAACCCGAAGATGCACGACTGGGAAACGAGCACCGTGCTGCCCCCTCCTCGTGTTTCGTGGATTTGATGGATCGTCGGGGAGATTGATTTTTAATTGAATCGAACCCTCGTATTTCACCGAGCCGACCTTTTTGAATTCGTGGCGTCGTAAATACCCGCGATTGACACGCCACGCACGCCCCGCTCTTTTCTTCGACCTCGTTCTTCTTCTTCTTCTTTCTCCTTTTTTTTTTCTCCTGTATCGAACGAGTTCCGCGCCACCGAATTCCCGTAATAACAAGAGGGATTAATCTCCTTCTATCGTGGAAAATTTCAATATAAAATACAGATCTCGTGGCCCTCGTCATTGTTATCTGAGAGATCTCGCGAGATCGTCCAATCGTATCGAAGGAATCGTTACGATCTTGGAACACGTACGTAACAGAGCGTGCTATTATTAACCGTATAATATTTCCCTACCTCTCCACCCGTTTCGCTTAATTAGCCTTTGCTTTCCTGGGATATCTTTCTTTCTATCCTCTCGATCCTCCGTTTCTCCGCCCAGGCCATTTACTTTTCCCCAATACGATCGCAAAGTTTCCGTTTTATTTTCTTTCCTCACGTGTTATTATTATATTCTTCCCGTTATCTATCACGAGGTTCGTTCCTTAATTTAATTTGTTTCCTCCATCGTCGCCTCGCCCACGCGGGGTCAACCCCGAGGTACGTCGAGCGTATTCATAATCCGCTGTTTCAACCGCGTTTCGCCTTCCTCCTTCCCTCTCTCTTTCTCTTTCATCCTCGCGCCCCCTCTTCTCGCCAACTCCTTTCTCTCGGCGCGTACACGCGCAAAAGCACGCCTCGATGACCCGGCCCCCGGGTGTACATTCGAGGGGGATAATTGATAATGTTAAACGCGGGGTTAATCCGCCGATTTATGGGCAGAGTTTCTACCGTGGATTTTTTTCGAATCTGGCAAATTGAGGGATAATAGGCGGACATTAATAGGCTCGGCTGGCGGGCTATCGAACAGCGAAACGGGGAGATAAGTGAAGGAAACGGCGGAGTCGCGCACGATTAATTCACTCGGTTCGAGGTGAATTAATGCGCTCGACTCTGAACCAAGTTTTGACAAGTTTCCAAGGGAAAGAAAGCGTACGTGTATGTACATATACATATAAATATATATTTCAATGCCAAGGGATTCATCTTCTTCCAAAGTGAAATTTCCTCCTTGGAAATTTTACGAATTACGCGAGATTATATTTATCGTGATTCGGTTATCAGGATCATTATCAGCGGTTTATGGAGGATTCGAAAGCGTACTCGAGGGTGCAATGACCTCTCTGGCTCTGGTCGATAATATTAATTAACGAGAGGGAGGGAGGGGGGGGAGAAAAAGTGGTCGAAATCGATAACGTTTGGGTGATGAATCGCGTGGTTCTCCGTTCTCGCGGTAACCCGACGTGCAGCATCATCGATTATCGCGTATATTGCACGATCAGGCGGCGTGGAGAAATATACATGCTTGAACACACACGTGCGCGTGCACGAGGACGAGTCAGGTGGGTGGTGGACATGCCACCCGCATCGCGCAACTCGTTAGACGCGAGTTTTCAATTAAATTTCCGGTTTCGCGCGGCGAAACGGAGATTAGAGGCAATCTCGATTAATCGCGGATTAAGATTTCTCCCCCTTCTTCATTTATCGATCGTATCGTGCGACGAAATTTAATCTTCCGTAGAAAAATATTCGTGACACGGAAATTTATAATGCGGATTGAAAGGAGGAAGGTTCGAGTTGGAAAGTCGAAGATAAGATATCTCTTATTAAGGAGGGGAAGGACGGTTTGTTAGATTAATGCGCTCGAGAATGTGTAATTATTTCTTTACTCTGGCGATGGCTCGCAAATTGGAAGCTTTTATAATCGAACCTCGTGGTGGCAGAAAGGGAATGCGTAATAAAATCGTGCACGAGCGATCATCCCCTCTCGAAGAGAGATGCTTTATGTCTCTGTCGCAATTAACCGCCCCCTTGCGCGCGCTAATCGACCAAGGTGTCATTATACCGTATAGGTAGTGAAAGTAACGCGGAAACGTGTTCATTCGTGCGCACGAATCCGTCTCACGAAAAATTCAGGCTTTATTCTTTATCACAGCCACCGATAAATAACACCTGTCGCGAAGTAAGATCCATCGAATTATTCTGTCTCCCCTTTATTTAATTTATACCTTTCGCAATGGATGTCCCGATTTATTTGCATCCTCGATCCGTCGAAAATCACGCGATATTATAATCCCATCATTTAGAAATTTTGCGGGCAAAAGCGACGGAAGAAAGGAAATCTCGGGGAGAATCTCTCTCGGAAAGAGAGAAAGATATCGTCGGAGATGTTCTCGATCGTTTTGCGGACGAATCGTGGTGCTCGCGGCAAGCCTCCTCCGATTGTTCCGCCCACGCGTTGCTCTCCACCTCCGCCTCTGAGGTGGAAAAAGCGCGTTGCGACCGAAGAAGAGGTCGAAGAAAGTACGGTTGCGGAAGTAAGGCCAAGGGAGGGCCGAGTTCGTAATTACAGAGGAGCGAAAAAGTTTCGAATCGAGCGCGTTCTGTTCCGATACGTACCTTCCGGGCTGGAGAAGATGAATTATGCGCTTTCGATCGACGAAAGTCTCGAGGTTAACGTCTTATTCGAATCGCACACGGGTCCCTGTGATTATCAGCCAGAATCCCGGCGGAGCCCGGTGAGAGCGAGTATCGGCACCGATTTTATGGATGTTGGTAGCGCGCGAAACTGTGCGAAAGGGACGGGTCGCAACGTCGAATTTCATCATTATCGCGCTTTTTCTTTATTATTCCTGGGGAATGATTTAAATAATGCGGGGTTTCGGATCGATTCGGTACGAGTTCGAGACACGTTTATTAAGGAGGTTCGAGGGGAATGGGATTTATTTTAATCATCGCCCTCTTTATTATCATCGTTCGGCAACTCGATAATTTGGAGTCACGTCGGCTGTGTACACTGTATACGAGCCTGAATTGCGAAACGCGCGACATACTTTTTGACACACGTTCGCGTTGTGAGTTATCGTTTTATCTCGAGCATTTCTTGATGAGTTTCGAGATAACGCGTGGATCGAAAGCAACAATTAAAAAGACGGAATAACGCTCAGCCTTCCTCGGTCCCCGACGACTAAGTGAATCGTCCGTCCCCAGAAATCATCCATCCTAGAAACTTACTCCACTCGAAGCGACAGCCACGTTAAAGAAAAGAGCGAGCTCGAGAGACAGGTTGGATCTGTGGCGAGCTTCGCTGCATTATCGGCGGTCCTCGATCGTTAGGCGAAAATGATGGTTAAACGGCTCGGCGTCGAAAGCGCTCCCCACGACGATGAATCTTGCTCGTCATCCGGGACGTTGGTCGCGGATCTGTCCGCTTCGACCGAGGCCGGAGGAAGGTGTATAAATTGTCGAAGCGAGCGCTGAACGCGAAGGTGGCGATACCCGATAAATCTATCCGGATCCGTGATAGACGAGTGGATGCGCAGCAGGTTGGCTGGCCGAGCTTGCCGCAACGATGCGTCTTTCGATGCACCTTCACCTGCGGATGAGCGTCTAGCGAGCGACAGCCTCGTCGTGCCTCCCCTTTCAATCGTTTCCTTTTATTTAATTGCCTCTCCGTTTCTCATTTCATTCCAATTCCATCCTTTCGATCCATCCTTTCTTTCTTTTTTTTTAAAGGATCAAGCTCGTCGAAAGTTGCATCGTCGAAAAAATGTCGAGAGAGAGAGAGAGAAGTTAGAAGGGATTGGACGAAGAGGACGTTGTAACGTTGGTTCGAGAATGGAACCTCGCCTTCTATCGCGCAAATTACCATTGATCAACTCGACACAATGGCGTTCAATGGTTGACACGCGACAACCGGTCGATGCATGGGTAACGACGCCGCATCGGAAAAGGTCAGCCGCGTTGAGCGTCGCTGTCGAGAGCATTGTCGCAGGTGTTTAACCTTCGCGAGAACGGGCTCAGGTGTGTTTCACCTGCGCTCAACCGAGAGCCCACAGTTCTCTGCAATCTTCCCCGAGCCCGGGTCGATAAATTTCGCATTTTTCCATTTCCTCTATATACTTTCCTCCTCGCTTCCATGTCGAATCATCGCGCGCCTAGGGAATCATCATCCCACGGGATTCAATCTTCTCTTCCTCCTTCCTTTTTTCTCTCTCTTTCTCTTTCTTTTTTTTTAATCCCTCGATTTTCCCGTCTGCCGCGATTTTATGACGCGAGGACGAGGTCCGTGGCTCGAAAAGGACGGCGATTACAGGGATAATAAATTAACGCACACGACCTTATCGAGCCGTATAATTCATCACGGGCTTACGTGCCCGCTCGCTGGCCTAGGAGGCTATATACGTGCACGCCTGGCCTGCGCGATCATCCTCCTCGCTTTTGCACATTAACCTCGTAAAACTCCGACCTCTACACCTGCGCAACGATCGCGCGAGAGACGTGAAAGTTTCGAGTGGACGAAAAAGTGCGCTCGTTATCTTTGAAACCTCGTTAACGTTACGAGCCTTACGAATCTTTCCTCGAATTAGAGGAATCGCATCCGTTTAAATCATCGACCGGGTTCCCGAAATTAAAATTCACGCGCCACGGTATCTGCTGGAAATCTCAAAAGTTGAAAAAAGTGAATGTAAAACTTGCGACTGAAAAAAAAGAAAAGTTTCGAAAAATATTTGGAGTAGCGATTGACAATCAAAGTAGATACGGTCCATCTTGATCAGACGCCATCCAACGAACAAGCAACTGTTGTTCTCCGTCACTTTCAAAAACAGAAGTGACTTGTGAAATCCTTCTTGCGAGATCGCAAAAAAATATATCGAAAAAATATTATCTGAATTTTTTATCGAGATGGAGCTCGGCTTAACGTTTCCAGCTCATAATAACAGCTTCGTTAGAATTAATTAGACAGGTGTTTCCGGTGATCGATCGCGGGTTAAGTAGCGTCACCGACCCTTGAACCAACCTCGTCCGCTCCATGGATCGATCTTGAAACGCGTTTAAGAACACGACACGCTCGAGTTCGCGATAATCGCTTTCCATCTTTTTTTAACGTAACGCCCCGGAAAACGACGAACGAATCGCGACATTTTTACGGGCAAATATCCACCGACAAACAACGATAATAACGTTAACCATGTATAATGGTATAATTAATTAAGGGAGCTCGCCTCTTCTTCTTCTTCTTCTTCCTCCTCCTCGTCTTCTTCTTAATGAAATCTATTCGAGACGAGAGAGCACGTCGCGGATTAAACTTTCGTCACGGCTCGATCGATTTTCCAGTCCTCGGTTGGAACACGATCTAATTTTACGGGTGTTCTCGCGGCGAGGAGAGGCCGATCTTCGCGGAATATGATCGGATCACGGGCCCTGGCCTCGGCACGTAATTTATGCGGGGGATTCATGCGTTTACTCGTTACTTCGTAACCCGTGGACGGGTGTTGCGAGGCTCGAGGGTTGTTCGTCCACCATCGTCTAAATAGAAATTCCGAATGTCGTAATGGGCGCTCGTAATGGCCGGCCGGAAGACGCGGCCTCTCGGGCAAACGTGGGATGCGGAGGCGAGGAATCCTTTAACGTAAGTAATTTTCTTAAATCCCCTCGCGGGCGTGGACTCGAGATCCCGTCGTTTCCACGATTCTGGGACGCGTTTCGAAACAAGGATACTTGAATTTTGCTTCGAAATCTGGAAGATTTTCAATTTTCTCTCGTCCCGCTTTCCCTTCCATTTGTAAACGTCCGCAAGAAGAGCAAGAGCGCGGAAATTGAATTTGGAGAGGAGTGGAGAGGACGGAAGAAAGGATGGTCGGCCGTGTTGGTTAGATGCGCGCCGGTTTCCTGGTTAAATCGCGGCACGAATAAGAGATCCCATTACACGTGGTGCATTAACAAATCACGGCAACCGATAATCCGTTTCGACCTTCGTCCGCAACCTGCAAGATTGTTGTTGCAGGCCGGCGCGAGCGGCCGTGCGCTCGAGCCGTATCTTCGAGCCGCGGAATACATTATCCCGAAGATTAGTGTGCGAACGATACGAGAAAAGGCATCCAACAACACCGACGGGGGTCCGAGTGAACGCGCCGCGAACATCCTTGCCGCTGCTATCGCTTCCTTCGATTTACGATTGGACGTGACGAGGGGGGGGGAGAGAGAGAGAGAGAGTTTGCAAACGATTCTTTTTCAAACAAAATTTTTTCTTCCAAAAATCGAATCGTTATTTTCCACATATTTTTCTTTCTTTCGTATAATCTACGTCCGTTTCGTTACCTTAGCGAAGAGGAGATATTGAAACGTGATTACAATTTCACAGCGCGCGAATCGGGTTATTTAATTGGAGGGAATTCCCGAGGAGATGTTGGAAAGAGAAGTTGGAATTTCGAGGTAATGGCCACGGGGGAATCGATTTAATCGAGGTAACACGATAACACCGTTCGGGGCGAGTGAAAATTCGGCCCCGAGTTTCTCTTACACTTTGTAATCGGGGAATTACGAATTTCATTCGTGAAAGTATAAAATTTCGCGCGCACGGAATTGCCGTTTTCCATGATCGGCCGTTTAAACGTTTTATAAAGGAAGACTCTCCTTCGTCCCGAAATATCGTAAAATCGGCCGTAAAGGGTGGGTTAAACGCGCGAGTTAAACAAGGTATTGGCGGGTATAGTAATGGTTTTTGCGCGCGACGTTACGAGCTGCCACCAGAGTATTGTACGGGTAAATTTACAATAGCGAAATAAGCAATCGTCGACGTGGATGATCCTCGGAATCCAAACCAAGTACCTGTCAACGTCGAACACAACGAAATGATTATCTTGCCACGAATATATTAAGAATATTTTTCTTTACCTCTACGCGCTTGCTGATTCTTTTTTTCTTTTTTGCATTAAACGAGTTCGCGAATAAATAGAATTATCGGGAATAGAATATTTCGTGGTCGTTTATTCGATCGAATAAATGTGAATAAGAAGGAAGATAATCGTGCGATCGAATCTCGTCATCGAAACTTTTTTCAGAGAATAAAAACATTTGGAGAAACGTTCTGAAAGATCGTCACGGTGTTACTGTTTAAACATCGAGACGCGGAACACGAGGAGGATTTAGAAACGGTGGATTGGATCTCGCGGATCTCGACACGGAGAAACGAAGGCATAAGTTCGCCCGCGACTTTTATGCCTGGGGGACCTTGAAACCCGGGAACGGGCAAACATCTCCTTCGCCACTCGTCGATCGATCACAATTGCACAATCGATAACCGGTAAACGCCTGGGACCTTTTCAATTATTCCATCTACCCTGTGCTCGGCCATTTGGTAATTTTACATCGACTTATTCCTATATAACTCTCTCTTTCTCTCTAACTTTCCATATAAGAAAAAACAAAGTCGGATTCATCTTCCTCGAGATACGATACACACACACACACACACAGATACGACGGCGTGAAAGCGTTAAATGAACTTATCCTTCCCTTCGCCGAGAGTAAATTAAATCGGCCTCTAAATTAGCCTAGGAGGACTACAGCCGTGTGTATATATACATATATAAATCCGAAAGGCAGCAAGAAGCGGCGGAGGGGTTGCAGGTTGCAGGCGTTGATCGCGTACCCATTTCCTTCTCCAATGCTCACGGCATTGGGTACAACGGTATCCCTTTCATTGCATCCTCTCCATTATACGCTGCTTATAGCACGTAATCTCGGTCGCATCTCTGATTTCAATCTGCCCGGTTACAACGCACCGCGCGCGACCGATCTACAAATCAGCCTCGTTTCTTCTTTTCTTCTCTCCCTTCGCCAGTGGGATCTGCGTGAACCTGAAGCGGACACGTGTGTACATTATCTACCGACGTGTGCTATGCCCGCACGTACACAGGTTGCATAGTAGTGTAGCAAGCTTGCACCGGGGGTTGCGCAATCCTCCTCCTCCTTCTCTTCTCCGCCGTGTATACGAGCGGCGGGGTATAATCCGCATGGCCCCTTCTTGCGTTTATCCCGCTACGCCGCGTATAAACAACGGGCTTGAAATTGCCTCCGCTGTGGACAGATATTGTCCCTCCGTCCCGGAAACCACGAAAACCTTCTCACGAGATACGTCGTGGCTCGTCCGTGAGGGGGGACGACGACGACGACACTCGGCCCAGCTCGTATCGTATTTTCGATACCAAGCCGGCACCGACCCGTGCAAAGATGGACGGCCATCGAGCGGATCCAGCCAGATCCCGTGCAACGGAAGAATGATCGAGCGGGTGATTCGATTTAACGATCTTCGTCGTCCCGATTTAATTTTTTTCCTTTCTTTTTTTTTTCTCTCCTCTTTTCGAGAAGTATGATGAAGGGAAGGGAAAATTTTCATCTCCACTCCAGGTCGTACTAGGTTTATATTATCGAGTAACGATATTCGTTTTCGTAAGAAGTCGTTAAAAGGGTAAACGCAACGATCGACATTTGAGATTCGAAGAGCCTTTCGGTCGGCCTTTCGGTCGGGGATTTTTTACGCGGCGGCGTCTCTACGACACGCTCGAATTTTGCAATTCCGTCCAACCGTCTGGGAAACCGTAACCGTTGCCCGGATCGGCAACTCCCACGGGACCCGCGCCATGTATACGATTATCCATAGATGGTTAAATATCGCAACTCCCCGTGTAACTAATCCCACGGAATTAGAAACTGTAAAAGCGCCAACGCGCTCGTTAGTTGCACTCGCGTGCATCCGGACCACGGAACTCTGCTGCTACACGGATATACGGATTCTATATTTTCCCTCTCGCGAAGTTATCTTTTTCAATTGGATATTTTCGAAAAAGAAAAGAAGAAAAAAAATCTCCTCCACCGCGATTAGAAACGTTGGAACGCGATATTTACTCGAGTGTTCTCCGACCATCGAGCAATCTCGATTATAGCTACGTGTATATATATGTATATATATGTATGTATACACAGGTGTGTAATGGGTTAAACGTATGGGACGGGTATAATTACGGAACGGCGGCGGAGAGACAGCGTTTAACCAGGCGTGAAGAAAGAATTTTTCCAACGGAATCGTACGGTGATTCCTCGAACTGTGCCGACGAACGTCCTTCTCCCAAGACAAAGAAAGACCCCTCCCCCACGGACGGAGAGTTTGAGAACGCCGTGGAGGCGCGAGATGTCCTTCGAGCGATTTTTCAACGTTTCGCGTCGATCGACACAATGCGAGGCGGTACGATAATACACATTGCGCAACGGACGTGTAACGCCGTCTTGTCGAAGGCCTTCTCGGCCTTACTTTATTTCCAAGCTTATATTTTTCCCGTAAAAGGGAATAGTCCTGGTACGACGTTGTCTACCACCTTCCCACGTTCCCAGATTCCATCCCGATGATCGAATGCAAAATTTTACGATCGATCAACTTTCGTACACGTTTATTCATATATATATAATCCTTTCTTCTTTCTCGAAATCTCGGATGATCAGGATGGTCAGGCTTTGGAAGAAAAATTGAATACCATCCATATCCATATAATATGATCATAGATAATTTTCAACTCGATTCATTCTTTCCGCTGGAAAAACATTTTACCTTTTGGTGAGAAACAAAAATATGTAAAGATGAAAAAGAAAGAAGAGCAGATCGGAAAGCGACGGATCTGATGATTTCTCGTTTCCCTTTACCGTTAATAATCGTTAAATTTCACGGACTTGGACAATGGTCTCGAACGAATAATACTCCCGTTTGATCCGTCATTATCGAGATCGAAAAAAACGAGACGTCTTCGTCCGGATTCGTTCGGTTCCCTCCTCTCTCCCTTTTCTTTTTCTGTACCTTTGATACCTTGATTTCGCTCGATCGATGAATTCCCAATGAATCTCTCGGCGAGGACGGTTCAACGGCCCGAAGCGAAATTAAAGGGGGGTCGAGAGTGGAAACGGGAGGAGGATAGCGACTCGAGATATCAACTTATTCTTAATTGGGATCGATTTACTACGCGGATGGGATGGGATCGTTCAAATATTAATTTGTTCGGTTGGAATCTGGTTAGCTAGGGGATACGCGTACGGAACGGCGCGATTCCCTAGACACGATTTGTCAATCCACGTCCGTTACATCAGCCTGGGAGAAGGGAAGAAGGGGAAGAGAGAGAGAGAGAGAGACAGTTCGCCGTGGATCGTGACAGAGCCGAGGAAAACTGGAGGCTGCTGGGATTATCGGAGAGGAGCTCGCGCAGCCTTCTCTGGAAAGGAAGTCCACGAATAAACGGATGCGCATTTAGTTCGGTGGCCGAATATTAATTTAAATTATTCGATGAAAAAATGGAGGTTCACGGAGGATTAACGGATTAAGGGAGATTTAACACATCGGATGTCGTAAATTGTCCCGCTATATTATCGCGTCTCGATTTCGATTTGGTCACAGTCGTGGACTTTAGACAATGGGAGGACTATTATATCTAAATGTTGGTTTTCTTGTGAACTCGAGCGATGGACGAGTTCTCACGATCCGTCGCTCTCTCGTTATTTCTATCCTTCTCGATCCCAACTTCTCAACTCGGGTCTCTTTCTTTTTTCTTTTTTTTTTAATAAGGGAGCAAGAAATTTTTACGAATGGAAGAATCGCACCCAGGCACTTATCGCCATCCCTCCTACATGCGTAAAATCTAGAAGACTGGTCCACGTGAAGCCATCCGCACGCGCGGGTGAACAGAGACAGAAAGTGGAGCGGTCTCAGTGATCCTCAACCTTTTCTTCCCTTTCTTCCTTTCGAAAAAAGAAACGATTCATCTCAACTCGTAGACGCATCTTACGTTAATAATGCGGTTGTTGCTGTCCTTTTCCTCTTCCTTCCTCTTCTCTTTGACTTTAAACTAGAAGATCGAAAAGAACGCGCGTGTTTCAAGCAGGTCTCGACGACAGAACGCAGCAAGGAAGAGGATTTTTCGGGCGAAATTTCGAGGCAGGGAGCCTCGCTCCCACTCCTCCTCGGCCCGATTTGCCAACAGCTCGTTGATATGCAGAAAGGAGGCCCATCGTCTCGGAGGGGGGAGGGGAGCAAGCAGCAGCGAGGCTGCTTAAAGGCTCGCGGGAGAGGAACGTTTCAAAACAGGGGAGAACGCAAGAAGCCGGTGCAAGAGGCCGACGTCGGCCAATGATGTATGGGAATGGGGCCCGGGATGAAAATGGGGAGATGTATCCGCTCGATTTTCTCGGTGGCGGCGTGAGCGCGAGAGGGAAGGGAACGGTCGACACGCTCGCGGTGAGTCCTTGAAGACGAACAGAAGGATTTTATATCGTGGAAGAGCTCTCTGACGCTCTCCTAGGAAGAGCGGGCGCCGTTTAAGCATACGTTTAAATGTTATCGGGCCTGTCCATCGGATCCTTCGCGGTTCGTATACGGTAGCCGCGATCCCTGTAATAACTCATTCCTATTGTTCACGCAACCAGCGACGAGTAACGGCTGTAATGCGGATGTTTCCATAGAAAAACTGGGAAAATCTCGTAATGGGTAACGAGAGGTATATATATATATTTCTTTCGATCGAACAGGGGGATAAGAGCGGATCGCTGGAGACGGGAATCGAATCTCTTTCACCGATAAATCGTTATTATTACGTTGTTATTAAGAATCCGATCGGCCGATTATTTCGAGCGATCGAAAATGTTGCACTCGAACGGTGTTCGTTTGTGCGCTGTGTTCGAGGTGGAAGCGAATCGAGTCGGTGTCCGGCATTCTATGAATTCTCACGAATGAGATACTCTCGATTTGAAAGTAGCAATCCGTGGAGCAGAGTGTGGTGGCGAGCCGCGAATGAAATCAATGGAGCAAAAGTGTTCTTCGGGCTTGCGAAATCGTTTCGACCGGCCGCCGCGCGGATGCAAATGCAACGAACGCTCGCCCGTCCCTTTCTTCTTCTTCCAACCCTCTCCAGAATCTTCTCTCCAGCTCAATCATTTCGAAAACAAATTTTCCATCCCAATTTTCATTTTTCGATTTCTTAATCTTATCGTTGGAGGACTCGGATTGTGGTAAACGTTTCCGAGGCAGAAAACATTGGCCGATCGACGAGGTGTGACGCAACGGCGAAGAGACTCGGCCTAGCTCCGGTCGAGCCGCGTGGCTAACCTCCTCGGCTATTATGCAAATGAATGTTAATTAAAATCGAACGGAGAGATCCTCGCCGGAGCCTCGACGAAAACACTCGCACTAGAATCGAAAGAAGAATCGACGAGAGATTGAAAAGAAAGAAAAGGAAGAAAGATCCGTCTTATCCTCGATACGAGCATCTCTCGAAATATATACGCGAAAGCTCGTAGCACGAGAAAGAAGGAGAAGCAAAGGCGAATAACTCGGAGAAATTTCTAGTAAATTACAAGTTGCAACAGTGATTATAATTTCTGTCCGCTGTTACGACCGCTCGTAAAGTCCATTTACACGGGACATTAGTAGAAAACCGTCGAAGCTTGCGAACATCTGTCTTCGATTATCCCCCCTCGTCGTTAGCCGATCCACGTATTCTCTTAATTACCATTTAACAAACTCGCGCCGCAAAAACCTACCTATCTGTTTCTGCCTCGTAACAATTTCCTCTTCCCTCCTCCTTATTCCTAGAAAATCGCGGTAACGACAGGCCACGGAACCTGTGCCTAATGAAATTCCGCTTATTCATCGATCATGATGCGGGCCCCGATCATCGTCGAACGGACGGGAAGGTGATCCGTGCCGCTTTCGTGTCGTGTCGGGCTTTCAGAACAGAAAGAGAAAGAGAGAGAGAGGAAGAGAGCTTTAAGAAAGGGGGAAAAAAAATAAGGAAAAAATCGACGTGGCAATCTACATACACGTCGCGGGGTCGCATTAGAAGTAACGAGAAAGCGGGTCGGGAGCCACGCGCAATTTACGAGCAATAAGCGAGGGGCCCCCCTAGATCCGCCGTTGGAGCGGAGAGACGTCGTTAGGATTGGAATATGCACGGCCACGACCTCGGCGAGCCCGCCTTAGCTTCAACCTTTCCTCGACAACTTCTCATCCGTGCCTCGACCCACTCTCTTCAAGTGCACCTTCACCGATCTACACGTGCAACCGCTCCACTTCTTCTTCGCGGTATCGTGATCTCGACTCTCTCGCGTAGGAGACAAAACAGGGCGTCCAATCGTCCCTTCCCATCTCTCTCCTGGATTCAGAGATTTCAGCTCCAGATTCGTTCGATTCGTTCGCCATCCCGATTCTTTCCCGATCCCGGTTATTAAATAAGGCTATTCATAAAATCGATGGATCGTTTCTTTCTTTTCTCTTTTTCTTTTTTTTTTTTTTTCGGTATCTTGAAACCATTTGTCGAGAATCGAGCGCCGAATATTTTTCGTGCAAAGGCGAAGACTAGCGGACTCTCGAGGAAGCGAGGAATCTCCGTTGCGAAGAGAAGCGGAGGAAGGAATCGGATCTCGGCGACCTCATTGATACACGATGCGCCATAGCCGCTCGTTCCCTCTCTCTATCTCTCTCTCTCCTCCCTGTAAAAGATGCATCTCCGCGGAGCGGAGAAGAAGCGCAGCGTTGACCGCGGACGAAGCGGTATCCGTGGAACGGCGACATGGAAATAGTCGCGATAAATCGCTCGCCACGAACTATTCCATTATAAAGGAGCATGCCCCTCCGTAACATTGGCTTTGTGCACACGGCGCACCTACCTGCGCTTACGTGCATCGGCTGCCGACAGAGCCTTGCCTACGGCTACTAACGACAATCGAGCCTTAAGGATTTCCCTGAAACCCCTACGCGAATCTTGACGTGTATATCTCTCTCTCTCTCTCTTCCCCTCCGACGATTCCGCTTCCTCCAACCAATTTTTCTCCCAGACCCGGCCGAGCCTATGGAACAACACCGTTCCCCCAATTCCGCGAAAGTTTTATATCCTGGTGGAAACCTTTTCACCGTGGAACGAGAAGGTTAAATATGCGTTGAATTCGCTTGGGAACGATCGAGGCTAAGCCTCTTCCAACGGTCACGAGTTTATAATTCTTGCAGGGAGGGGAGGTTCGAAATTTTCCTTCTACGATCGTTTATTCCTCTCTCTCTTTCCTGGTAAAATTAAGAAAATCCCTGCGATTTCGAGATCCATGGATCTCTGGACGGTTCACGCACCACCGACTTCCATCCGCACACGCTTCGACCCAAGCGGACGGAGGAACGAGGCACGCCTGTTATTACTCCCGCAGATTGATGGAATCGAGCAACCAGTCATTTCGCGGTGGAATCAGTGAGAATTAATACCGGGCTATTAATTTCTCCCCGCTCGCGGCCGATTCGCGCTTGTTGGAGAAGCGGCGCGAAAGGATCGTGGATGGAAAAGGCACGCATCGACGTACCGGTTCCCTCTCTACGTGATTTAGACAACGTTTCATTTTTTTCCCCCTCCCCTCCCGTTTCTGCCTCCTCCATCCTCGTCGAGACCCCCGTCCCGTATCGATCGCGATGAGGATCGTGGCCAGATTCATGGCCGCTTAGCGCGAATTGATGCACGAGCATTAATTACGCGATCGGGTTCTTGCTGCGTTGGATCGACGCCCGAGGTCGAGCCTTATCCTGAAACCTCCTCCCTCCTCTCCCTCCCTTCGATTTATCAATCCACGAGATGTACGATCCGCGAATGACGGATCGCGGTGGATCGATCGCGGTGTCGCTCGGTTTCTCCCTTTTCGAATTCGATACTCGGAACGAGTTGCGTAGAGTCGCGTGGAATCGTGGGTCGATTACCGAGCACGAGTATCAATTGGAATTGGCGGTTTGGAGGTGGTGGTTTGTTGCCGAGCGCCTAACCCGTCCCGCCTAATCGAGCCGCTAATAACTGCATGATTCCAACCGTTTAATATTGTTGCTCGTTTGCCGACGATAAATATTAGTTTCGAACAAGCCGTGCCACTACGCAGCTCGGTTTTCACTGTAAATGCAAAATCGCGAGTAATTTATGCTGGCAAGTAACACGGCTTGCACGGCCGGACCCCCGCGGCGAACTTGCAACGGCTTCATAAAGTCCTTGCCGCAACCGCGGATCTGCCACTCGTTTACACACGCACCCGATAGTGCTAACACGCGTTTGAACTCTCACAGGGAATCGGGCCTCCCCGATCCGTATATCTCTTTCCTTCGAACAGCCTTCTTTTTTTTTATCAGGGAGATAAGAAAAATTAAAGGAATTTTCATCAACGCGAGAAGAATATATATTTTTAATACATTTTTCGCGGTATTTTCGCGAGGTTGTCGCGATAACGGTTGATTTATGGTCGTATCGATAAAAACGAACGATTCAAACTTTTGAAATCCTTTCGCTTTCGGAATATATCACGATCATTTAAAATATATGAGAGAGAGAGAGAATAAATCACATTCGTAAGCGGGATAATACAAATGTTCGTTTACCACCATGCGTAAGCACTTGTCACTTCACTTGACTTTATTCAACCTAATCCCTCGACAATTTTCCGTTCGAACGGGAGGAATAAACACGATGGAATTTATTCCAGTCGATTCCTTCGGCCGAGAGAGACCGAAATTTAATCGGGAAGATCGAAACGGGACGATGAATAATCAATGGGACGAATGGTGTATTAACGCGGGTATAAAAGAGTTTGTTTAATGGGCGCGCGTGCGCATGCAGCCAATGGCCGCATTGCTCTAATTGATTCCCAATTTCCTCTATTCCGCGGAATGATAAATTGGGCATAACGGCCATTGCATTTTCCTTGAATATACGCAATCGTATATTAGCGGCTGGTAATGGTCAATTACCTGGGAACAGTTGGAAAGGTAGCTGTGCACCAAATTGAGCGCCTATCGATCAACAGCCTTTCCATCGTTCCTCGATGCTCGCCCGTCCAATGAAATGCTCACCGGCGTGTCTAAGTGGAAGACTAATTGCGCGTGTTGTCGATAGGTGGAACCGTCGTCCAATCGTCGTCGCAACGCGGGCGAATCTCCAAAGAAAATTTCACACGGTTTTGCGTTCGATCGATCATTAACTTATCTCCGTTATTTTTTCCCTCCTCCCGTTTTCCATAAAAAAATGTGCGCCGTGTCGCTCGATCGTTTCGATTCGTTTATTTATAAAATCCTGAAATTCGGATCAACGAATCGATGTCGTGAAAATCATTCTCTCTCTCTCTCTCCGCCGTTCAAAAGTCCGATTCTACTTTATTATACGCGAGAGCAGAGCTGGAACGAGAGATAAATAGACTCGAGTGAAAACGGATCTTCCATGTCGGACGTATCTTGCGTATCTCACGTTTACGCGACCGTGTTATTTATATTCCTGTCGATCTATATTATCTGTATATAAAAAAAAAAAGTCACGTGCCCTTTTCCACGTAATATATAAAAACTTCCAACGTAATAATAATTATTTTATAATTACGCGTATCGCGTAATCGCTTAAAAAAGAAAAAAAAAGAAGAGGGAAAAAAAACTCGACGCTATAATAACATTCTATTTTTAATCGTTCGATCCAATTAGAAATTAGAGATCGGATCCGGACAGATTTATTATCCTCGGCTCGAGAATCACGCTCGATCGTCTCTAATAAATTCGTCGACCATTATATTACCGGCCTCCTCCTCCTCCTCCCGAAGGAGGAGGCATTGTGTTCCCTCGTTAACCGTTCGTTCGGCGAAGAATTTGCGCGCTCCTGCGCTATGTTCTCACGTCGTCGCCTGAATAAACGGACGAAACAATCGTACTCGTGTAACGGGGACGAGGAATCGTGGATCGAGGATCGCGGTTACGTTGAAAACGTACGCGGGAACCACCGGTCGGTCGCCAGCCAATAACGCCTCCACGTGGCGGATCGCTAAATAAGGCAGCCGGACCGGCCCCGTACATACGTACGTACGTGGGTCGTTCGGGTGGTTTTGCCGATTTTTCATCGAGCAGGCAGATAAAAGATTGAAAATTGCCCGTTCCCTATCCCCGCATTGTTCGCGTTATTGTGGGAAATCGTTGTCGATCGAATCAATACGAGGTTATTAGGCTTCCCGACGTTCAACGTTTTCTCCCTCCCCCCCGTTACTTCTTTGGTGGCGTGTGCGGTATAAATGTATTGGCACGGAGTAACGGAAACTTTCCTCTTTCGTCGATTTTTATCCGATCCTTGGAAAGATGTTGCTTCGTATTGTTGCACTCTATCTATCTGATTCACTCACGATGGGTATAACGATTTATATATATATATATATACGATAATTTTTAAATTGAAGATTCACCGTTCAGTTTCGTGTCCCACTTTCCATCCGAATTTGCACTTACCTGCAACAGACAAGGGAAAGACTTATTATATAAATTCCACGTTGACGATTGAAAACTTAATCGTTCGTAATTCTATCGTATACTATAATAATAATAATCAGAAGCTTTTCAGAAGCTTATTATTATTCGATTCACGCGTCAATTTCGAATCGGCTGTCACCGATTAGATAACGGGTGAAAGAAGGAACTATTCGCAATAGTGGATTCGAGGAAGAAAACTGGAAACTTGTTATCGGATTGGCGATATCGTTCACCGGTTTATATCTATATCGCCGATTATAATCGGCATCGCGCGCGCTCTCCTCGCCTCGTTAGCACGACGAGAATATCGTCTTAACCAACGAGGTGTTTCCTTACTGCCCTATCCTACCCCTCCCCTCCCCTCTTCCCCCATTCCAGATAGAGAATCTTCTTGTTCAGTCACTTGTTCCTCGCCGATTACATCGCTATGTAAATTTATCGTCGCTACGTGTGCGCGACTGCCCTTCCCCCTGCCCCTCTTCCTCCCCTCGTCACGCGCACTCTCCGCGCACACTCCTCCCCTGTTCGTCCCTCCGATCACGACGTATGCGATGGCTTTGACGCGTGAAATTTAATCGAACATTCCAACATTCAAGTAAAATTTAAATCTTCGAACATATTTTCGTCGATACGTAAAATTTTGCTCCGTTAATTTTCGAAAATTTTTACAAATCCGCGAGATATTTATATTTATAGTCGTTGGAAAAGTTCCCTCGCTCCCCAATCGAAAGATCGACGCGAGAAGGAGGAGGAGGAGGATGATTCGCAAGCATCCTCGGCATTGTTTATCAATCAACGGGAATAATCGCGAAACCTTATTATTCTTCCTGCCCTATGACGGACGATAATAAATGCCCGGCCATAAACCGACGTCGACCACGAAATCTGCTTCGGAATAGTTTTTCTCAGCGGGGGCGATCTCCGGCTCTCCCCGAAGAGGAATGACCAATTACACGTCCGTTCGACTCGATTCGCGGCCAACGTAATTGCCTCGGCCAACATAATCGTCTCGATTAATAGCCGATCGATTAATTAACCCTGCGGCCAATCGCGCGCGCCACCACCAACGAACGGAAGATTTGTCGACTCGAACGATGTCTGGCCGCAGGCTCGTTGCGATACGCGCGTGTAAAAGCGCGAGTCCGGATTCATCAATTACGATAATTGATACGGCGAGATCGAAGCATCGATCCGACATCGTGGGAGAATCATCGTCCTCGAGTTGAGTCGAATTTTAATCGTCCTCTACTCGATCGAAAATTCGATTGGTCGATCGATCGATCGGGTAAGTTGATGAAATTTTGAAAAGAGAGAAGAAATTGTCGGTGTTCGAGCACGCGGAAGAGAATGGAGAGAGCGGCGAGGGGAGAGGTAGAAACGTCGCTCGGCTCACGGCCGATTTACTCGATCCACGAGGTGAATCAACGCTTTAATAAATGATCCTTCCTATTATGAGGATGGATCGAGCCGAGCTCGATAGCCTCGATCTTCCGGAAAAGGGAAAGTCGGCCTAGGCCGACGGATCGGCTCGCTACGACGGATTCTTGGTGGCGACCTCGAGGGACGAATCGATCGAATCGTACCGGAACACGCCATTTTTATTCTTCAGATTTACCGCCGCCTATTCTCACGAATAGCCCATTGCCACTCGAGAAGACTCGCGTCGGTCGATTCTCTTCGCGCGTTCCTCAAATACTTTCCGTATTCTCCATCGTTTCATTAAAATTGAAACGTGGAGAGACAAGGAGAGATTCGAGAGTAATTAGACGAGTAAGCGTCCGAATTTTCAGATCGATGGAAAGAATCCTTCACACTTTTACTCATCGTTTGTTGCATCATTTTAAAAACCAATAAATTTATAATTACCGACGATTATTCGACGATTCTCAATGTAAACACATGAACGATAAAACGATAACGTAAGGGAGAGAAAAATCAATCGAATCAACGAAGAAGGATTAACCGCGTTCCATCGTCCATCCATCTCTGGCATCCATGATCGGCTATATCCGCGTTGAGGAAGGAGGAAAAATTCGAGAAAGAAAATGTTTTTTTCTACATTTGGGCCACGAGAGCAATTGACTTAATTACTCGATAACGAGGCGAGATTACGGAAGAAGTGCAACGTTTATGCTTCTCGGCGTCAAACAATCTATGCAAGTGGATTTCGCAAGCTGTTTCGTGGCTTTAAACATTCTCATATCATAGAAGAAGACAATTTTCTAAATCTAAAACGCGAAGCAATGAAATTCTGGAATCGCGACTAGATTAGCTACTCGGTTGTTGTTGTAAATTAATCTTACAAAGGTTTAAATTAATACAAAGTGTTTGTATTAAATTGTTGCATTAATCTGACCTGAAGAGGTGAGATTGTTATGGATGACTTTTAATTTTTAGGAGGAAGTTGGAAGTGTGAAATTATTAATTAATCAATGAACGAGGAAGAGATTAAATGGGAGTGGAATTATTGGTTAATGAACTATCAAAATAGATCTTTTTTTTTCTTTTTCTTTTCGCGCAAAAATATATTACGTCGAATTGAGAAACGTTGGAAAACTCAATAATAACATACGCACAACGCGTAATCTTATCGTAAAATTTGGAAAGGGATCAGGATCGACGCAGGTGCACGCATGAAAGGTGGTGGATCGTAACGTTCGATTATTAGCGATTATTATTCATCAGCGTGAAAGTTGTGGCGGGCGTTTGCCGCGAGGTGTGGCGTGGGAGTCACGCGCGCCGGCCAGATATGCAAAGCAGCTTCTCGTTCGAAATTTCACGGTTGCCAGGACAGGATAGGATGTAAGGATGGGTCCCTCGGGTGTCGATTCCGGGATGGAATAGGTGTTATCCTTTGACATTTCTCGCGTGCAACTCGATACGGAACACGAGAGTTTTGTGAAAACGTACGGATTTTGCATATTAAGCGTAATCTTCGTGTTGCGTGTTTAAAATGATTTGTTCGAAATAACGAAAGCATCGTCTTTACCCGAAAGACGAAACTATAATTTATTTCCATTAGAGAAAACTAGCATCCTCGAGAGATCTCGAGATTATATTATATATATGTATATATATATATATGTTTCGAGTCGTATTTCTTTTTCTTTTTCTTTTTTTTTTTTAACGATAATAATAACGTTTCGCGCGTTAAATTTTTAATTACTCGATTCTATTTCGCTTAACGATCGGTTAATCGCAACGATGAAAATCTATTACTTTGTAACAACTCCGTCTCTGGTAGCTCGTAAATAAATCGATGCCGCAGCTCGCATGCGAAATCATTTATTTACGACACGTTAATTCACGGTTAATTATAATGTTGGACGAAACTTCGTCTCCATCCAGGGATTTTCAATCGTGCAAAAAGATGGACGGGGGCGTTGACACCCACACCGGATGTGGACAATGAAGCGCATGCAACGAGGATTATCGCTTTCTCCAATCGACCGTTTTATACGTTATTAGTTGCATCTACAGATATGTTAAAATATATTCGAATATATAATCGTCTGTTTTTAGATTATCGATCGTGATCGACGAATGAGAAACGAGGCGTAAAAAGAAAGAAAGAAAGAAAGGAAGAGGAAGACGAGAATTGGACGATCGACGCATTCACCCCGGATCGGATAAGTTCTCGTAACGCGAACAGTGACGGAATGGGTGTTACTTTTGCACCGACGTATATCACCGACGCGACGTTAATTGCGAGGCCCCCGATTGTCTCGTTTAATGAGCGCATCCTTTCGCGCTCAGAAATGTGCACCAATTACGATTGTCTTCGGCAAACTTCGCGGTTAAACTCGATTCAGAAAGATTTATCTTTAATTAGTTCGATTCAAAGCGGAAACGGTGAAATCTAATAGAAGATAGAAAGCTCTTTGCCTTTAGATTTAAACTACGTTACAAATATCGCATCTCATCGAGGATATCATTCTCCAATTATCTTCTCTTCTTATCGTGGTTTATCAACTCGTATATTCTCTTCGTTTCTTTCCAATCAAACATCGTATCTCGTCATTCGACTTTCGTCATTAACAACACGATTTAATAAAGATTATTATTTCAAAAGCGATCACGATGAAAAATATTTGTATAGGCGAAAATTAAGCTGCTAAATTTCTCGATCCCGAAATAACACCGTTCCAAGGATCCTCACAAATTTTCCTTTATACTTTAGAAGCGATCCCCAAATTTCACGGATACTTTACGCTTTCGAAGAGGGATTCTAACCTCTCCCTCTCTCGTGGGCGTCACGCTGTCTCGGTAATTTAGCCTTTAATAGCGGATTAGCGCGCGATATATATATATATATATATATATTTATTCGAACTTGGCGTGCCTCGAATGATTTACGCTCGCCTCGAACGATTCGCGCCAGGAGTTATACTGGATACGTATAGATGTGTTTGTCACGTCTTCCGTGGCTTTCGTTCCACGGAACGTAATAATCATCATCCCGGAAACGGATACCCGTTCGAATTCTCGATCATCGTCAACTCCTAGGATCGTGAAACGATCTTTCTCTCTCTCTCTCTCTCTCTTGCTCTTTCGAAAACTCTTAACTGCAAATTTCACCTGGAACTCGAACTAGGTACCTCCACGATACCGGTACTGTCATTTACCATAACTTATTCTCACGCGCGCGTGCAAAAAGTGGAGGAAAGGGCGAGGAGGAGAGAAGAAGTGTTGGCCTCGAGGGAGCGAGGAAGGAAGCATTGGGCAAATTACGGCAGCGCGAAAGGGGAAACGAAATGAAAACGGACTCCCAGGGGCGAAACGAGCTCTCCGCAGCCCATCACCAACCTCGCCGATGATTTTCACGCCGATGATCACATTTCTGCCTCGGCGAATCTCGCGTGTTTTTCCGCGAATCGTCTCGTTCCTTTCTTCTCTCGCGACTGATCTATCGATTTCCATTCCGTTTCGGTGGCAGCGTTTAGTTTCGAAAGAGAGAAAGAAAAAAAGAAGAAGAAAATAATCATTTTTCAGCGAGGTTGCACGAAAATCGCGATGGTAATACGAAAAGCTCGTGAGAAACGGTCGTACGTTAAACGATAAATCCGTGCGATAGAGGGAGATAGAGGGGGGGATACCGTTGGAGAGTTTTCGCCGGCCGGAACACGTGTTCGCGCGAGCGCAATAACGCCGATCACGTATACGTGGCGCATATTAATCGCCTTGGTACGTGCGAGTTGCTCATCGGCCACGCTCGCGATGCTGTATACGTAATAGAGAAGAGAAGAGGAGCTTATTACGAGTTAACGCCGTGGCGGCGTTACGTAAGAGAGCGAGGCGTACGATCGTTGAGATTTCGTCGCACGAAACAGGGTGTAAAAATTCTTAATGGAACAGGTAAAATTTAGATTTTTTGTTTTCTTTCTCTTTCAAAAAACGTTACGTTGGAATTGTACGAAAGCTTCGTCAAGAAGATACGTCTTTCTGCAGATTCTCGAAGAAAGAAAGAAAATGGACGGGCAACTCTACATGGGGGAGAATAAGGAGAAAAGTGAGCATGAGAATTTGCATAGCTTTGAAAAAATTACGAAGTATGCGTAAGAGAGCGAAACGTATGATCGAGATCTCGTTGCACGAAAGATGAAGGCACGTGTAAAAATTCTTAATCGAAGAGGGAGGGCAAAGGAGTTTCCAAGATCCATCTTTCTGTAGAGGTTCTCGCGAAACTCTCCGCGAAGGATTAAAGGGAGGAAACAGATGCATAATTTTATATAGAGAAAAATATCGAAAAGAAGACAAAATTTCGATTTTTTTTTTTTTTTAAAGATTAGATTGAAAAGTTTTCCATGATCCATCTTTCTGCAAGTTTTCACGAAAGATTAAAAGGAGGAAACGGATGGATAATTTTATATACAGGAAAATATGGAAGGGAAGATAAAATTTCTATTTTTCCTTTTGCACGATTTGCGGATTCTCGAAAGGAAGGAAATGGATGGACAACTCTATATAGGGGAAAAATATCGAAGACAAAATTTCGATTTTTCTTTTCAAACGTTGGAAAGTTTTCCAGGATGCATCTTTCCGCAAGTTTTCGCAGGAAAGATAAAATTTCTATTTTTCTTTTTTCACGATCCATTTTTCTGCAGATTCTCGCGAAGGGTTAAAGGGAGGAAACGGGTGGAAAACTTTATATAGCGGAAAATATCGAAGGGAAGGCAAAATTTCTATTTTTCCTTTTCCATCTTTCTGCGGGTTCTCGCGAAACTCGGCGAAGGATTAAAGGAAGGAAATGGATGGGCAACTCTACATGGGGGGAAA
The DNA here is from genome assembly GCF_003254395.2 of Apis mellifera. Taxonomy (NCBI): domain Eukaryota; kingdom Metazoa; phylum Arthropoda; class Insecta; order Hymenoptera; family Apidae; genus Apis; species Apis mellifera. The sequence goes on from NC_037649.1 coordinate 9,745,537, forward strand.
ATATCTAAGGGAAAACAAAATTTCGATTTTTTCTTTTTTCAAACGTTAAATTGGAATTGCACGATCTCGAAAGCTTTCCATGATCGATTCCATCTTCCCGCAGGTTTCTCGCGAAACTCTCGGCGAGGGATCAAAGGTAAAGGAAAGGGGTGGGCAACGATTTAGAGAGGAGCGATAGGTACAGCGCATAAACTCTATATACGGGGAAGAAAATATCCGCGCGAGGAGAGGAACGGGCATGAGACGTTGATGAACGTGCGCAATCGGAATTTGCATACCTGTAAAAAATTGCACAAGGTAATTGCAAAATATACGGCGGCGCGCAAAGTGTATACTATCGTGACTGCATATTTTCGCGAGGAGCGCGATTATTTCTTAATTAGCCGGGGAATTGAAGAACGTCAGGAGTTGAAGAAATGGAGACAGGTGAATGAAAGTTAAAGGATTTGATCGAAGTTGGAAATTGAATTATTAATGGGAAGAGGAAACGAGAGATGAATAATAAATAATGATCTACCGTTAGTCCTTTCATATATATATATACATATAACCCAAACACCTGATATTTTAACATTTTCTTCTCCAAGACGCGAAATAGTAAATCGTCTTTTCTTACCGCCTTTTTAGAAAAATAGAATCGACGATATTGACAAAAAATCTAAGAATCGAGCGGAAACCACACCCTGACCATCTCTCGAAGCAAAGAATAAAAAAAAAAAAAAGTCCAACATCTCCTTCCTGCTTCCCCATTACCGGAACAATTTACGTCCGCCCATAGGCTCGGGTTTATAGGCGGCTGTGCCGGTTTCAACAGATCCTATTCCACGTTTGGACGGCTATTCCGACGGAATAATGGATATCCAGACGGAAGGGAGGGGGCGGCGGGGGGGAAAGCGGAGGCAAAAGACGATGGCCACGGATGCGAGGCTAGATGCGAGATAGGAAATAAAAAAGACGAATAGCGGTGGAAGAGCGAAGGAGACGACGACGACGACGACGACGATGCGAAAGTTTCGAGCAACGTGGTTGGTTGCAACGAGGGGGGGGGGGGGAGGAGGGGGGGAGGGGAGATCGTAAGCCGGGGTCAAAGGGTTAACCTAGTCTGCATACACGCATCCGACATCGAGAGTCGTGGATGAGGTTAGACCGGACCGGACTATCATCGCTTTTGCCTTTTACAGTCGCCTCGGCGAGCGTGCATAAAACCTACGGCATCATTTTCACGGACGAGCGCCACCAATTTTCAAGTAGCTTTATCGTTCCCTCTTCCCTATTCCGTCTTTAGCGGCTTGGACGCGCGATATCCGATACTTCTCGTCGTCTTTCCTTCTCGCGACAAAGAAGAAGAAGAAGAAGAAGGAGGAGAAGAAGAGAAAGAGGAAGAAACGTAATTTTCCCGTAATTAGAAATCCTTTATTTTATACAGCGATGCAAAGATTATTATCATTCGACTTTTGTTCGAGAGGATGATTTGAAAAAACTTGGAAAACGTTTAAACCGATCGTAAAATTAAAATGGAAGAATTAAGACGTAAGGATAGTTGAAATCGAAACGCGAGCAAGAGTGGTTTTTAACAGGCTTTAAAATAAACGAGGGAAATACGAAGATCCGTCGAGGGGAGTTGGACAAAAGCCACTTATCGCGCGTTTTAGTGTCGACTGTTTGCCGTTTACGCGCAATTTGACATCGCAATCACCGATGCCCGCTCATCATCTTACGTCTTCATCTCTCAGCCGCTATCCCGTAGGATTTTCAATGATAATATTACGATTGGCCAGAGGAAAGGGCGAATGCTCAGTCAACCGGCCGCGCAGATTTTCTGTGACGCCATCAACATAAAAACGTTTCGCACTTTCCACTACTTTCGTATAAATTTTCAATGCGAATCTTGTTCAAGTATCAAAACATTTCACACTTTATAAAAGCACAGAACATTTTTTTCGCCGTACAAAATCGAAAAGATATTGTACCCTTTTTGTTTTTTTTATCTAAAAGCTGCGAGAGAAGAATTTATGAGAAACGTTCAACGTTCTGATGCGCGGTCGTCAGATTCTATCGTGTTATATGCTACGAAAAATGACGGCATGTGTGCGTTAACATTTAACTCAAATTACTCCGTCAATTTCAATAAACAAAAATAACAACTCTTTTACACGCGTGTATACAACTACATCTATATAGCTATAGTTTTTCGCGACTTTATATATAAACAGTTTATCTGAAAATAATACGTAATATAAGTGATGATTTTTCTTCAATTTTGATCATAAGATGCATAAATTTGTGCATTATATATAATAATGGATAGCAATTATATGATAACGTATAATTATTATTTATATAGCACAATGAAATATAGGGTTCTGCCATTTCGTTATCATTTTTCTCACCATCCTTATCATTCCTTTTTTTTCTCTATTTTTCTCTCGTCTTTGTCATTCTCTTCTCTTTTTTTATCATCATTCTCCTCTCTCTCTTTATGTCATTCTCATCCTCTTCTTTTCTTTCTCGTTCTTCATTTTTTATTATTCTCCACTTTTGTGTCATCTTTCTTTTCCTCTTCTACTTCTTTCGTCAGATATTCTTCTTCTTCGTCATCCTCCATTTTTCTTCGCCATTTTTCATTTTTTTCCTTTCGCCTAGTAACTTTTTCTTTTCATCTTTCTTATTAAAAAAAAGCATTCTTCTCATTTTTATTGCCACATTTTTTTCTCTTCCCCTCATTAAGTTATCTTCTTCTCATTTTCCTCATCATTCTTAATTTCGCTTTTTATCTCCATCTTTTTCTTCTCCTTCATTAATCCCTGCCCTCTTTATTTTTATTAATTCCTCTTCCTTCTTATTTTTATCAATTCCTCCTCCTCCTTATTTTTATCAATTCCTCCTCTTCCTTATTTTTATCAATTCCTCCTCCCCCTTATTTTTATCAATTCCTCCTCCTCCTTATTTTTATCAATTCCTCCTCTTCCTTATTTTTATCAATTCCTCCTCCTCCTTATTTTTATCAATTCCTCCTCTTCCTTATTTTTATCAATTCCTCCTCTTCCTTATTTTTATCAATTCCACCTCCTCCTTATTTTTATCAATTCCTCCATCTTCTTATTTTTATCAATTCCTCCTCCTCCTTATTTTTATCAGTTCCTCTTCCTCCTTATTTTTATCAATTCCTCTTCCCCCTTAGATATTTCTGTTCGTTCGAAAAAATTTTCTAAAATTTCTTCAAAAATATTTCCGACTCCTGTCCTTCAAATAGCACTAGAACCTAATTGAAACGAGCCCGACGGATACCCGATATTCCAATATTCTTCACGAATATCTTAAAACAACATTTTCTACGAAACTAACTTCTCAAGAATTATCATTCTGAACAAGTCTCGGGGAAAATTGCCTCAAATATTGAAGAAGATGGAACGAAGCGTGGAACGCGAATAAAAATCATAGAAAGGAAAAAAAAGAAAAAAAGAAAAAAGAAAGGAAAAAAAGATCATCCATTTCCTCACAAAATTAATCAATTCCTGTTCGTTATTTTTCTTCGTTTTTTTTTTTTTATCATTTTCGTCCCTTCGCTTATCAATTACTCTACTTCTCTCTTATCAATATTTTCTTCTCATTTTCTTCATCATTCTTACTCTCGTTTTTCATCGTCATCTTTTCCTTCTTCATCAATTCCTCCTCTTCCTTATTTTTATCAATTCCTCCTCTTCCTTATTTTTATCAATTCCTCCTCCTCCTTATTTTTATCAATTCCTCCTCCTCCTTATTTTTATCAATTCCTCCTCTTCCTTATTTTTATCAATTCCTCCTCCTCCTTATTTTTATCAATTCCTCCTCCTCCTTATTTTTATCAATTCCTCCTCCTCCTTATTTTTATCAATTCCTCCTCCTCCTTATTTTTATCAATTCCTCCTCCTCCTTATTTTTATCAATTCCTCCTCTTCCTTATTTTTATCAAATCCTCCTCCTCCTTATTTTTATCAATTCCTCCTCCTCCTTATTTTTATCAATTCCTTCTCCTCCTTATTTTTATCAATTCCTCCATCTCCTTATTTTTATCAATTCCTCCTCCTCCTTATTTTTATCAATTCCTCCATCTCCTTATTTTTATCAATTCCTCCTCCTCCTTATTTTTATCAATTCCTCCTCCTCCTTATTTTTATCAATTCCTCTTCCCCCTTAGATACTTCTGTTCGTTCGAAAAAATTTTCTAAAATTTCTTCAAAAATATTTTCGACTCCTGTTCCTTCGAATAGCACTAGAACCTAATTGAAACGAGCCCGACGGATATCCGATATTCCAATATTCTTTACGAATATCTTAAAACAACATTTTCTACGAAACTAACTTCTCAAGAATTATCATTCTGAACAAGTCTCGGGGGAAATTGCCTCAAATATTGAAGAAGATGGAACGAAGCGTGGAACGCGAATAAAAATCATAGAAAGGAAAAAAAAGAAAAAAAGAAAAAAGAAAGGAAAAAAAGATCATCCATTTCCTCACAAAATTAACCAATTCCTGTTCGTTATTTTTCTTCGTTTTTTTTTTTTTATCATTTTCGTCCCTTCGCTTATCAATTACCCTACTTCTCTCTTATCAATATTTTCTTCTCATTTTCTTCATCATTCTTACTCTCGTTTTTCATCGTCATCTTTTCCTTCTTCATCAATTCCTCCTCTTCCTTATTTTTATCAATTCCTCCTCTTCCTTATTTTTATCAATTCCTCCTCCTCCTTATTTTTATCAATTCCTCCTCCTCCTTATTTTTATCAATTCCTCCTCCTCCTTATTTTTATCAATTCCTCCATCTCCTTATTTTTATCAATTCCTCCTCCTCCTTATTTTTATCAATTCCTCCTCCTCCTTATTTTTATCAATTCCTCCTCCTCCTTATTTTTATCAATTCCTCCTCTTCCTTATTTTTATCAATTCCTCCTCTTCCTTATTTTTATCAATTCCTCCTCCTCCTTATTTTTATCAATTCCTCCTCCTCCTTATTTTTATCAATTCCTCCATCTCCTTATTTTTATCAATTCCTCCTCCTCCTTATTTTTATCAATTCCTCCATCTCCTTATTTTTATCAATTCCTCCTCCTCCTTAGATACTTCTGTTCGTTCGAAAAAATTTTCTAAAATTTCTTCAAAAATATTTTCGACTCCTGTTCCTTCGAATAGCACTAGAACCTAATTGAAACGAGCCCGACGGATATCCGATATTCCAATATTCTTTACGAATATCTTAAAACAACATTTTCTACGAAACTAACTTCTCAAGAATTATCATTCTGAACAAGTCTCGGGGGAAATTGCCTCAAATATTGAAGAAGATGGAACGAAGCGTGGAACGCGAATAAAAATCATAGAAAGGAAAAAAAAGAAAAAAAGAAAAAAGAAAGGAAAAAAAGATCATCCATTTCCTCACAAAATTAACCAATTCCTGTTCGTTATTTTTCTTCGTTTTTTTTTTTTTATCATTTTCGTCCCTTCGCTTATCAATTACCCTACTTCTCTCTTATCAATATTTTCTTCTCATTTTCTTCATCATTCTTACTCTCGTTTTTCATCGTCATCTTTTCCTTCTTCATCAATTCCTCCTCTTCCTTATTTTTATCAATTCCTCCTCTTCCTTATTTTTATCAATTCCTCCTCCTCCTTATTTTTATCAATTCCTCCTCTTCCTTATTTTTATCAATTCCTCCTCCTCCTTATTTTTATCAATTCCTCCTCCTCCTTATTTTTATCAATTCCTCCATCTCCTTATTTTTATCAATTCCTCCTCCTCCTTATTTTTATCAATTCCTCCTCCTCCTTATTTTTATCAATTCCTCCATCTCCTTATTTTTATCAATTCCTCTTTCTCTAAAAATTCACTATCTTCTTCTCCTTATTTCTATTTCTTCTTCTTCCTTATTATTATCATTTTCGTCTCTTCGCTTATTTTACCAATTGCCCTATTTCTCTCTTATCAATATCTTCTTCTCATTCTCTTCATTCTTACCCTCGTTTTTCATTCTCATCTTTTTCTTCTCCTTTATTAATTCCTTATTAATTCTTTTTGCTCTTCAAATTTATCATTTTCTCTGATGAACACGCGTAAATATCCCGTCCTTTCCTCTGCACGGACAAACATATACACTTCTCCTTTTAATCTCTCTCTTCGAGAAATCCACAATCGTAAAAGTAGAACCGATCTCTTTTTTAAATTCACCGAATTCAACGAGAGTGAGTTGGCCGAAACGAAAATTATCCAACCAACGCTTCGATCTCGATACGATACAATACGATAAAGAATCGTGTAAAATTTTTGACGCGGGTTAAGAAGGTTGGGTACTTGATGGCTTCCTGAAAAGGAGGCGCATAGCGTTTCGCGCGGCTATTCCTTGAATTTCCACGCCGATTCCTTCTCGCCTCCCTTTCTCGTTTCCGCGAGGCTAAAAAGATTGGTGCGCCGATCAAGCGCTCGGGAAGAGAGGCCGATGGCAAAAAGAAAGGACGCGGCGGCGCGGCGCGCAGAGGCCGCCGCTCGTTAGCACACCGTGCCGGCAATAAACCGGCCCCACCGCGCGTATTATTGTTAAGCGCCTGGTGGAAAACAGGCGGCCAGAACTGAGAGAAGAGGCGGCGGCGGCGACGGTGGTGGTGGTGGTGGTGGTGATGTACCGTGCTAAAAGTGGATATTAGAAGTCTCGTCGGTACGTACGCGGCGGTAATCTCTCCATTCGAAGCCAACAGCCTTTCCTTCTAAAGCCTCTTCTCCCCCGGCTTAACGATTCCTTCCGATTCCTCGTCCAACCGCGTGTCGTCCGCGTTAACCGAATCGGAATCACAAATTCCTTCTCGCCTCCCTACTTTGCTATTCCCGCAAATCTTTCGAATGATTGATTTCACCCGCTCGAAAGGAAAGCGAAATAATAACAACCTCCGAAACTCGCATTCCTCCTTAAAAACTCCTCCCCTCTCTCTCCGTTGAAACCGTACCGAGATCGGGAAACAGATTGTTCACAACCATCTGCATAGACTCGAACGTTGAAATCTTACTTTATCGAGCTCGCCGTCCCGTATAAATGGCTGTACACACGTCCATGCCGGTACACAGGTCGAAATTCTGCCGTGTCGACAGAGAACGGCGCGAGAACGGAAGAATTACCGCGAATTACATCTGGCTGTCCCTTCGGAACGAGCGCGGCCCGCGAGATCGAATAGCCCCGCGACACGCGAGCCTAACCGGAAGTCGTCCGTTGTTGCGCCACGATACAAGCGGACAAATAAGCCGTTTAACTAGCCTGATTTCTACCTTTGACCCCTCCCCCTCTTCCCTCCTTCTCTTTTTTCCCCCCACCTTTTTCTTCGTAGCGGGAAAACGAACGGGTGGATGGAAAAAAGGGGAGAAGAGATTGGAAAGAATCGGCGGTGGTCCGCACGCTCGTGCTCGAGAGGCGGAGCAGCGAGTTCGTGACGACGGTTAATTATCGTACATCATTATGATAAAAGCGGGGAATAATCCGGTGACACGCGAGGCGAGGCGAGGCGAGGGTTTGCATCGTCTTCGAACCGGAAGCGCGTTGACGCGACAACGTCACAGTCGATAAATATCGGCCCGTGTGCACCACTTTCTCGCCTCTCTCTCTCTCTTTCTCTTTCTCTTTTTCTCCTCCCCGAGGAGAAACTCGAGATCACGGGTGAATAATTATTTTCGACCGTCTCGGGGATTGTGTTTCAACGGTGTTTCCTCAACCACGGTGCACGTTTCTTTTCGCGTAGAAAGGATTTTTCTACGGAAAGGGGAAGAGGATTGGGGACGATGACATTTGTTTACGATTTCTGAAATTTATTTTTTTCTAAGGAGCGTAAAACTCACTTCACACTCGTATTTCTTTGGAACGGAGGTTATTCTTCTGGGATGACAAGAGAATTTAAAAGGATTCCGTATTATCCACGGTATTATGTTAGACATGGCAAATTTACAGTGGGCCAGATTTAGCTGGCGTCGGTAGAGTTCCGAATTTCTACGCGAAGAAAAGAAAGCTCCGCCGCAAGATGAAAGAAAGAGATCGTAGCCGACAAGAAAGAGGTCGATCGCGCTTGGAAAATTTAGCTCGAAGCGATTGCGTCTTGTCTCCAATTGCCTCGACTTGCGGGACAAAAAAAAAAAATGTTGCGATTTCGAGTAATTTCTTTTCCCAATCTCACGATCGATTTCGTTCGTGGTTGGACGGAAATGCATCGTTCTCTTCCATCGTTGTACAAAAGCATCGTGATTACATAAGTCGTAATTACGGGTGTATAATTATAATTCGAGGGAACGGTGGACAAGCCGGCAAATTAATGGCCGGTCCTGGCCGAGCTCGATTGTCGTTTACAAGATTCAACGATCGTGTCCCGAAACTCAATAATTCCCGATAAGATCTCGCGGCGACCGAGTGGCGGAAGTGCAGCGGGAGAGGAGCCGGTGGGCGATGGGCGTAGCTGCCGAAATCGTCGTAATTTGCAGCCTTTGGCGTACACGCATGCGAATACGCGCCGAAGGGGAAAAAGAAATTAAAAAACAAGAAAAAGAAGAAGGGAAAGAGGAATGTGCAAGAAATAAAAGAAGAGCCGATGTCGCCTGTGTCTCTCGATTACACGTTTTCTCCGTCCCGTTATCTACGTACATACAAGGGTATTTTAAAAATTAATCCTAAACGAATAAATATTAAGAAAAAATTATGAAAACGTAAAATTAAAAATTACTCCATTATCCACGATTCGTATATATATTTCTACGATATCAATGCACAGAAATATAAACATTGCGCGTTGACAACACCGTGCTTGTTATTAAATCTTATTATTAAATCGAGGGGAGAGGAAATATAAACAAATCTGTTCGACGCGTATACGTATCGTACACATTAAGGAAGAAGCTAGGAAGCGGCGCAGTCGCGTGTGCGTAAGGCTAGCGTGAACCGTGTCGGTGTGCGCGCGTAATAAGGGGAGATATTTCCTTTTTTTCCCTCCCCTCCTCCTCTTTTCTTTTTCTCCGTTTTTTCGAAACGCCTCGCGGCGACCGATCGGGACGCGGCTCGCGGATCTTTCCGTAACGCGCGCGAACCGGTTCGCTTAACTGCGCCACGTAACACGTACACTCTGGCTGGCAAACGTCTTATTTATCTGACATTGCCGGTTAATTGCGGAGGTAACCGATGATAATATTAATATTTGCTCTGCAAAGATTCTACCCTCGAGCTACCTTGTACGAACGAGTGTGTGGGGAGGGAGGGGAGGGAGGGAAACGAGGTGATATCTCTATCGCCTCGGTTAACTTGGATTATATACACTTGGCATGAACTTGAAAATTAATGGTCGCCGGCTCCTCATAGAATTATAATACGCGTGTATCGCGTAGTTACACTCGCCTCGGATTCTTGTATAAACGCAACGGTGAACTGGTTCCGGGACGATACGAATATCCTCGATTTTCGTAACCGTTTATTAAAAAGCGATAAAGACGAGATAATTCGCGGATTAATGATTAACTTCTCGTGAATGATACGGGAAGGGAGGGCAATAATTCGATACGTTTCGTACTTCGGGGAGAAGTCGATTTTTTCTTTTTCTTTTACGCTACGCGTATTAAATGTATGTACGAAGGAAGGGAAAGAAGGATGATTATATTACGATTATGAAACGAACGGGGAGGGAAACAACAACGCAAACAACAATTTCCGAGCCTAATTTAACGCAATCTCGTAAATTTCTTTGCAAAACCAACATTTTTGCACTCGAACGGCTCCTTTTGCGCTTTCACAAAAAGAAAGAGAGAGAGAGAGAAGAGGGACAAGAGACACGATCGTAGATGGAAGGACAGATAAACCTATAATTATTACTCGCGTTGGAAAAAAAGAAGGACGGTTAATTGACTTATCGGGGTCCACTTTGCGACTTCCTTTTTTCTCTCTCTCTCTCTCCTGTCCTTCTCTCGCGTCGATATCAAGGAATATAACGCGGAAAGCGGAGTGGCAAAGCCGGCCAACCAACTCTTTTCTTCCCCTCTCCACTCTCGGTGAAGGTTGATCGATCGTTATTCCGTGCGAAACGCGATCCCCGACGGGGACGATGCGTGAAATTAGCCCCCGTGTAATGCAAAGATACCACACGTTGGTTATTTCGTTACTTAAATTACGCCCTCTCTCTCTCTCTCTCTCCCTCTATCCTTCTTAAATAATAATCGACATACGCGCATTATTTTAAGAGGGGCACGGCTCTTAATAATCGGTCACCGGGCCCCGGATAAATGCTTAATTCGCGGCATAATGTGGTGAAATTAGCCCCGCATTAACGAGCATCGCGAATCGAGCCGTGAACACTGATTTCGAGTGCGGAGTCAAAGTCGATGATGGAAAGTTTTAGAGAGAAAAAAGAAACTGTATTTCGTTTCGGTCGCGAGAATGTGAGTAAAAAAATTTCTTCGAAATTCGTCGCTCGAGGATTTTTACCGAGGGAATCGTTTTTCTTTTTTTTTTTTTTTTTACGATAAGATAAATCGCGCAATTCCCTTTCGCTTGGACGGGTTCGTTCGGACCGGTCCCGATTATACAATCGAAGAAATCAATTAACGTCGAGGAAGGAACGCGCGGCTTCGCCGGATCGCTGATTCATTGCGGAGGCGCTAATTGATAGTAAAACTACTACCAGAAATGAATAACCGATCCTAATCGATCAATCGTTACCACCGGCTAATACTCGATCCGCGGGAGCACGATATTTCACGAAAGCGTTTCGAGAATCGAGAACATATATATATATATATATATATATATACATACACACAGGATGCGACTTTGTACGACTCGAGAGAGCAAATGGCTGGCTAGCGTGATGAAAACGGATACCCGTCCCGTCTAAAAATGAAATTCTCCCGTTCGGATGAAGGATGATCTCGCTCCGTTATTAATGGGTTGACACCTTTAGAAAGCGGCTCGATTTTGAAACGTGTGAAACGTGTGGCAGGGAACGAGAGCTCCGAGACCGATTAAACCGCGAGCAGCGAGAGAAAAACGTGTTGACACCTTTTGACTCGGAATAATTACTCGAAAAAACGAACGAGAGGATCGTACGATTAATTAATTAAACACGTGTATATAAAATATTATATAGCCGGTTATTTGTAATTTTAATTCGCTTCTCCCGTGAAGGAGAGCGTAATGAAAAAAATATACGCTTATTTCGTCCGAAATGGAGAGATAAAAATCTCGAGAATCCGTGTGTACAAATTACGCGCGTATCGGTTACGCTCGTTGCTTTTCCGCTAGTAAAAGTTTCGAAACGCGAGGTCATACACGGGGGGAGGAGGAGGAGGAGGAGGAGGAACGAGTGGCGCGCGAGTCTATGGGGACGCATGCATGTAAAGATCCCGTTTCGCGATAAAACGAAATAACAAGTCGACAGAGAGTGGTAATCCGGTTAATCGATCGCTCGCAGATAATAGATAATGTCGGTGATCCGTTCTAGGTGGTCCCGGGAACCGCGCTGCGATCCGAGGTAAATGATGCGTGTAATGGCTGTCAACGGACCTAAACGGGTTAAGATCTTGCACATCTTCATTCGTTATTGATGCTCCGGCCGGCCGGTTTCAACGGGTTTGCTAATTAGAACAATTACGCGATAACTTTCCTCTTATCCTCGATCGATCTTTATTACGATTCCGTTTATATTTTTTTTCGCAAAAATGATAAAAAAAGAAAGAATCTCGACACCGCGCGTATCTCGACGACGCGATAATTGCTCGATTAAATTCATCGACGCATCGTAGAAGAACATTTCCTTCGTTCCACGAAATCTGGTTCGTAATCAAATCTATCGAAACCCGTGTACACCGTGAAAAGGAAGGATGGTTGGAAGCGATCGAGGACACCGCCTAGGCCGAGGAACGAAGCGGCGCGCGACGGCGACGAAGGTGAAAAGAGGCCGGAGGAGAACTCGAGGAATCCAAGCGCGAGATATCTGGTAAACGCGAGTAACCCCGTAAAAAGGAGAGGAAAGAAAGAGAGAGAGGGAATTCGTGCGTCCGGATCGGGTTTAACCGAGAATCTCTCCTCTCTCGTTGTTCCGATCGATCGTTAGAGGTATTGGCGCTCTCGAACCGCCTCCGTTTCCCACAAGTGGCGCGGTCGTCACGCCACGAAACACACCGCCGCCTCTCCTCCTGACAACAACGCGCAACGACCACGCAACCTCCTTATGGGGTTGCACGGCCCACGGTCAATTTGCGTCTAGCACAAGTCACGGGGTGCCTTCGTGCGTCCGGAGCCGACGTCATAGCTGGCGCATAGAAATGTCAGGGACGGCGAAGCGCGCGTAAAATAAGATGTAGCGTCGCTGATAACAAGCGGCCTACCCTACCCCTCCTTTTCCCTCTTCGCAGGCTTCCGCCGCCGCTGCGAAACGCAGCACGAGGAGGAGGAGGAGGAGGAAAGGAAGAGGGATAAAAGGCGCGGTGGACGGGGAGGAGTCGAACGATCTGATAGCGCGGCCTGAAGCCGGGAGAGGAACCGCCACAGAGTTCCTTCTACGAGAGGAGTCGTTGGCTGCTGCTGCTTTCCTCTCGTGCCGCTCCTCTTCGTGCTACCGTCTTCTGCTTCGCTCGTGTATCCCTCCCCCTTTCTTCCTTCCTTCTCTCGTTCGCCGCGTTCCCCCCTCTTCCACCCCCTCGTCGAACAGGGTCGAGCTTGTAAATTTGTGCTCGCCTCCCCTGATAAAGGCACAAAAGGGCCGCCGTTTCGCCGCCGCCATTTGCATAATGCGTGGCGGCAGCGGAACGTGGACGCGGCCTCGGCGCCGATGTGATGACTGATTTAAGGGAGGGCCGGTCGCCTAATGATTATCCAGCCGGTTAAATGAAGAAGAAGAAGAAGAGGAAGAATCGGGTGAAAGCGCGCCAAGATATCGGATGCAAATTCGGATTACGGCCGAATTTGCTTCTTACTCTTGCTTTTGCCGCCTCCTTCTTTCGTTTCGTACGCTCCGCTCTCTCCGTGGATACGATTCTCCGATCGAAACGGGAACTCGATCGTATATAATACTCTCGCTTTATGAAAAAAAAAGAAAAAAACTTTCCAGACTTTCGGCAGAGAACTATCGCTATTTCACCCGAAAAGATATCAGATGCTTGATCGTCGTCGACTTTCCATCTGTCACAATTCGATCACGCTTCTCCCCTCCCGAAACTTCGTGTGTCCACGGGCGATCCGAGCAGAGGAAAGCGATCCTCGGCCGAGTTTTTCGAAGCTCGAAGGCAAGATCGTCGGGTGATCGGTAATTCAGGCCGACGACGAGCGAAGAAGAAGGCCCCCGAGGAAGGAAGCGAAAGAGGAGCGAAAAGTTATACGTCTGTCGGAGGGAGAGGAGGGCAGGAGGACGTTCGTCGCCGAGTGGAGACGTGTGGAGAGAAGGGGGAGGGGAGAGCTGCTCTCTTCCACTCTCTTCCAAGAGTGGAAGACTTTCTTCCTTCCCCTCCCCGCGATTCGATCGATGATATTCGCGAGTCGGCGCACGTTTCTTCCATTACAGCCACGTCGTAAATAAGATGCGACGACGCTGAGAAAAATTATCGCCGGTTTCTTTTCTTTTGCCTCCCCTCCTTGCCTTCCCGCGTGGAAAGCGATCGTGCATCGCGAGGCAACTGTTTCGATTACGCGGTCCCTTCTTTTTCGCCGGTGATCCGAAACAAATTGCGGCTCACATTGCGCGCAAAACCGTCGCGACACTTTCAACGAGGAGCAAAATTATTTTCTTGAATCTTTCCTCTATTTTATTATTCCCTGCTGGGATTAATCGTTGGTATTTTTTTTCTCCAGAGAAAAAGGAAATGCCTTTTTCCACGGATCGTTCATAGAACGCATTGTTGGAACGGAACGTTCTCGAAGAATTCGAAAGGTGAAAGTCGATTAAGAAAAAAGCTCGTTTCGAATTACGATGTTACGAAAAAACCGTGTCTCGTTAATCATCGCTTCGCGATTGATTCACTTCCGAGCAAAAGTATAAGCGGAGAGAGAAATATCGGAGGAAAAAACGTGGACGAGGAGTTAGTTGCCCCATCGAGGAATTATTAATTCGACTAAGAATTTTTCTCTTAGCTCAATCGCATTCGTTGTCAAGAATCTCCTCGAGCGCAGGCATCCTTCGAATGCAATGTTCCTGGAATACGGTATAAAGCAACGCCCTCTAATAATCATAAAGTACGAGAATGCGTAACCGCACGATCTTCCTGCGTAAAAGTTAACCCTCCCCCTCGACCATGGTTGGGGGGAGCCATTCATAACCAGTTGCGCGCGGCGTTCATTATCGGCCGGGATGGAAGGTGGCTGCGATTCGCGTTTATAATGCGCGTTTCTCGCTTCTGCTCTACGTGCGAGTTAGAGCCCTTTTCAGTTTTCCAGGCAACCCCGCGACCTTAGACGCGTTCGAAGCCACGACCAATCGATATTCCACGGACGATTCCGAGCTTGTGCGAGCTTTCTCTCGCTCTTACGCGCACGTTCACCCGCGTGACTCGAGAGAGAATTCTTTTCTTCGCCTCGAAACGCGACCTCTCAACCCTGGTTCCGTTCGAACCAAGATTAGCCAATTGATATTCCGAGATGATGTTGGAACTCGCCGCTGGATGGATCTTAGTTTACGCGCACGTGTTCTCCCCTTCTCTCTCTCTCTTTCTTCACCTTCGAGGAGGTGAAAAAATCCTTCAACCCCTGGCTCTGTTCGAAAATCGATGGAAAGCAGATTCAACCGAGCCAAGGTATTCATCTTGAAGGAATTCTCGATCAGTTCAGAATTTCATATTATTTTTAATCATCGGTGACGAGAAAAGTTACTTCTCGCGAGAAGTATATGCTGGAATAATTAATTAGAAGAGGATGAAGGGATTTATATCGGAATATGTCTCTCTCTCTATACCGTGGGGACGTTTGAATGGGCATGTAAGACAGTCGTAACTTCGGAATCGGAACCAAGTCGGCATTGGAAAAGAGAAAGCGAGGGTGTTTTACGAGCAAAAGGGAACCTACGAGCGTCTTCCTCCTCCTCCTTCGCGTCCGCATTTCTCGCTTCCTCTCTCCTCTCTCTCTCTCATTTCCACACCCGCGTCCCTGAACGTACGCCCGTTCCACCGAGGCAACTCTCGTTAGCCGGCTTCTCCTCGCACGCATTGTTAGATTAATTAATAGGATATAATGGGCGTTCTCGCAGCGATCGTTGTCTTCCCTTTGGAAACTCGGCATCTCGTGCACGCGGTGCCCCCTCCCCTCCGACCAACGTTGGAACTGTTGGTTTTGCAAACCGCTCTTCTGCCGTATATATATATTTATAAACGTTGCCTCTCCTCGTTTCCGCTTTTTTCCTCTTCCTCTCTCTCTCTCTCTCTTTCTTCGCTCGAGAGAATTCGAGGGTGCGAGAACAACAACGCGTCGAGGAAAGGGTTTCAAAGGGAAGCAAGGAAAAGATAGAAAAACAACGAGTGTTAAATATTCCCAAAGGGATACGAGGAATGGATCGAATGACGGGAGAGAGAGGGAGGAGGGCGAAAAGCGATGAAATCGGCCGGTTCAACCTTCATCAACGGCGCATCGCGTTTCGTGGCAGTGCCGGCACGCGCGACGTACAGTGCCCCGGGTGTATAAATACGACCTCGCATGCAACGTGGTTCATTATGCCGGCTGCCTGCGGCAAATCGCTCTGGTTCACGTTTTCCAAACTCGCGTGGATACGACCAATCCGATGGTCTAACGAGCGGCGAAACCAACCCTTACCCTGGCCATTATCGAAGGGAGGGCGGTCGTTAAAAGCGACTCTCCCTCCTTTTTCGAATCGCAAAGTCAATCGTCGCCTCGTTGGAAACCCTCGTTGCCTCTCTAATCGTTTCACCGTGAAACGGATCTTTCTATCGACGAGCTGGACAATCGAATAACTCTTTTGCCCCTCGGATTAGATTTTCGTTTCGCAAGTGGAATTGATTCTTGAAAAGAAAGAATCTGGAATGATAATCTCTCTTCCGTAGGGAGGATTCGTTAAACGAGAGGATTTAGCATGGTGGCCCAGAGGTGACGTTTAAATTAATATCGAGCGGAACGAACGGAAACGCGTTGAAACTGGATTTAAGAGAGGCAGGTTTATACGCGACGTGAACGTTTATCGAGCGTAATACGTCATAATTAAATGAGGAACGGGGTGAGAGAGAGGGGGGGGGAGGGAGAGCGCGTTTACATTAGGGACGCGCGTTAACGCGGTAATAGGCCGTAGGACAGAGACGGGTGAACGCGATCCTTCCGCTCGTTCCGCTCGAGAATCACGCCCGAGGGAAACTCGGCGTGGCCCATTGCGGCTCGTTGCGTCGAGTATGTATATATATGTATGTATGTAAATCGGAGCGGTGGAATCGTGGTAAACGGGCGTGAAGCAACGATCGAAGGAACGAGATTGCCTTACCTCGATCGAAAACGATACGACCTACCACGGATTACGTACGGATCGAGATCGTAACTTCACCCCGAGGACTTTACTCCCGCGGAGGGGATCGTTGTTTCACCGATTCCGATATACACTGTGTACACCACGCGGATGGATTGAATTACCAACCGTTTCGCGCTGCGCGAGTTGTTGCATGGGAGGAAGAGGAGGGAAATTGTTGGATCATTTTTTCCTCCTTTTTTCTCTCTCTCTCTGTCGGTTCGATGGTATTTACGCGGATGTATTTATGCGGATCGTTACGACGGAGTGGGTATATAACAAGCGGAAGAAATAGGATTTCGAGGGAATTGTATCATTAGGCGTGCTCCAAGATAAATAACGAGAAGATTATTATTATAGGGAAGGGAAGGGGGGTAAGGCAAGGAGGAATATTAGCGGCTATCCAACGTTTGAGGATGATCGACGATATTATTGTGGATTATTATATCAGAATGAAGGCGAGAAGGAAAGAAAATAGATTTCGACGAGGGAATTTTATATGTACGTGTTATTATACATATATATACAAGTTGTGGTTGAAATAAATTTCAGAATTTTATCCTGCAAAGTTGCGTTCGTTGGGAATCGATTCTTCTTCTCTCTTCTCTCCATTACATTTCGCCCGTAAATGTGCGTCGACAGAGATCGGTCGATTAACGATTCGAATCGTTAGGAATCTCGACAAACGAATTTCTCGAAATTTATCGAGGATACGCTCGTGGGCGTAAACAAGGATAATGAACACGTTTGGACAATTAGTTAACGAATCGAGCAATTATCCGGTTCCAGCCGGTAATCGCAATCTAGATAGAATTGCCCTCGCCTTTTCCTAGGCATTCGTTGCGCGTTTCCCGAACATCCGCGAACGAAAATCCCTTTCTGCGTGGATCGTCGTGGCAAGCGATAAAAGAATCGACAGTCGATTAACGGATCTTTGCGTGACAAAGGGCGAAACGAATTGCAATCGCGACGCAGCTGCGCCAAGGCCGTTAATCATAATAGGAGGGGAGCGGACGGATAACAGTACCTCGCATCGAGCGGAGAAGGAAGAAAGGGAGGCGCGGAGAGGAAAGGGGAGACGTTGGCGATCGGATTGTGTGACGCGTACCTGTCGAGCACCTGTTTCCGTAATTACGATCTCCTTAAGATGCGTATCAGAGGCCGCGTCAGCGGCCAGTATTATATCGCGGCGAGGCACGTTAAGCGTGGATCGATTAGGAAAACGATAGAGCCGGCTGCGTGTTTCCCCGACGTTTCCAATTATTGCAACGGGTTACAATTTTCAAGCACGATCGCACACGGTGAAAATCGTCCGGGACGAAATATATATATCTGACGCGAATTAGAAGGGAATCGAAGCAAAAACTATCTTCCATTTTGCTCAATTTTATTGAATCGTTTAAAAAAAGGAGGGATAACGATATTGCAAAATTTCCTCTTTCGGTTCAACGCACGCCACTCTGTCTCACTTACACACAGTTCCGCCTCCTGTCCTTTTTTCTTTTTCCCCCTTTTCACGAATCACCTCGGTCACGATTATCCACAGAGGCAGGCATTTCCCAGGGGTGATAAGGATCGCGTGAGTTACGTTGCGAAGCCGCGTTAACGAACGTTAACGCGGCGAGGAGGAGCGCGTTGGGGTTGGCGCATAACGGTGGGGGCCCGAATCGCATCGGGTCTCTCGATGGATTATTTCAGAAGAGCGCGCGCGGAAAAGGGCGGCGTGTGTGACGGCCTGTGTTGGCGCGAGCGAGCGATGGAAAATGACGACGCCGCGGAACGCGGTGCGCGCCTGCGCGTGTGTGTGTGTCTCGTTAGCCCGAAGGGCTCGAGATGCGGTATCTGCCGTTACTTATTGGCCATTGTCCGGGAACCGCGAGTGTCTCTCCCTCCTTGCGCACGGTGAAAAAGCTATTAGCCGCGGCGAGAGTCTCTCCTCCTCGCGATTAGGGGGGGAAGAGAGCCTCGCCAATTTTCCTTCTGACAGCTCGGACACGTTTTCGAGATTCTCGATAGCGATTCTCCCCGGCGTTAATTGAACCCGGGATTCTCTTTCCTCCTTCATAGGGGAAGGGATTCTCGATCTTTCTTTTCGTTCTTTCCTTCTCTCCCCCTTCCTTCCTCATTCTAGTAGTAGATCCATTCCGCTCGGAGATGAATCGCTCGAACGAGGAGGCTACCTGGCACGGATCGAACGACACGAATGGATAGATGGATAGATAGATAGGAGGAGCCATCTTTGGAAAATCTTGAACCAATGTAAGAAACCGCTCCTCATTCGTACTCGATCGCCGAGACATCTTCTTTGAAACGTGAAGAGGCTAATAATCGGCCCTCTCCTCCTTCCCTTCCTCCCCCCTCGCCGTCCCCTGGATCAAGTGGAAGGCAACAAGAACGCCCTGTTTAACCCGCTCCGATTTTTTCCGGGTAGCTAAATGGAAGAACGGTGTTAGCGGTGGAAGCGGACCGCGTACGGTGGTTATAGGCCTATACGTATATATATATATATATATATATATATATATATATACGCGCGTGTGGAACGACAAAAGGGACGACGAGACGCGGGCTTCCGCCCGTGCCTCTTATCGTTCTCTCCAACCGATCCAACCGTTAGATCTCTTTCACCGAGATACCCGCGCTTCTTTGGCCTTTTGCCTTCTTCCACCTCGACCTCTCCCCTCCCCCTCATTCGAGACTTACGAATAGCTTCGTCCCACCCACACGAGACACCCACTTCGGAACAACTATTCAACCTTGCGGCAATCCCCTCCCCCTCCTTCCGGCTTATTGTTTGCCCCGTCGTTTCGAAGCATTCGTTTCGGAAAAATCTTCGTCTTCTTCCCCGCAGTCCCATTACGGGTGACTCGTCAAGTCGATGCGTCCCACCTCTCCCCCCTGAAACTTTCGTTGAAAGATTCGCGGGATTCTGATGATCGCTTGGTGTGTTTCGAAGCGTGAGAATAGAAATTGTACGCAAGAATTTCTTTCGAGATAAGAAGGTATTCGTAATTGTCTCCTCGAGAGCGAGTTTCTGATGGGCAAGCGGCCGTGTTAGTCGGAGGTGCAAATTGAGATAGACATCGTTGCGCTGTCCGAACATTAGCAAACCAAATATATTCAATAGCGGGTATACGTAACTGATACTGCTCGGCTAAATGACCACCTGGGACTGCGTACGGTGTCTCATCGGTTAACGATCTCGACGATCGATCCTACTTGAGAGACAGAAAGAGAAAGAGAGTTTTACACATTCGAAGAGATATGCGCCGAGGCATCGACCTTTCGACGTTAATTGAAAAAACACTCCCTCCCCCGAGCCGAGGAATCGTGGACAATACCAGCTTATAACCTTTATTCGCGATTACGATCTGACGGGTTGCGATATTATCCGAGGGGGGATCCGGTTTTTAATTTTCCCTACTATTCGGTATTGGCGTCGTTTTAATTAAAGATCATCGGGTCGATCCGTCGGGTCGAGAAGTGCAGAGCCCTTCCCTCGAGCGCGGAGGGAAGGGAATAATTAGCGTGTACGGTGGGAAACCGGTGACGTGAGTCGACACATTCCAGCGTGGAACGATGGAAGAGGATTATCCGTCCGGTTTTTAACTGATAATGTATTGTCGGGGGAACAATGAGCTGCGAAGGAGTGATTTAAAAGCGTGTATATATGTATGTACACGTATGCCTCTCCCTCGTGTCCGTGAGTCACGTGTCGATAGCTGAGATACACCTGCGCAAGATCGAGGATCTTTCCTTATGCGTTTTATAGCGGATTATTTGCCGCATTGTGTAGGTCGAGTCTCATTAATTCCGCGCGGACGCGGCCTCGTCGATGCTGCTCGTTCGTCGGTTAATGACGAAGTCGAGGCAGGAGACAGGAGACTCGATCGATTCTCCCGATGGAAGATCAAAGAGCAAAGCGTGTCCCGAGGTGGCGGCAAGGTTAATTGCCTCCAATTACTCCCCTCGAATTTCTTTCGATCCATCCATCCTCCCTCCTTTTCGAAATTTTTCACGCTCCCTTTCGCGATGCAAATTCTCTTTTCGAGCGAGGATAATCGAACGCTTTGCCAGATCGACTGTTCGAGCTCGAGAGTATCTCTCGGCTGGATCTAGACGCGGATATATGTTTAAAATTACATTTCTCCACCGACTTGCCATTACCGCCACCAGGTATCGTCCACAGCATCGGCTCCCACACGAGGCCCGATCACTCCGCAATCGGCTTTGCGACGACGACGACGACGACGACGACGACGCCTCTCTACACCTGCGAGCTTATCTCCCGCGGTTGCTCTCTATTTCTTCCATCTTCCTTCTCCGCAACGTTTGCAGGGGGGAACGAGGATGGAGGAGCAAGAATGGAGGAAGGAAAAGAGAGAGAAAGGAGGGGGATGCCGTGGAAGCGGTGTCGTTTATTCCCATTTAAGTAGAGTCAAGGTGACGGGACGTTGCGCACACAAATCAGTCAACCCTCGTGGCGAAGGCTCCGCCGAGGCGTCCAATCCATCTCGATGAAATCACCCTCTTCGGGCCCTTCTCGATCGTGTGCGCGCCTCCTCTGTATCCTCGGCGAGGCGAAACACACCGTGAGAAAATCGATCGCCGGCTAGGTATCGAGCTATGCATAAATACCTGCATTTTCTTCCTTTCTTTTCCTTTTCTTTCTTTCTTTCTTTCTTTTTTCTTTTTCGTTAAGAACATTCTCGATCGGCAACGATCTTGCGTCAGTCGCTATTTTTGACTCGAACGCGCTCCGATTCCGAGCACCGAGGTCGAGATAGAGATCGATACGAGTGCACGCTGATTGAAAGAAAGTGGTTTCTTTCGTGCGTTGAAACAGATCCTTTGTTGTACTTCGCGAGGATCAGTTTCTGAAAATTATTGAAAGCCAAAAACCCCTTCCTTTCTTCGTTTCGAAGAAATTCTCCGTGACGCGAAGCGTTTATTTGCAGTTCGGTTCCAATAAACGTAATTCAGAAGACACGACCGCCATCGCTCGAGGACGCATCTTGGTTTACGCGACGAGAAGAGAAAAGAAGGAGAAAAGAAAAGAAAAGGAAAGATGGAGTCGCGTTAACGGCGGCGAGCGTTTATCTCCGACTCCCCATAAAACGAGATATCTCTCCCTGAGTGGCCGTTTTTGTTCCTCGCCTCCTTTCCCCACCTCCTATCAATTCTCCGCCAATTCCACCTGCCCAAACGTTAATGGATCGACGTAATTCAACCCGTCACCGGATGTCGCTCGTTACACGCATCGGGGCGTCGTGCCGATTATCGTGTCGCGTTAATTAAAAATGCAGGTTGGTGCAAATGGCGCGACGCGAGAAAGCTGATATCGAGGCGATTATACGGTGGGAGGTGGGTCGATCCTGGTCCGGTTTTTCGGCTTCGGTTTATGTAAATACCCGGCCCGGATTTGTCGCGAGAAAGGAATTACTCGGAGGAGGGGGAAATAGGAGATGGAGGAAGAGAAGAGAAGGAGAGAAAAGGTATAAAAAAAATATTCCTCAAACTCGAACTCGATAACAGGTCTTCCTTTTTTATTTCTGCAATTATCGGGAACACTTTTAATATACAATAACGCAAAATTTTACAACCGTGAACAACCGTGAACAACCGTGAACAACGAGCGTATATCGGAAGCGAGGAGGTATAAAGGTGGCGGAATACACCGAAAAGTATCTCCCGTGGATGGGCGAACAGCCTCGAAATGGGATACCCGTGTACTCGCTACTCGTGAAGATAAAAGAAGCATCGGTTGACCGAGTAACGTAACGCGCGCACACACACGCGCGCGCGCTGCCTTCTTTACGTGGAATCTCCTCTTTCCTCCTGGAAGAAGGGGGAAGGCAGTTAACGGGCTAATTACACTCGTAAAGATTAATTAGATTAACGGTAAGCTATCGGTGCCAGGGAGGGGTGCCCTATCGTTCCAGGTATTATTCGTCACGTCGAAAGCAAAAAGAAAGCGGCATGCTTTCTCGCTATCTCGAGTATCTTTTATCTTTCGAATACTTTTCGCGCGACCGAGATGCGAAATAATCGTAATGGGTCGAGGCAACGAGCGAACGCGTAATTGTGAGGCGAGGGAGAAGAGGGAGAGGAGACGAAATTTTCTGTCTTTTCGGGCCCCCTCCCCCTCCTGTAATGGGTTTTTAATATCCCGATTATATCGGTACGTCGATTCGTTTCAACGAGATTTAACGCGAAACTTTCTTTCTTTCTTTCTTTCTTTACTCGCAGTCAAAGCGAAATTCGATAATTCGACTATTCGAAGTTAAGCGGAAGAATCGATCGTAATGGTAATTTCGCAACAAATTTTTCAACCACTGCTCTTTATTTTAAATTTTTACCATTGATAAAAAAATCTTGTGACGCATTGCCGATGGAAACAGCACAAAGACGACAAGGAAATTCGATAATTCGACTATTCAAAGTTAAGCGGAAGAATCGATCGTAATGGTAATTTCGCGACAAATTTTTCAACCACGAAACTATCTACTCTTTATTTTAAATTTTTGACAAAAAAGATCTCGTAACGCATCGCCAATGGAAACAGCACAAAGACAACAGCGAAATTCGATAATTCGACTTACTATTCGAAGTTAAGCGGAAGAATCGATTGTAATGGTAATTTCGCGACAAATTTTTCAACCACGAAATTATCTACTCTTTATTTTAAATTTTTACCATTGACAAAAAAATCTTGTGACGCATTGCCGATGGAAACAGCACAAAGACAACAAGGAAATTCGACTATTCGAAATTAAGCGGAAGACTCGATCGTAATGGTAATTTCGCGACAAATTTTTCAACCACGAAACTGCCTTTTATTTTAAATTTTTACCATTGACAAAAAAATCTCGTGACGCATCGCCGATGGAAACAGCACAGGTCGATCCCGCTTTAATTCGCTGCGCCTTGGCGGGAAGCGTGTCGAGGAACGGCTTTCTCCTCGAATCGGTCGATATCAATTAAAGGGGGCCGCGACGAGCGACGAGCGTTAAACGAGTGCAGCGAAGCGACAAGCGAGCGGCTGATTACAAGCCGCGCTGCTACACCTAATGATAGCCAGGCTAATACGCCTAATGCAACGTAACGCGCGGAATTACAGGCTGCGCCGATCGCGCAGTATAGGTGTCGCGTGTAACACGGTTGCACCGCCCGGAGGAGCGAGAAGTGAAAATACTCGGCGCGAGTGAAAAAAGGAGAAAAAAAAGGAAGGAAGGAAGGAAGAGAAGAGAGGAGAAGGAGAGTGGTAATAAAAGGAGGAGTAGGAAGGTGTAGAAT